>NC_092161.1:6327865-6397865 GCF_045791955.1 Oncorhynchus clarkii lewisi
TCCTTAGTGATTACAAAGGGTGGACTTGTTTACACCATGCGGCGGCAGAGGGGTACACCCAGACCATGAAGATCGTTCTGGGCACCAACATCAAACTACTGGACAAGCTGGATGAGGATGGGGTTCGGACAACCTTTGTTTAATTCAGACCACTGTCGTGTCTCTGACATCTTTGTGATGACAAGCTATTTTATCAAATTGATTACCTAACGTTTGATTGATTAAGTGATTGAAATAAACCATGCAACAATTAACTCGTTAATAACCTGGGGCACCACGGAATAGTTTGTTTATATAGAGCGGCTATCTCCGGAATCTAATCTTAAAGATCTGAAGATCTTTTATATCAATAGCAGTCAATCAGTAATTCATTATTATTTTCCTTCTATCAGTCTCATCTGAACGTCATAAAGTATTGGTTCTGCACGAACCCAGCTTTTACTATAAATCATCCATTCAGCAATTGTCTCAATTATTTATTTACTAACTAATTAAACAAACGTAAGCTGACTCCTAGCTCCTTCACAGCCATATAAGGAGTCATTGCCATGAGGCGGTTTCAAAAAATGCGGCACTTCCTGATTGGATTTTTATCTGGGTTTTTTCTGTAACATCAGTTCTGTGGCACTCACAGACAATATCTTTGCAGTTTTGGAAACGTCAGAGTGTTTTCTTTCCAAAGCTGTCAATTATATGCATAGTCGAGCATCTTTTCGTGACAAAATATCTTGTTTAAAACTGGAATGTTTTTCATCCAAAAATTAAAATAGCGCCCCCTATATCCAAGAAGTTAAATGAACAGAGTTGGGGTAATGTGGCCGTACTATCTTTCATGAGGTCACAAACATGAAACAAAACGTATCGGGTCGTAGCTGGCTTCTCCACCAACCGTTTCCACATTCTCTAAATTAGGAACAATGTTTACTTCTCCAATTACATTTCTAGCTGCCATGTGTAAATAATAATAATAAACAAGCATGATATTTAGCCTAGCTAGACATTCTAACAACCCCATTGGAAGCAAGGTTATTTATTTTGAAATGCTTTCATTCTGCAGAGACTTCTCAATGAATGAATGAATGAATCATTAAACGTTCCTCGAGATGTGTTGATTAGGCGACGATGTGAATTCACAAATCTTGTGTTGTTGTTCTGATCAGAGCACAGCACTGCACGTGGCAGCCAGGGAGGGACAAGTAGCTGCAGTGAGACTGCTGCTGCAGAGAGGGGCGGAGATCAGCCTCAACAAGAGCCACGCCTCCTTCTTTCACGAAGCACTGCAACACAGGAGGAAGGATGTGGTCAATGCCATCATCGACAGTGACAGGTTTGATCAGTCATGTGTGCTGAGGGTTGGAACATTCCAGAGGGTTAGGTTCAGGTCATCATCAACAGGAACTGGTTAGCAGTTTCCTGGAATTAGGAGGGAGTAAGCAGGTAATCTATAGTCCTCCAACCAACATCTCTGGAACACCTACAGATTTACTGGAATTTTACAACCCCAGTTCAGTCGGTCCCTAACCCTTTTGTGTCCTGACTAGGTCAGGCCATCAGGACAGGAACAACTCTGGGCCCTGTAATCTTTCAAGGACTTGTAAATGTTCTTGGATCCTTCCGGATTAGCACAGTGCTGTGACCATGCAGAGTTTGTTTGTTTGTTTATTGCAGATGTAGTGACACCCTGAGGACGTTCAAACATGATGCTGGCAAACGTTGTCCAGTGTTGGAACTGGTTGACTTGCTGCCAGAGTCTTGCAAGGTTTGCCCTCACACACCTGAACAATTCCAATAGAGTATATTATTGCAAAATGATGGCAACATGCAGCAATGAAAAGGTGTAAAACGGTATATATACTGTATGTAGTCATCTTTGGTGTGGTTCTCAGTCAACTGACTTGATTAAAACAACGTTGTTTGATGAAAGGCTTGGGCTTTGACTTTATAAACAAATCTGTAGGGAAAGTCTGCAGCGTTGCAAAATTCCAGAAACTTTCCTAAAATTCCCTGTTTTTCATGAAATCCCAGTTGGAAGTTTCCCAAAATCAGGAGGGAATAAAATCAGGAGGGAATAAAACCAGGAAGGAATAAAACCAGGAGGGAATAAAATCAGGAGGGAATAAAATCAGGAGGGAATTAAATCAGGAGGGAATTAAATCAGGAGGGAATAAAATCAGGAGGGAATTAAATCAGGAGGGAATAAGCAGGAAAGTTTATGTAATTTTGCAACGCTAACCAACGGTGATTAAACAGATGACAATGTCCCCTGTTATCTCCTTGTAACTTGCTCAGCACCTACTGGACTGCTGCATCAGAGAGTCAACGGATGACGACAACAGTCCTGACTATCACGTGTGTAAATTCTACTGTGTAACTTTAATTGTGAAACGTTAAGTCTTAGTGTCGCTTTCGGGTTTCCATTTTTTATCATCGGCCTTACGCTACCTGTTACGCACACCTCTATGAAGAGGGATCGCAACGCTACCCTACACATGCTGCCTGTAATGCACGCCTCTATGAAGAGAGAACGCAACGCTACCCTACACGGTTACGCACGCCTCTATGAAGAGAGAACGCAACGCTACCCTACACACGCTACCTGTTACGCACGCCTCTATGAAGAGGGTTCGCAACTCTACCCTACACACGCTACCTGTTACGCACGCCTCTATGAAGAGGGAACGCAACGCTACCCTACACACGCTACCTGTTACGTACGCCTCAATGAAGAGGGAACGCTACGCCGCCCTACACACTTAAAACTGTATAACTATAGAAAGGGATAGACTTATTTGTTCTCTCTTTTTCATTCAATTACAAATGTTGTTTGTCTTTCTATTGTGTAGATTGAGTACAATTTTCAGTGGCTTCAGGCACCGATAGCACTAAAGAAACACGCAAAGACTGACGAAAGCCTGAAGGTCCAGCCCCTCGCCGCTCTGAATGTAAGTAGTTCCAATACAAGTACAATACTCTCTCCTTATCTTTCTAAGGCTTACCGGGGTTCTGGGCATCAAGATCACCAGGGTTCTGGGCATCAAGATCACCAGGGTTCTGGGAATCAAGATCACCAGGGTTCTGGGAATCAAGATCACCAGGGTTCTGGGCATCAAGATCACCAGGGTTCTGGGCATCAAGATCACCAGGGTTCTGGACGGTGAACTAAACCTGCTGTTCTCTCTCTCTGAGGAGACGGTGAACAAAACCTGTTGTCATCTCTCTCTGAGGAGACGGTGAACTACAACCTGTTGTTCTCTCTCTCTCTCTGAGGAGGAGACGATGAACAAAACCTGTTGTCATCTCTCTCTGATGAGATGGTGAACTACAACCTGTTGTTCTCTCTCTCTGAGGAGACGGTGAACTACAACCTGTTGTTCTCTCTCTCTGAGGAGATGGTGAACTACAACCTGTTGTTATCTCTCTCTCTCTCTCTCTGAGGAGATGGTGAACTACAACCTGTTGTTCTCTCTCTCTCTCTCTGAGGAGATGGTGAACTACAACCTGTTGCTATCTCTCTCGCTCTCTGAGGAGATGGTGAACTACAACCTGTTGTTCTCTCTCTCTGAGGAGATGGTGAACTACAACCTGTTGTTCTCTCTCTCTGAGGAGATGGTGAACTACAACCTGTTGTACTCTGTCTCATCGGAGGTGGTGAACTACAACCTGTTGTTATCTCTCTCTGAGGAGATGGTGAACTACAACCTGTTGTTATCTCTCTCTCTCTCTCTCTGAGGAGATGGTGAACTACAACCTGTTGTTCTCTCTCTCTCTCTCTGAGGAGATGGTGAACTACAACCTGTTGTACTCTGTCTCATCGGAGGTGGTGAACTACAACCTGTTGTTATCTCTCTCTGAGGAGATGGTGAACAACAAGCTGTTGTTATCTCTCTCTCTCTCTGATGAGATGGTGAACTACAACCTGTTGTTCTCTCTCTCTGATGAGATGGGGAACTACAACCTGTTGTTATCTCTCTCTGAGGAGATGGTGAACTACAACCTGTTGTTATCTCTCTCTGAGGAGATGGTGAACAACAACCTGTTGTTCTCTCTATCTCTCTCTCTGAGGAGATGGTAAACTATAACCTGTTGTTCTCTCTCTCTGAGGAGATGGTGAACTACAACCTGTTGTTCTCTGTCTCTGAGGAGATGGGGAACTAAAATCTGTTGTTATCTCTCTCTGAGGAGATGATGAACTACAACCTGTTGTTATCTCTCTCTGAGGAGATGGTGAACTACAACCTGTTGTTCTCTCTCTCTGATGAGATGGGGAACTACAACCTGTTGTTATCTCTCTCTGAGGAGACGGTGAACTACAACCTGTTGTTCTCTCTCTCTGAGGAGATGGTGAACAACAACCTGTTGTTCTCTCTATCTCTTTCTCTCTGAGGAGATGGTAAACTATAACCTGTTGTTCTCTCTCTCTGAGGAGATGGTGAACTACAACCTGTTGTTCTCTGTCTCTGAGGAGATGGGGAACTACAACCTGTTGTTATCTCTCTCTGAGGAGATGGTGAACTACAACCTGTTGTTATCTCTCTCTGAGGAGACGGTGAACTACAACCTGTTGTTATCTCTCTCTGAGGCGACGGTGAACTACAACCTGTTGTTATCTCTTTCGCTCTCTCTCTCTCTCTCTGAGGAGACGGTGAATTACAACCTGTTGTTCTCTCTCTCTGAGGAGATGGTGAACAACAAGCTGTTGTTATCTCTCTCTCTCTCTGATGAGATGGTGAACTACAACCTGTTGTTCTCTCTCTCTGATGAGATGGGGAACTACAACCTGTTGTTATCTCTCTCTGAGGAGATGGTGAACTACAACCGGTTGTTCTCTCTCTCTGATGAGATGGGGAACTACAACCTGTTGTTATCTCTCTCTGAGGAGATGGTGAACAACAACCTGTTGTTCTCTCTATCTCTCTCTCTGAGGAGATGGTAAACTATAACCTGTTGTTCTCTCTCTCTGAGGAGATGGTGAACTACAACCTGTTGTTCTCTGTCTCTGAGGAGATGGGGAACTACAACCTGTTGTTATCTCTCTCTGAGGCGACGGTGAACTACAACCTGTTGTTATCTCTTTCGCTCTCTCTCTCTCTCTCTGAGGAGACGGTGAATTACAACCTGTTGTTCTCTCTCTCTGAGGAGATGGTGAACTACAACCTGTTGTTCTCTCTCTCTGAGATGGTGAACTACAACCTGTTGTTCTCTCTATCTCTCTCTCTGAGGAGATGGTAAACTAGAACCTGTTGTTCTCTCTCTCTCTCTCTCTCTGATGAGATGGTGAACAACAAGCTGTTGTTATCTCTCTCTATCTGAGGAGATGGTGAACTACAACCTGTTGTTCTCTGTCTCTGAGGAGATGGTGAACTACAACCTGTTGTTCTCTCTCTCTGGGGAGATGGTGAACTACAACCTGTTATTCTCTCTCTCTGAGGAGATGGTAAACTAGAACCTGTTGTTCTCTCTCTGAGGAGATGGTGAACTACAACCTGTTGTTCTCTCTCTCTGATGAGATGGGGAACTACAACCTGTTGTTCTCTCTTTCTCTCTCTCAGGAGATGGTAAACTAGAACCTGTTGTTCTCTCTCTCTGAGGAGATGGGGAACTATAACCTGTTGTTATCTCTCTCTCTCTCTGAGGAGTTGGTGAACAACAAGCTGTTGTTATCTCTCTCTCTCTCTGAGGAGTTGGTGAACAACAAGCTGTTGTTATCTCTCTCTCTCTCTGATGAGATGGTGAACTACAACCTGTTGTTCTCTCTCTCTGAGGAGACGGTGAACTACAACCTGTTGTTATCTCTCTCTCTGAGGAGATGGTGAACAACAAGCTGTTGTTATCTCTCTCTCTCTCTCTCTGATGAGATGGTGAACTACAACCTGTTGTTCTCTCTCTCTGAGGAGACGGTGAACTACAAGCTGTTGTTATCTCTCTCTCTCTCTGAGGAGTTGGTGAACAACAAGCTGTTGTTATCTCTCTCTCTCTCTGATGAGATGGTGAACTACAACCTGTTGTTCTCTCTCTCTGAGGAGACGGTGAACTACAACCTGTTGTTATCTCTCTCTCTGAGGAGATGGTGAACAACAAGCTGTTGTTATCTCTCTCTCTCTCTCTGATGAGATGGTGAACTACAACCTGTTGTTCTCTCTCTCTGAGGAGACGGTGAACTACAACCTGTTGTTATCTCTCTCTCTCTGAGGAGATGGTGAACAACAAGCTGTTGTTATCTCTCTCTCTCTCTCTCTCTGATGAGATGGTGAACTATAACCTGTTGTTCTCTCTCGCTCTGAGGCGATGGTGAACAACAACCGCATAGAGCTCCTTACACACCCCGTCTGCAAGAAATACCTGGAGATGAAGTGGTCAGTATTCACAGCGTTCTAGGGGTGCATCCTAAATGGTACCCTATTCCCTACATAGTGCACTACTTTTAACCAGGGCCCTATGGGAATGTATTACAATTCTTCTATGAAGTGGTCAGTAATTAGAGTACAGTTGCAGAAATTCATGAAACTTTCTCAAAATTTGCACAAAAAAAAGAAAAAAATACGAGAATATTTTCTTGCCGTGTTTCAGAGTGATGGAGGTTTCCTTTTTCTGATCATCGATTCTTCTATTTCCTAACTCCAGGGTGGCCTACGGGAGCACTGCTCACCTTCTGAACCTGTTTGTGTACCTGCTGGGTCTGCTTCCTCTCACCCACCTCATAGTGAGCCTGAGACCCAGCCTGGACTACACCGGCCCTGACAACACCACAGCTGTCACCATGGTGCCCATTTCCTTCAGAGAGGTACGCTATTACCCGCTGGTTATCAAATGGGGGGGGGGGGGGCTAGTGAATAATACAAGATGGAATAAAAATAACATTAAATTGTTACGAAGTACAGGTCTAGTTGTGACGCTCAATGAGTGTATAGGTGTGGAGTCAGGCGCAGAGAGCAAAAGGATGCAGGAAAAACACGCTTTAATGTCCAGAATAAATCACAGGAACAAATAATGTGAAAAAATAAAGGACAGCGAGAAACCCGAAAAGCAAACACAAACCACTCGAACACATACATACGAACAAGCCCGCACAAACAGAAGCGGGCTGAACGAACTTATATAACCCCACCCTATTAACCAAACAAGAAACAGGTGAAACCAATTAGACAAAAACAAACGAACACAGAACAAAGGATCGGTGGCAGCTAGTAGACCGGCGACGACGACCGCCGAGCGCCACCCGAACAAGAAGGGGAGTCACCTTCGGTAATATTCGTGACACTAGTGGGCAAACAGTTTAATGGAGGGGATTTTCATTCGGTAGCGTATGAATTAACACACTACTATAGAACACCATTTCCCTCTCTGTCCTGGGGATTCGAATCATCAACTCCTCATCAGCGTTTAATATTTTAATATACTGTCTACTGCCAGGGCAAAAAAATAAAAAAAATAAACATTTACACCTTTAAGGTCCTGAGGGACGAGTTTGGGAAACGCAGCTATAGAACGACAGGTGCCTATATAGTCCAGGTTGTAGGTTATTGAGTCAATTCATGAAACACATGACAACTGTCTCTAGATATAGAAGAGGCAAGACACCCAGAGGTCTCACAGGACATACTATAGGGGCTACCTCCCAAGTGGCACCAGCTTCCCATATAGGGCCATAGGGGCCTGGTCTAAAGTAGTGCATTATATATAGGGAATAGGGTCCCATAGGGCTCTGGTCTAAAGTAGTGTATTATATAGGGAATAGGGTGCTATTTGGGATACAACCTAGGTAATGTCATGGTAGAGATGATGTGTTCACTCCTCACTTCCTGATCCAGTAGGAGAAGTAGAAGACTATTATTAATGTGGCCTTGTTGGCCAGAGCCTCGTTTCCCAGAGCCTTGTTGGCCAGGGCCTCGTTTCCCAGAGCCTTGTTGGCCAGGGCCTCGTTTCCCAGAGTCTCGTTGGCCAGAGCCTCGTTGGCCAGAGCCTCGTTTCACAGAGCCTCGTTTCCCAGAGCCTCGTTTCACAGAGCCTTGTTGGCCAGAGCCTCATTGGCCAGGGCCTCATTTACCAGAGCCTCGTTGGCCAGGGCCTCGTTTCCCAGAGCCTCGTTGGCCAGGGCCTCGTTTCCCAGAGCCTTGTTGGCCAGAGCCTCGTTTCCCAGAGCTTCGTTGGCCAGGGCCTCATTTACCAGAGTCTTGTTGGCCAGAGCCTCGTTTCCCAGAGCCTTGTTGGCATTAAGATCATAGCTAGAACCATATTATGATATCTTTAGAAGCCGAGCTGTTTCCCAAACCCATTGTTACTAAAGTTACACTTGAAAACGCTTGTAATGTACCGACTTCCTACGACAACTCGTAGAACAGCTACCTACCGTGCCTTCAGAAAGTATTCACACCCCTTGACTTTTTCCACATTTTGTTGTGTTTTAACTATTCTTACCTATCTAGACACAATACTCCATAATGACAAAGTGCAAACATGTTTTTAGAAATGAACCTGAAATACAGAAATATCTAATTTACATAAGTATTCACAGCCCATGAGACAAAACGTTTGTTAAAGTCACTAAACACAGAATCAATAGGTTTATCCGTCTCTCTGTGACCGTCGATAACCTCAGAACAAAGTAGACAAAAAAAACAAAGTCGCCAATGTCTTTTCAACTGTTGCGAAGAATAAAAACTATGCCTCAAATGAAAACCTGACATTATAGGCAAAGTAGTCCTATATATTTTAATCAAATTGAAATAAAGGTTATGTTCATTCAATTGAATTATACTTTGCTAATTCTAGGCTACTGTCTGTCATTTTTTCCATCAATATATTTAATGATGTGTAACAACATGTACAATTATGTGCTAAATCTTGATTTACTGCACCGGTGCGTCAATCTAATTTACATAATAAAAATATCTCCATGAAAATCTGTCAGTTTAATCTAGAGAGATACAGTGGGGCAAAAAAGTATTTAGTCAGCCACCAATTGTGCAAGTTCTCCCACTTAAAAAGATGAGAGAGGCCTGTAATTTTCATCATAGGTACACTTCAACTATGACAGACAAAATGAGGGGAAAAAAATCCAGAAAATCACATTGTTGGATTTTTAATGTGTCTCAATCCATCACATCCGCCAGTGTCGCACTTCATCCATTGGTCTTCTCACGAAAACGTGTCTAGCGTCCGAACGGTTTGACCATACAAAACTATTACTAATCTATGGAAAGGGGAGACTCTGATGAACACGATGGTGTTCTCTGTTTTTTCTCTACGACCCCTCAACAAGTGTCGCAGGACTCGTCTGGAGGTAACCGGTACCCTCTTTTAAAAAAAAAAAAAAATTGTTTTGTAGTTTTGTGCCTATCCAATAAAAAAGTTTTTAAAATGTGTGAAAAAAAAAAAATCCTGATGTTTCTTATACTGTAAGTCCTAGATATAGGACAGACACTTCAAAACATTGTTCATTATGAATTATTTTGTGATTGTCTTTTTTGGCCTTGGTGAATGTGTTATTCATTGGGTTTCTCTGGGCAGTAGTAGTACTGTAGTACTAGTAGTACTTTTTGTAGGGGTTGATACATTTTTTATTAAAATACATCCAGTCGTAAATGTCAAAGTATACATTTTTTACGCCATTTTTTAAACTCATCATGGATCTATTTTTTTTTATTATTATGAACTAGAAATGATTCATCACACCTCTCTTTCATTTTGACCTGGAAATAATGAATCACGACTCTCGTACTGCACGCTCTGCAGAAACTAGCAGTGGAAGCAAAATAGCCGTACCTCAACCCTACTGTAAAATATGGTGGTGGATCTTTTATGTTTTTTGGGCTATTTTGCTTCCAGTAGTCCTGGGGCACTTTGTTAATGTGACCTTTACCAGGTACAAGGATATTTTAGACAAAAACCCGGTTGCCTCTGCCAGGAGGCTGAAACTTGGCCGCAAGTGGATCTTCCTGTTGATCTTCCAGCAAGACAATAACCCCAAGCACACAACAATATCCACAAGGGAATTGTTAAATGACCACAAAAATGTATATTTTGCCATGGCTCTCTCTGTCTTCGGACTTTAACCCCATTGAAAACGGTGGTTTTAAAAGAGCCCAGTCGAAGGATATCAAAGATCTGGTAAGAGGATTGGCCTAATATCTCTCCAAACGTGTCCTCCAATCTCATAATTGTTTTTAAAGGGGAAGGGTGCTGGAATATTCTAAACAGGGGATCCAATTTAAAGGGGGAGGGTGCTGGAATATTCTAAACAGGGGATCCAATTTAAAGGGGAAGGGTGCTGGAATATTCTAAACAGGGGATCCCATTTAAAGGGGAAGGGTGCTGGAATATTCTAAACAGGGGATCCAATTTAAAGGGGGAGGGTGCTGGAATATTCTAAACAGGGGATCCAATTTAAAGGGGAAGGGTACTGGAATATTCTAAACAGGGGATACAATTTAAAGGGGGAGGGTGCTGGAATATTCTAAACAGGGGATCAAATTTAAAGGGGAAGGGTGCTGGAATATTCTAAACAGGGGATGCAATTTAAAGAGGGAGAGTGTTGGAATATTCTAAACAGAGGAGCCAATATTTTTTTCTCTTTTTAAGATTTAAAAAAAAAACTTGCTAATTAAACAAACATTTCTCTGAGCGAGCAATTGTATTATGTTGAGCAGACAATATAGCTCACTTTTTGTAAAATGTATTGGCTAGTCTTTTTCTCATCTTTAACTTCTTTTTGAGGTTAATTTTGGACCACACTGTATCTTGTATGAAAGTGTACATTCATCATACAGAACAGAAACAACGGGCCATAAGGGTTAGGGCATAAAGGCTGAAATGAATTAGGTTTAGGGATAGGGGTTAGGGCATAAAGGTTGAAATTAATTAGGTTTAGGGATAGGGGTTAGGTTGAGTTTATGGTGAAGGTTAGGTTGGGTTTAGGGATAAGGGTTAGGTTAAGTTTATGGTGAAGGTTAGGTTGGGTTTAGGGATAAGGGTTAGGTTAAGTTTATGGTGAAGGTTAGGTTGGGTTTAGGGATAAGGGTTAGGTTAAGTTTATGGTGAAGGTTTGGTTTGGTTTAGGGATAAGGGTAAGGTTAAGTAAATTGTGAAAGTTAGGTTGGGTTTAGGGATAAGGGTTAGGTTAAGTAAATGGTGAAGGTTAGGTTGGGTTTAGGGATAAGGGTTAGGTTAAGTGACTCAGCCCCTGTAATAGGGTTAGAGGCAGAGAATCCCAGTGGAAAGAGGGGAACCGGCCAGGCAGAGACAGCAAGGGCGGTTCGTTGCTCCAGAGCCTTTCCGTTCACCTTCCCACTCCTGGGCCAGACTACACTCAATCATATGACCCACTGAAGAGATGAGTCTTCAGTAGAGACTTAAAGGTTGAGACCGAGTTTGCGTCTCTGACATGGGTAGGCAGACCGTTCCATAAAAATGGAGCTCTATGGGAGAAAGCCCTGCCTCCAGCTGTTTGCTTAGAAATTCTAGGGACAATTAGGAGGCCTGCGTCTTGTGACCGTAGCGTACGTGTAAGTATGTAGCGCAGGACCAAATCAGAGAGATAGGTAGGAGCAAGCCCATGTAATGCTTTGTAGGTTAGCAGTAAAACCTTGAAATCAGCCCTTGCTTTGACAGGAAGCCAGTGTAGAGAGGCTAGCACTGGAGTAATATGATCACATTTTTTGGTTCTAGTCAGGATTCTAGCAGCCGTATTTAGCACTAACTGAAGTTTATTTAGTGCTTTATCCGGGTAGCCGGAAAGTAGAGCATTGCAGTAGTCTAACCTAGAAGTGACAAAAGCATGGATTCATTTTTCTGCATCGTTTTTGGACAGAAAGTTTCTGATTTTTGCAATGTTACGTAGATGGAAAAAAGCTGTCCTTGAAATGGTCTTGATATGTTCTTCAAAAGAGAGATCAGGGTCCAGAGTAACGCCGAGGTCCTTCACAGTTTTATTTGAGACGACTGTACAACCATTAAGATTAATTGTCAGATTCAACAGAAGATCTCTTTGTTTCTTGGGACCTAGAACAAGCATCTCTGTTTTGTCCGAGTTTAAAAGTAGAATGTTTGCAGCCATCCACTTCCTTATGTCTGAAACACATGCTTCTAGCAAGGGCAATTTTGGGGCTTCACCATGTTTCATTGAAATGTACAGCTGTGTGTCATCCGCATAGCAGTGAAAGTCAACATTATGTTTTCGAATAACATCCCCAAGAGGTAAAATATATAGTGAAAACAATAGTGGTCCTAAAACGGAACCTTGAGGAACACCAAAATTTACAGTTGATTTGTCAGAGGACAAACCATTCACAGAGACAAACTGATATCTTTCCGACAGATAAGATCTAAACCAGGCCAGAACTTGTCCGTGCAGACCAATTTGGGTTTCCAATCTCTCCAAAATAATGTGGTGATCGATGGGGTAAGGGTTAGGTTAAGTTTATGGTGAAGGTTAGGTTGGGTTTAGGGATAATGGTTCGGTTTAGGTTTAGGGTTAAGAAAATGGTGAAGGTTCGGTTGGGTTTAGGGATAAGGGTTAGGTTAAGTTTATGGTGAAGGTTAGGTTGGGTTTAGGGATAAGGGTTAGGTTAGGTTTATGGTGAAGGTTAGTTTGGGTTTAGGGATAAGGGTTAGGTTAAGAAAATGGTGAAGGTTAGGTTGGGTTTAGGGATAAGGGTTAGGTTTAGGGATAAGGGTTGGGTTTAGGTTTAGGGATAAGGTTTAGGTTAAGCTTATGGTGAAGGTTAGGTTGGGTTTAGGGATAAGGGTTAGGTTTAGGGATAAGGGTTAGGTTTAGGTTTAGGGATAAGGTTTAGGTTAAGCTTATGGTGAAGGTTAGGTTGGGTTTAGGGATAAGGGTTAGGTTTAGGGATAAGGGTTAGGTTTAGGTTTAGGGATAAGGGTTAGGTTAAGCTTATGGTGAAGGTTAGGTTGGGTTTAGGGATAAGGGTTAGGTTTAGGGATAAGGGTTAGGTTTAGGTTTAGGGATAAGGGTTAGGTTTAGGTTTAGGGATAAGGTTTAGGTTAAGCTTATGGTGAAGGTTAGGTTGGGTTTAGGGATAAGGGTTAGGTTTAGGGATAAGGGTTAGGTTTAGGTTTAGGGATAAGGGTTAGGTTTAGGGATAAGGGTTAGGTTTAGGTTTAGGGATAAGGGTTAGGTTTAGGTTTAGGGATAAGGTTTAGGTTAAGCTTATGGTGAAGGTTAGGTTGGGTTTAGGGATAAGGGTTAGGTTTAGGGATAAGGTTTAGGTTAAGCTTATGGTGAAGGTTAGGTTGGGTTTAGGGATAAGGTTTAGGTTAAGCTTATGGTGAAGGTTAGGTTGGGTTTAGGGATAAGGGTTAGGTTTAGGTTTAGGGATAAGGGTTAGGTTTAGGTTTAGGGATAAGGGTTAGGTTTAGGGATAAGGGTTAGGTTTAGGTTTAGGGATAAGGGTTAGGTTTAGGTTTAGGGATAAGGTTTAGGTTAAGCTTATGGTGAAGGTTAGGTTGGGTTTAGGGATAAGGGTTAGGTTTAGGGATAAGGTTTAGGTTAAGCTTATGGTGAAGGTTAGGTTGGGTTTAGGGATAAGGGTTAGGTTTAGGGATAAGGTTTAGTTTAAGCTTATGGTGAAGGTTAGGTTGAGTTTAGGGATAAGGGTTAGGTTTAGGGATAAGGGTTAGGTTTAGGGATAAGGGTTAGGTTTAGGGATAAGGGTTAGGTTTAGGGATAAGGGTTAGGTTTAGGGATAAGGGTTAGGTTTAGGGATAAGGTTTAGGTTAAGCTTATGGTGAAGGTTAGGTTGAGTTTAGGGATAAGGGTTAGGTTAAGACAATGGGGTTAGTTATAGTTTCATTAAGGGTTCAGGTTAAAGAAAGGCATACAAGTCAGTATTGGCTAAGTGTATCGCCATCCGATGCCATTCACAATCTGTTGGTTGAACATGCATTACCTTTTGATGGAGCAACATTCACAATCTGTTGGTTGAACATGCATTACCTTTTGATGGAGCAACATTCACAATCTGTTGGTTGAACATACATTACCTTTTGATGGAGCAACATCCCTAATCTGAATCGAACCCTAACCTATTTTTTTTTTAACCTTTGCCCCACAGCAAAACTCCTTCTTGTCCATTTGCATGGTGATGGTACTAGTCATGAACATCTACTCCATGGGGAAGGAAGTGATGCAGATGTACCATCAGGTACAGTAACAGCTCCAGGAACTGATCTAGAATCAGCTTACTTTCCCAAAATCCTAACGTCACATGCAAATTAATATACCGGAGTAGGACAATGTTGCTCTAAGCACTGATCTAGGATCAGTTTACCTGCCAAAAAGTCTTTGTCGGACGTATTCATACCTTGGGAGGGATCTAAAGTCGAGCTGTAATGAAATTATACGGTGACGATTTATTCCACTCCTCCTGAGAAATAAAGAGTGCAGAGGTGTTTTGTGGATACATGTAATACATGATATGGGACATACAGTATGGAGACAGCCTGGCTTTAAGACACATGGACACAACCTGGCTTTAAGACACATGCACACAGGCTGGCTTTAAGACACATGGACACAGCCTGGCTTTAAGACACATGGAGACAGCCTGGCTTTAAGACACATGGACACAGCCTGGCTTTAAGACACATGAACACAGCCTGGCTTTAAGACACAGGGACACAGCCTGGCTTTAAGACACATGGAACAGGCTGGCTTTAAGACACATGAACACAGCCTGGCTTTAAGATACATGGACACAGCCTGGCTTTAAGACACATGGACACAGCCTGGCTTTAAGACACATGGACACAGCCTGGCTTTAAGACACATGGACACAGCCTGGCTTTAAGACACATGGACACAGGCTGGCTTTAAGACACATTGACACAGCCTGGCTTTAAGGTACATGGAACAGCGATACCTAGACACAGCCTGGCTTTAAGATACCTAGACACAGCCTGGCTTTAGGACACATGGACACAGCCTGGCTTTAAGACACATGGACACAGCCTGGCTTTAAGATACATGGACACAGCCTGGCTTTAAGATACCTAGACACAGCCTGGCTTTAAGATACCTAGACACAGCCTGGCTTTAAGATACCTAGACACAGCCTGGCTTTTAAGACACATGGACACAGCCTGGCTTTAAGATACATGGACACAGCCTGGCTTTAAGATACCTAGACACAGCCTGGCTTTAAGATACCTAGACACAGCCTGGCTTTAAGATACCTAGACACAGCCTGGCTTTAAGATACCTAGACACAGCCTGGCTTTAAGATACCTAGACACAGCCTGGCTTTAAGATACCTAGACACAGCCTGGCTTTAAGATACCTAGACACAGCCTGGCTTTAAGATACCTAGACACAGCCTGGCTTTAAGACACATGGAGACAGCCTGGCTTTAAGACACATGGAGACAGCCTGGCTTTAAGATACCTAGACACAGCCTGGCTTTAAGATACATCGACACAGCCTGGCTTTAAGATACCTAGACACAGCCTGGCTTTAAGATACATCGACATAGCCTGGCTTAAATATACCTAGACACAGCCTGGCTTTAAGATACCTAGACAAAGCCTGGCTTTAAGATACAGTGCCTTGCGAAAGTATTCGGCCCCCTTGAACTTTGCGACCTTTTGCCACATTTCAGGCTTCAAACATAAAGATATAAAAACTGTATTTTTTTTGTGAAGAATCAACAACAAGTGGGACACAATCATGAAGTGGAACGACATTTATTGGATATTTCAAACTTTTTTAACAAATCAAAAACTGAAAAATTGGGCGTGCAAAATTATTCAGCCCCCTTAAGTTAATACTTTGTAGCGCCACCTTTTGCTGAGATTACAGCTGTAAGTCACTTGGGGTATGTCTCTATCAGCTTTGCACATCGAGAGACTGAAATTTTTTCCCATTCCTCCTTGCAAAACAGCTCGAGCTCAGTGAGGTTGGATGGAGAGCATTTGTGAACAGCAGTTTTCAGTTCTTTCCACAGATTCTCTATTGGATTCAGGTCTGGACTTTGACTTGGCCATTCTAACACCTGGATATGTTTATTTTTGAACCATTCCATTGTAGATTTTGCTTTATGTTTTGGATCATTGTCTTGTTGGAAGACAAATCTCCGTCCCAGTCTCAGGTCTTTTGCAGACTCCATCAGGTTTTCTTCCAGAATGGTCCTGTATTTGGCTCCATCCATCTTCCCATCAATTTTAACCATCTTCCCTGTCCCTGCTGAAGAAAAGCAGGCCCAAACCATGATGCTGCCACCACCATGTTTGACAGTGGGGATGGTGTGTTCAGCTGTGTTGCTTTTACGCCAAACATAACGTTTTGCATTGTTGCCAAAAAGTTCAATTTTGGTTTCATCTGACCTGAGCACCTTCTTCCACATGTTTGGTGTGTCTCCCAGGTGGCTTGTGGCAAACTTTAAACGACACTTTTTATGGATATCTTTAAGAAATGGCTTTCTTCTTGCCACTCTTCCATAAAGGCCAGATTTGTGCAATATACGACTGATTGTTGTCCTATGGACAGAGTCTCCCACCTCAGCTGTAGATCTCTGCAGTTCATCCAGAGTGATCATGAGCCTCTTGGCTGCATCTCTGATCAGTCTTCTCCTTGTATGAGCTGAAAGTTTAGAGGGACGGCCAGGTCTTGGTAGATTTGCAGTGGTCTGATACTCCTTCAATTTCAATATTATCGCTTGCACAGTGCTCCTTGGGATGTTTAAAGCTTGGGAAATATTTTTGTATCCAAATCCGGCTTTAAACTTCTTCACAACAGTATCTCGGACCTGCCTGGTGTGTTCCTTGTTCTTCATGATGCTCTCTGCGCTTTTGACGGACCTCTGAGACTATCACAGTGCAGGTGCATTTATACGGAGACTTGATTACACACAGGTGGATTGTATTTATCATTAGTCATTTAGGTCAACATTGGATCATTCAGAGATCCTCACTGAACTTCTGGAGAGAGTTTGCAGCACTGAAAGTAAAGGGGCTGAATAATTTTGCACGCCCAATTTTTCAGTTTTTGATTTGTTAAAAAAGTTTTAAATATCCAATAAATGTCGTTCCATTTCATGATTGTGTCCCACTTGTTGTTGATTCTTCACAAAAAAATACAGTTTTATATCTTTATGTTTGAAGCCTGAAATGTGGGAAAAGGTCGCAAAGTTCAAGGGGGCCGAATACTTTCGCAAGGCACTGTACCTAGACACAGCCTGGCTTTAAGATACCTAGACACAGCCTGGCTTTAAGATACCTAGACACAGCCTGGCTTTAAGATACCTAGACACAGCCTGGTTTTAAGACACATGGACACAGCCTGGCTTTAAGACACATTGACACAGCCTGGCTTTAAGATACATCGACACAGCCTGGCTTTAAGATACCTAGACACAGCCTGGCTTTAAGATACCTAGACACAGCCTGGCTTTAAGATACCTAGACACAGCCTGGCTTTAAGATACCTAGACACAGCCTGGCTTTAAGACACATGGAGACAGCCTGGCTTTAAGATACCTAGACACAGCCTGGCTTTAAGATACCTAGACACAGCCTGGCTTTAAGATACATCGACACAGCCTGGCTTTAAGATACCTAGACACAGCCTGGCTTTAAGATACATCGACATAGCCTGGCTTTAAGATACCTAGACAAAGCCTGGCTTTAAGATACCTAGACACAGCCTGGCTTTAAGATACCTAGACACAGCCTGGCTTTAAGATACCTAGACACAGCCTGGCTTTAAGATACCTAGACACAGCCTGGTTTTAAGACACATGGACACAGCCTGGCTTTAAGACACATCGACACAGCCTGGCTTTAAGATACCTAGACACAGCCTGGCTTTAAGATACCTAGACACAGCCTGGCTTTAAGATACCTAGACACAGCCTGGCTTTAAGATACCTAGACACAGCCTGGCTTTAAGATACCTAGACACAGCCTGGCTTTAAGATACCTAGACACAGCCTGGCTTTAAGATACCTAGACACAGCCTGGCTTTAAGATACCTAGACACAGCCTGGCTTTAAGATACCTAGACACAGCCTGGCTTTAAGACACATGGAGACAGCCTGGCTTTAAGACACATGGAGACAGCCTGGCTTTAAGACACATGGAGACAGCCTGGCTTTAAGACACATGGAGACAGCCTGGCTTTAAGACACATGGAGACAGCCTGGCTTTACGATACCTGGACACAGCCTGGCTTTACGATACCTAGACACAGGCTGGCTTTACGATACCTAGACACAGCCTGGCTTTAAGATACCTAGACACAACCTGGCTTTAAGATACCTAGACACAGCCTGGCTTTAAGATACCTAGACACAGCCTGGCTTTAAGACACATGGACACAGTCTGGCTTTAAGATACCTAGACACAGCCTGGCCTTAAGACACATGGACACAGCCTGGCCTTAAGACACATGGAGACAGCCTGGCTTTAAGACACATGGACACAGCCTGGCCTTAAGACACATGGACACAGGCTGGCTTTAAGACACATGGAGACAGCCTGGCTTTAAGACACATGGACACAGCCTGGCTTTAAGACACATGGAGACAGCCTGGCTTTAAGACACATGGACACAGCCTGGCCTTAACACAGTGGTTCACAACTGATTTTTCCTTGGGACCCAAAGTAAAACAGGTTGTCTCATTCGCAACCCAATATTTGCATCACAAAAAAACTATTTTTAATGGTATTTTGATAGTAAATGTTGCATTTATATGACAAGGGAACAGCATTCCCACCTGTTTAAATGTTTCCCATATTCCTCATGAAGAATGTTATTAAACTCACTGGATTGAGACACAAAATCAACCAAAATAGAACTGCTAAAAGCTCTACATTTAAATGCTGTGATTGAAGAGAAAATGTATGATAATTAATTAGCATTTCTACACACATTCTGCCTAGTTTAAGTATTTAGAGTATTTTTTCATGAAAACATTAAAAAATATATATATATATTTTTTAACTCAGGCACACCAGACCCATTCAAAACCTTCCTCAAACCAAATTTGGGTCGCGACTCACCAGCTGAGAATTGTTGCTTTAGGATACTCCATTGTTATTAAAACATCTGACAAGATGAAGAAACCTAGAGAGGAACCAGTCTCCTTGGAGTGGCCAGTCCTCTTCTGGTGTTGTGACCTGGTAGGGGTGGTATACAGAAGATAGCCCTATTTGGAAAAAGACCAAGTCCGTATATTATAGCAAGAACAGCTCAAATAAGCAAAGAGAAACGACAGTCCATCATTACTTTATTAAGACATGAACGTCACTCAATCTGGAAAATTTCAAGAACTTTGAAAGTTTCTTCAAGCACAGTAGCAAAAATACATCAAGCGCTAAGATGAAACTGGCTCTCATGAGAACTGTGACAGGAAAGGAGGACCCAGAGTTACCTCTGCAGCAGAGGACATGTTTATTAGAGTTCCCAGCCTCAGAAATAGCAACCCCAAAAAATGTTTCACAGAGTTCAAGTAACAGTCACATCTCAACATCAACTGTTCAGAGACTGCATGAATCAGGCATTCATGGTCAAATTGCTGCAAAGAAACCACTACTAAAGGATACCAAAAATAAGAAGAGACTTGCACGGGCCAAGAAACACGAGCAATGAACATTAGACCGGTGGAAATCTGTCCTTTGGTCTGATGAGTCCAAATTTGGGATTTTTGGTTCCAACCGCCATGTCTTTAGAGACGCAGAGTAGGTGAACGGATGATCTCCTCATGTGTGGTTCCTACTGTGAAGCATGGAGGAGGAGGTGTGAAGGTGTGGGGGTGCTTTGCTGGTGACACAGTCTGTAATTTATTTAGAATTCAAGGCACACTTAACCAGCATGGCTACCACAGCATTCTCCAGTAATACACCATCCCATCTGGTTTGTGATTAGTAGAACTATAATTAGTTTTTCAACAGGACAATGATCCAACACACCTCCTGTCACGCCCTGACCTGAGATCCTTATTATTCTCTATGTTTGGTCAGGGTGTGGGTAAGTCTATGTTGGTGGGAAAGTCTATGTTCTCTATTTCTTTGTGGTTCCCAATCAGAGGCAGCTGTCTATCGTTGTCTCTGATTGGGGATCATATATAAGTTGTCATTTTCCTTTTGGGTTTTGTGGGATCAGGTTTTCTGTTTAGTGTCTGTGCCTGACGGAACTGTTCGCTTTCCTTTTTGTCTTTGTTATTTTGTTTTTGTGTCATCAATAAAAAGACGATGTACGCCTACCACGCTGCACCTTGGTCCACTCTTCCTTCTACCACGCTGCACCTTGGTCCACTCTTCCTTCTACCACGCTGCACCTTGGTCCACTCTTCCTTCTACCACGCTGCACCTTGGTCCACTCTTCCTTCTACCATGCTGCACCTTGGTCCACTCGTCTTTCTACCACGCTGCACCTTCGGTCCACTCTTCCTTCTACCACGCTGCGCCTTGGTCCACTCGTCCTTCTACCACGCTGTGCCTTGGTCCACTCGTCCTTCTACCACGCTGCACCTTGGTCCACTCTTCCTTCTACCACGCTGCGCCTTGGTCCACTCTTCCTTCTACCACGCTGCACCTTGGTCCACTCTTCCTTCTACCACGCTGCACCTTGGTCCACTCGTCCTTCTACCACGCTGCACCTTGGTCCACTCTTCCTTCTACCACGCTGCACCTTGGTCCACTCTTCCTTCTACCACGCTGCGCCTTGGTCCACTCTTCCTTCTACCACGCTGCACCTTGGTCCACTCTTCCTTCTACCACGCTGCACCTTGGTCCACTCGTCCTTCTACCACGCTGCACCTTGGTCCACTCTTCCTTCTACCACACTGCACCTTGGTCCACTCTTCCTTCTATCACGCTGCGCCTTGGTCCAATCGTCCTTCTACCACGCTGCGCCTTGGTCTACTCGTCCTTCTACCACGCTGCGCCTTGGTCCACTCGTCCTTCTACCACGCTGCGCCTTGGTCCACTCGTCCTTCTACCACGCTGCACCTTGGTCCACTCTTCCTTCTATCACGCTGCACCTTGGTCCACTCGTCCTTCTACCACGCTGCGCCTTGGTCCACTCGTCCATCTACTACGCTGCACCTTGGTCCACTCGTCTTTCTACCACGCTGCGCCTTGGTCCACTCTTCCTTCTACCACGCTGCACCTTGGTCCACTCGTCCTTCTACCACGCTGCACCTTGGTCCACTCTTCCTTCTACCACGCTGCACCTTGGTCCACTCTTCCTTCTACCACGCTGCGCCTTGGTCCACTCTTCCTTCTACCACGCTGCACCTTGGTCCACTCTTCCTTCTACCACGCTGCACCTTGGTCCACTCGTCCTTCTACCACGCTGCACCTTGGTCCACTCTTCCTTCTACCACACTGCACCTTGGTCCACTCTTCCTTCTATCACGCTGCGCCTTGGTCCAATCGTCCTTCTACCACGCTGCGCCTTGGTCTACTCGTCCTTCTACCACGCTGCGCCTTGGTCCACTCGTCCTTCTACCACGCTGCGCCTTGGTCCACTCGTCCTTCTACCACGCTGCACCTTGGTCCACTCTTCCTTCTATCACGCTGCACCTTGGTCCACTCGTCCTTCTACCACGCTGCGCCTTGGTCCACTCGTCCATCTACTACGCTGCACCTTGGTCCACTCGTCTTTCTACCACGCTGCGCCTTGGTCCACTCTTCCTTCTACCACGCTGCACCTTGGTCCACTCGTCCTTCTACCACGCTGCACCTTGGTCCACTCTTCCTTCTACCACGCTGCACCTTGGTCCACTCTTCCTTCTACCACGCTGCACCTTGGTCCACTCTTCCTTCTACCACGCTGCACCTTGGTCCACTCTTCCTTCTACCACGCTGCACCTTGGTCCACTCGTCCTTCTACCACGCTGCACCTTGGTCCACTCTTCCTTCTACCACACTGCACCTTGGTCCACTCTTCCTTCTATCACGCTGCGCCTTGGTCCAATCGTCCTTCTACCACGCTGCGCCTTGGTCTACTCGTCCTTCTACCACGCTGCGCCTTGGTCCACTCGTCCTTCTACCACGCTGCGCCTTGGTCCACTCGTCCTTCTACCACGCTGCACCTTGGTCCACTCTTCCTTCTATCACGCTGCACCTTGGTCCACTCTTCCTTCTACCACGCTGCACCTTGGTCCACTCTTCCTTCTACCACGCTGCACCTTGGTCCACTCGTCCTTCTACCACGCTGCACCTTGGTCCACTCTTCCTTCTACCACGCTGCACCTTGGTCCACTCTTCCTTCTACCACGCTGCGCCTTGGTCCACTCTTCCTTCTACCACGCTGCACCTTGGTCCACTCTTCCTTCTACCACGCTGCACCTTGGTCCACTCGTCCTTCTACCACGCTGCGCCTTGGTCCACTCGTCCATCTACTACGCTGCACCTTGGTCCACTCGTCTTTCTACCACGCTGCGCCTTGGTCCACTCTTCCTTCTACCACGCTGCACCTTGGTCCACTCGTCCTTCTACCACGCTGCACCTTGGTCCACTCTTCCTTCTACCACGCTGCACCTTGGTCCACTCTTCCTTCTACCACGCTGCGCCTTGGTCCACTCTTCCTTCTACCACGCTGCACCTTGGTCCACTCTTCCTTCTACCACGCTGCACCTTGGTCCACTCGTCCTTCTACCACGCTGCACCTTGGTCCACTCTTCCTTCTACCACACTGCACCTTGGTCCACTCTTCCTTCTATCACGCTGCGCCTTGGTCCAATCGTCCTTCTACCACGCTGCGCCTTGGTCCCCTCTTCCTTCTACAAGCTGCACCTTGGTCCACTCTTCCTTCTACAAGCTGCACCTTGGTCCACTCTTCCTTCTACCACGCTGCACCTTGGTCCACTCTTCCTTCTACAAGTTGCACCTTGGCCCACTCTTCCTTCTAACACGCTGCACCTTGGTCCACTCTTCCTTCTACCACGCTGCACTTTGGTCCACTCTTCCTTCTACAAGCTGCGCCTTGGTCCACTCTTTCTTCTACCACGCTGCGCCTTGGTCCACTCTTCCTTCTACAAGCTGCACCTTGGTCCACTCTTCCTTCTACAAGCTGCACCTTGGTCCACTCTTCCTTCTACCACGCTGCGCCTTGGTCCACTCTTCCTTCTACAAGCTGCACCTTGGTCCACTCTTCCTTCTACAAGCTGCGCCTTGGTCCACTCTTCCTTCTACAAACGAGAGCCGTTACACCTCCAGGCTGTGTAAGGGCTGTTTGACCAAGAAGGGGAGAGATGGAGTGCTGAATCAGATGACCTGGCCTCCACAATCACCCGACCTCAACCCAATTGATATTATTTGGGATGAGTTGGACGCAAAGTGAAGGAAAAGCAGCCAACAAGTGGTCAGCATATCTGGGAACTCCTTCAAGACTGTTGGAAAAGCATTCCAGGTGAAGCTGGTTGAGAGAATGCTGTCATCAAGGCAAAGGGTAGCGACTTTGAAAAATCTTAAATATAAAATATATTTTGATTTGTTGAACAATTGTTTTGGGTTACTACCCTATTCCATATGTTATTTCATAGTTTTGATGTCTTCACTATTATTCTACAATGTAGAAAATAGTAAAAATAACGAAAAACCCTTGAAAGAGTAGGTGTGTCTGAACTGTTGACTGGTACTGAATGTGTAGCGTGGTGAAACCTTCACATAGTATGAGCGAGTGGAGGACATGCAGACCATCACTCATCATGATGAATCATGACACAACCAACCTTGGTGGTGTCAAGAGCATTCTGTAATAGGGCATTTATACAGAAATCTGTTTGAAAGGTTGGAATATCGGTCTGCACCTGGATCTACTAGGTACATTTACATTTTGGTCATAAAACGGCTGCAGGGTAGCATAGTGGTTAGAGTGTTGGGCTAGTAACCGAAAGGTTGCAAGTTTGAATCCCCGAATGACAAATCTGTCGTTCTGCCCCTGAACAAGGCAGTTAACTCACTGTTCCTAGGCTTGCCTAGTTAAATTAAGGTTAAAAAAAAAATAGCAGATGCTCTCATCCAGAGTGACTTAGTCAGTACATTCAACTGAGTTATGTAATTCAAAAGCAGTGAAAGGTGTGTTCAGTAAACTACATAATTTAAAGGCCAAATCCTAATTTGAGAAACACTCAAAGAAAGTGTTATAACTCACACATTAAAGTCAAGTGGTTGCTGAGACTCTTGAGTTCTAGTTCCCATTCTAATGTAAATAACATTCTCTGGTTGCTGAGGCTCTGAGTTCTAGTTCTGGCTTAATGTAAATAACATTCTCTGGTTGCTGAGACGCTGAGTTCTAGTTCTGGCTTAATGTAAATAACATTCTCTGGTTGCTGAGACTCTGAGTTCTAGTTCTGGCTTTAATGTAAATAACATTCTCTGGTTGCTGAGGCGCTGAGTTCTAGTTCTGGCTTAATGTAAATAACATTCTCTGGTTGCTGAGGCGCTGAGTTCTAGTTCTGGCTTAATGTAAATAACATTCTCTGGTTGCTGAGGCTCTGAGTTCTAGATCTGGCTTAATGTAAATAACATTCTCTGTTTGCTGAGGCGCTGAGTTCTAGTTCTGGCTTAATGTAAATAACATTATCTGGTTGCTGAGGCGCTGAGTTCTAGTTCCGGCCTAATGTAAATAACATCCTCTGGTTGCTGAGGCTCTGAGTTCTAGTTCCGGCCTAATGTAAATAACATTCTCTGGTTGCTGAGGCTCTGAGTTCTAGTTCCGGCCTGATGTAAATAACATTCTCTGGTTGCTGAGGCTCTGAGTTCTAGTTCTGGCTTAATGTAAATAACATTCTCTGGTTGCTGAGGCTCTGAGTTCTAGTTCTGGCTTAATGTAAATAACATTCTCTGGTTGCTGAGGCTCTGAGTTCTAGTTCCGGCCTAATGTAAATAACATTCTCTGGTTGCTGAGGCTCTGAGTTCTAGTTCCGGCCTAATGTAAATAACATTCTCTGGTTGCTGAGGCTCTGAGTTCTAGTTCTGGCTTAATGTAAATAACATTCTCTGGTTGCTGAGGCTCTGAGTTCTAGTTCTGGCTTAATGTAAATAACATTCTCTGGTTGCTGAGGCTCTGAGTTCTAGTTCCGGCCTAATGTAAATAACATTCTCTGGTTGCTGAGGCTCTGAGTTCTAGTTCCGGCCTAATGTAAATAACATTCTCTGGTTGCTGAGGCTCTGAGTTCTAGTTCTGGCTTAATGTAAATAACATTCTCTGGTTGCTGAGGCTCTGAGTTCTAGTTCCGGCCTAATGTAAATAACATCCTCTGGTTGCTGAGGCTCTGAGTTCTAGTTCTGGCTTAATGTAAATAACATCCTCTGGTTGCTGAGGCTCTGAGTTCTAGTTCCGGCCTAATGTAAATAACATTCTCTGGTTGCTGAGGCTCTGAGTTCTAGTTCTGGCTTAATGTAAATAACATTCTCTGGTTGCTGAGGCTCTGAGTTCTAGTTCTGGCTTAATGTAAATAACATTCTCTGGTTGCTGAGGCTCTGAGTTTTAGTTCCGGCCTAATGTAAATAACATTCTCTGGTTGCTGAGGCTCTGAGTTCTAGTTCTGGCTTAATGTAAATAACATTTTCTGGTTGCTGAGGCTCTGAGTTCTAGTTCTGGCTTAATGTAAATAACATCCTCTGGTTGCTGAGGCTCTGAGTTCTAGTTCTGGCTTAATGCAAATAACATTCTCTGGTTGCTGAGGCTCTGAGTTCTAGTTCCGGCCTAATGTAAATAACATTCTCTGGTTGCTGAGGCTCTGAGTTCTAGTTCCGGCCTAATGTAAATAACATTCTGGTTCTGGTTGCTGAGGCTCTGAGTTCTAGTTCTGGCTTAATGTAAATAACATTCTCTGGTTGCTGAGGCTCTGAGTTCCAGTTCTGGCTTAATGTAAATAACATTCTCTGGTTGCTGAGGCTCTGAGTTCTAGTTCCGGCCTAATGTAAATAACATCCTCTGGTTGCTGAGGCTCTGAGTTCTAGTTCTGGCTTAATGTAAATAACATTCTCTGGTTGCTGAGGCTCTGAGTTCTAGTTCTGGCTTAATGTAAATAACATTCTCTGGTTGCTGAGGCTCTGAGTTCTAGTTCTGGCTTAATGTAAATAACATTCTCTGGTTGCTGAGGCTCTGAGATCTAGTTCTGGCTTAATGTAAATAACATTCTCTGGTTGCTGAGGCTCTGAGTTCTAGTTCTGGCTTAATGTAAATAACATTTTCTGGTTGCTGAGGCTCTGAATTCTAGTTCTGGCTTAATGTAAATAACATTCTCTGGTTGCTGAGGCTCTGAGTTCTAGTTCTGGCTTAATGTAAATAACATTTTCTGGTTGCTGAGGCTCTGAATTCTAGTTCTGGCTTAATGTAAATAACATTCTCTGGTTGCTGAGGCTCTGAGTTCTAGTTCTGGTTTAATGTAAATAACATTCTCTGGTTGCTGAGGCTCTGAGTTCTAGTTCTGGCTTAATGTAAATAACATTCTCTGGTTGCTGAGGCTCTGAGTTCTAGTTCTGGCTTAATGTAAATAACATTCTCTGGTTGCTGAGGCTCTGAGTTCTAGTTCTGGCTTAATGTAAATAACATTTTCTGGTTGCTGAGGCTCTGAGTTCTAGTTCTGGCTTAATGTAAATAACATCCTCTGGTTGCTGAGGCTCTGAGTTCTAGTTCCGGCCTAATGTAAATAACATTCTCTGGTTGCTGAGGCTCTGAGTTCTAGTTCCGGCCTAATGTAAATAACATTCTCTGGTTGCTGAGGCTCTGAGTTCTAGTTCCGGCCTAATGTAAATAACATTCTCTGGTTGCTGAGGCTCTGAGTTCTAGTTCCGGCCTAATGTAAATAACATTCTCTGGTTGCTGAGGCTCTGAGTTCTAGTTCCGGCCTAATGTAAATAACATTCTCTGGTTGCTGAGGCTCTGAGTTCTAGTTCCGGCCTGATGTAAATAACATTCTCTGGTTGCTGAGGCTCTGAGTTCTAGTTCTGGCTTAATGTAAATAACATTCTCTGGTTGCTGAGGCTCTGAGTTCTAGTTCTGGCTTAATGTAAATAACATTCTCTGGTTGCTGAGGCTCTGAGTTCTAGTTCCGGCCTAATGTAAATAACATTCTCTGGTTGCTGAGGCTCTGAGTTCTAGTTCCGGCCTAATGTAAATAACATTCTCTGGTTGCTGAGGCTCTGAGTTCTAGTTCTGGCTTAATGTAAATAACATTCTCTGGTTGCTGAGGCTCTGAGTTCTAGTTCCGGCCTAATGTAAATAACATCCTCTGGTTGCTGAGGCTCTGAGTTCTAGTTCTGGCTTAATGTAAATAACATCCTCTGGTTGCTGAGGCTCTGAGTTCTAGTTCCGGCCTAATGTAAATAACATTCTCTGGTTGCTGAGGCTCTGAGTTCTAGTTCTGGCTTAATGTAAATAACATTCTCTGGTTGCTGAGGCTCTGAGTTCTAGTTCTGGCTTAATGTAAATAACATTCTCTGGTTGCTGAGGCTCTGAGTTTTAGTTCCGGCCTAATGTAAATAACATTCTCTGGTTGCTGAGGCTCTGAGTTCTAGTTCTGGCTTAATGTAAATAACATTTTCTGGTTGCTGAGGCTCTGAGTTCTAGTTCTGGCTTAATGTAAATAACATCCTCTGGTTGCTGAGGCTCTGAGTTCTAGTTCTGGCTTAATGCAAATAACATTCTCTGGTTGCTGAGGCTCTGAGTTCTAGTTCCGGCCTAATGTAAATAACATTCTCTGGTTGCTGAGGCTCTGAGTTCTAGTTCCGGCCTAATGTAAATAACATTCTCTGGTTGCTGAGGCTCTGAGTTCTAGTTCTGGCTTAATGTAAATAACATTCTCTGGTTGCTGAGGCTCTGAGTTCCAGTTCTGGCTTAATGTAAATAACATTCTCTGGTTGCTGAGGCTCTGAGTTCTAGTTCCGGCCTAATGTAAATAACATCCTCTGGTTGCTGAGGCTCTGAGTTCTAGTTCTGGCTTAATGTAAATAACATTCTCTGGTTGCTGAGGCTCTGAGTTCTAGTTCTGGCTTAATGTAAATAACATTCTCTGGTTGCTGAGGCTCTGAGTTCTAGTTCTGGCTTAATGTAAATAACATTCTCTGGTTGCTGAGGCTCTGAGATCTAGTTCTGGCTTAATGTAAATAACATTCTCTGGTTGCTGAGGCTCTGAGTTCTAGTTCTGGCTTAATGTAAATAACATTTTCTGGTTGCTGAGGCTCTGAATTCTAGTTCTGGCTTAATGTAAATAACATTCTCTGGTTGCTGAGGCTCTGAGTTCTAGTTCTGGCTTAATGTAAATAACATTTTCTGGTTGCTGAGGCTCTGAATTCTAGTTCTGGCTTAATGTAAATAACATTCTCTGGTTGCTGAGGCTCTGAGTTCTAGTTCTGGTTTAATGTAAATAACATTCTCTGGTTGCTGAGGCTCTGAGTTCTAGTTCTGGCTTAATGTAAATAACATTCTCTGGTTGCTGAGTCTCTGAGTTCTAGTTCTGGCTTAATGTAAATAACATTCTCTGGTTGCTGAGGCTCTGAGTTCTAGTTCTGGCTTAATGTAAATAACATTTTCTGGTTGCTGAGGCTCTGAGTTCTAGTTCTGGCTTAATGTAAATAACATCCTCTGGTTGCTGAGGCTCTGAGTTCTAGTTCCGGCCTAATGTAAATAACATTTTCTGGTTGCTGAGGCTCTGAGTTCTAGTTCCGGCCTAATGTAAATAACATTCTCTGGTTGCTGAGGCTCTGAGTTCTAGTTCCGGCCTAATGTAAATAACATTCTCTGGTTGCTGAGGCTCTGAGTTCTAGTTCCGGCCTAATGTAAATAACATCCTCTGGTTGCTGAGGCTCTGAGTTCTAGTTCTGGCCTAATGTAAATAACATTCTCTGTTTGCTGAGGCTCTGAGTTCTAGTTCCGGCCTAATGTAAATAACATTCTCTGGTTGCTGAGGCTCTGAGTTCTAGTTCTGGCTTAATGTAAATAACATTCTCTGGTTGCTGAGGCTCTGAGTTCTAGTTCTGGCTTAATGTAAATAACATTCTCTGGTTGCTGAGGCTCTGAGTTCTAGTTCCGGCCTAATGTAAATAACATTCTCTGGTTGCTGAGGCTCTGAGTTCTAGTTCCGGCCTAATGTAAATAACATTCTCTGGTTGCTGAGGCTCTGAGTTCTAGTTCTGGCTTAATGTAAATAACATTCTCTGGTTGCTGAGGCTCTGAGTTCTAGTTCCGGCCTAATGTAAATAACATCCTCTGGTTGCTGAGGCTCTGAGTTCTAGTTCTGGCTTAATGTAAATAACATCCTCTGGTTGCTGAGGCTCTGAGTTCTAGTTCTGGCTTAATGTAAATAACATTCTCTGGTTGCTGAGGCTCTGAGTTCTAGTTCCGGCCTAATGTAAATAACATTCTCTGGTTGCTGAGGCTCTGAGTTCTAGTTCCGGCCTAATGTAAATAACATTCTCTGGTTGCTGAGGCTCTGAGTTCTAGTTCTGGCCTAATGTAAATAACATTCTCTGGTTGCTGAGGCTCTGAGTTCTAGTTCCGGCCTAATTTAAATAACATTCTCTGGTTGCTGAGGCTCTGAGTTCTAGTTCTGGCTTAATGTAAATAACATTCTCTGGTTGCTGAGGCTCTGAGTTCTAGTTCCGGCCTAATGTAAATAACATCCTCTGGTTGCTGAGGCTCTGAGTTCTAGTTCAGGCCTAATGTAAATAACATCCTCTGGTTGCTGAGGCTCTGAGTTCTAGTTCTGGCTTAATGTAAATAACATCCTCTGGTTGCTGAGGCTCTGAGTTCTAGTTCTGGCTTAATGTAAATAACATTCTCTGGTTGCTGAGGCTCTGAGTTCTAGTTCTGGCTTAATGTAAATAACATTCTCTGGTTGCTGAGGCTCTGAGTTCTAGTTCTGGCTTAATGTAAATAACATTCTCTGGTTGCTGAGGCTCTGAGTTCTAGTTCTGGCTTAATGTAAATAACATTTTCTGGTTGCTGAGGCTCTGAGTTCTAGTTCTGGCTTAATGTAAATAACATTTTCTGGTTGCTGAGGCTCTGAGTTCTAGTTCCGGCCTAATGTAAATAACATCCTCTGGTTGCTGAGGCTCTGAGTTCTAGTTCCGGCCTAATGTAAATAACATTCTCTGGTTGCTGAGGCTCTGAGTTCTAGTTCCGGCCTAATGTAAATAACATCCTCTGGTTGCTGAGGCTCTGAGTTCTAGTTCCGGCCTAATGTAAATAACATTCTCTGGTTGCTGAGGCTCTGAGTTCTAGTTCCGGCCTAATGTAAATAACATTCTCTGGTTGCTGAGGCTCTGAGTTCTAGTTCCGGCCTAATGTAAATAACATTCTCTGGTTGCTGAGGCTCTGAGTTCTAGTTCCGGCCTAATGTAAATAACATCCTCTGGTTGCTGAGGCTCTGAGTTCTAGTTCCGGCCTAATGTAAATAACATTCTCTGGTTGCTGAGGCTCTGAGTTCTAGTTCCGGCCTAATGTAAATAACATTCTCTGGTTGCTGAGGCTCTGAGTTCTAGTTCTGGCTTAATGTAAATAACATTCTCTGGTTGCTGAGGCTCTGAGTTCTAGTTCTGGCTTAATGTAAATAACATTCTCTGGTTGCTGAGGCTCTGAGTTCTAGTTCTGGCTTAATGTAAATAACATTCTCTGGTTGCTGAGGCTCTGAGTTCTAGTTCTGGCTTAATGTAAATAACATTCTCTGGTTGCTGAGGCGCTGAGTTCTAGTTCTGGCTTAATGTAAATAACATTCTCTGGTTGCTGAGGCGCTGAGTTCTAGTTCTGGCTTAATGTAAATAACATTCTCTGGTTGCTGAGGCTCTGAGTTCTAGTTCTGGCTTAATGTAAATAACATTCTCTGGTTGCTGAGGCTCTGAGTTCTAGTTCCGGCCTAATGTAAATAACATTCTCTGGTTGCTGAGGCTCTGAGTTCTAGTTCTGGCTTAATGTAAATAACATTCTCTGGTTGCTGAGGCTCTGAGTTCTAGTTCTTTCTTAATGTAAATAACATTCTCTGGTTGCTGAGGCTCTGAGTTCTAGTTCCGGCCTAATGTAAATAACATCCTCTGGTTGCTGAGGCTCTGAGTTCTAGTTCTGGCTTAATGTAAATAACATTCTCTGGTTGCTCAGGCGCTGAGTTCTAGTTCTGGCTTAATGTACATAACATTCTCTGGTTGCTGAGGCGCTGAGTTCTAGTTCTGGCTTAATGTAAATAACATTCTCTGGTTGCTGAGGCTCTGAGTTTTAGTTCTGGCTTAATGTAAATAACATTCTCTGGTTGCTGAGGCTCTGAGTTCTAGTTCTGGCTTAATGTAAATAACATTCTCTGGGTGCTGAGGCTCTGAGTTCTAGTTCTGGCTTAATGTAAATAACATTTTCTGGTTGCTGAGGCTCTGAGTTCTAGTTCTGGCTTAATGTAAATAACATTCTCTGGTTGCTGAGGCTCTGAGTTCTAGTTCTGGCTTAATGTAAATAACATTCTCTGGTTGCTGAGGCTCTGAGTTCTAGTTCTGGCTTAATGTAAATAACATTCTATGGTTGCTGAGGCTCTGAGTTCTAGTTCTGGCTTAATGTAAATAACATTCTCTGGTTGCTGAGGCTCTGAGTTCTAGTTCTGGCTTAATGTAAATAACATTTTCTGGTTGCTGAGGCTCTGAGTTCTAGTTCTGGCTTAATGTAAATAGCATCCTCTGGTTGCTGAGGCTCTGAGTTCTAGTTCTGGCTTAATGTAAATAACATTCTCTGGTTGCTGAGGCTCTGAGTTCTAGTTCTGGCTTAATGTAAATAACATTTTCTGGTTGCTGAGGCTCTGAGTTCTAGTTCTGGCTTAATGTAAATAGCATCCTCTGGTTGCTGAGGCTCTGAGTTCTAGTTCCGGCCTAATGTAAATAACATCCTCTGGTTGCTGAGGCTCTGAGTTCTAGTTCCGGCCTAATGTAAATAACATTCTCTGGTTGCTGAGGCTCTGAGTTCTAGTTCCGGCCTAATGTAAATAACATCCTCTGGTTGCTGAGGCTCTGAGTTCTAGTTCCGGCCTAATGTAAATAACATTCTCTGGTTGCTGAGGCTCTGAGTTCTAGTTCCGGCCTAATGTAAATAACATTCTCTGGTTGCTGAGGCTCTGAGTTCTAGTTCCGGCTTAATGTAAATAACATTCTCTGGTTGCTGAGGCGCTGAGTTCTAGTTCTGGCTTAATGTACATAACATTCTCTGGTTGCTGAGGCGCTGAGTTCTAGTTCTGGCTTAATGTAAATAACATTCTCTGGTTGCTGAGGCTCTGAGTTCTAGTTCTGGCTTAATGTAAATAACATTCTCTGGTTGCTGAGGCTCTGAGTTCTAGTTCTGGCTTAATGTAAATAACATTCTCTGGTTGCTGAGGCTCTGAGTTCTAGTTCTGGCTTAATGTAAATAACATTCTCTGGGTGCTGAGGCTCTGAGTTCTAGTTCTGGCTTAATGTAAATAACATTTTCTGGTTGCTGAGGCTCTGAGTTCTAGTTCTGGCTTAATGTAAATAACATTCTCTGGTTGCTGAGGCTCTGAGTTCTAGTTCTGGCTTAATGTAAATAACATTCTCTGGTTGCTGAGGCTCTGAGTTCTAGTTCTGGCTTAATGTAAATAACATTCTATGGTTGCTGAGGCTCTGAGTTCTAGTTCTGGCTTAATGTAAATAACATTCTCTGGTTGCTGAGGCTCTGAGTTCTAGTTCTGGCTTAATGTAAATAACATTTTCTGGTTGCTGAGGCTCTGAGTTCTAGTTCTGGCTTAATGTAAATAACATCCTCTGGTTGCTGAGGCTCTGAGTTCTAGTTCCGGCCTAATGTAAATAACATCCTCTGGTTGCTGAGGCTCTGAGTTCTAGTTCCGGCCTAATGTAAATAACATTCTCTGGTTGCTGAGGCTCTGAGTTCTAGTTCCGGCCTAATGTAAATAACATCCTCTGGTTGCTGAGGCTCTGAGTTCTAGTTCCGGCCTAATGTAAATAACATTCTCTGGTTGCTGAGGCTCTGAGTTCTAGTTCCGGCCTAATGAAAATAACATTCTCTGGTTGCTGAGGCTCTGAGTTCTAGTTCCGGCTTAATGTAAATAACATTCTCTGGTTGCTGAGGCTCTGAGTTCTAGTTCTGGCTTAATGTAAATAACATTCTCTGGTTGCTGAGGCTCTGAGTTCTGGTTCTGGCTTAATGTAAATAACATTCTCTGGTTGCTGAGGCTCTGAGTTCTAGTTCCGGCCTAATGTAAATAACATCCTCTGGTTGCTGAGGCTCTGAGTTCTAGTTCTGGCTTAATGTAAATAACATTCTCTGGTTGCTCAGGCGCTGAGTTCTAGTTCTGGCTTAATGTAAATAACATTCTCTGGTTGCTGAGGCGCTGAGTTCTAGTTCTGGCTTAATGTAAATAACATTCTCTGGTTGCTGAGGCTCTGAGTTCTAGTTCTGGCTTAATGTAAATAACATTCTCTGGTTGCTGAGGCTCTGAGTTCTAGTTCCGGCCTAATGTAAATAACATTCTCTGGTTGCTGAGGCTCTGAGTTCTAGTTCCGGCTTAATGTAAATAACATTCTCTGGTTGCTGAGGCTCTGAGTTCTAGTTCCGGCCTAATGTAAATAACATCCTCTGGTTGCTGAGGCTCTGAGTTCTAGTTCCGGCCTAATGTAAATAACATTCTCTGGTTGCTGAGGCTCTGAGTTCTAGTTCCGGCCTAATGTAAATAACATTCTCTGGTTGCTGAGGCTCTCAGTTCTAGTTCTGGCTTAATGTAAATAACATTCTCTGGTTGCTGAGGCTCTGAGTTCTAGTTCCGGCCTAATGTAAATAACATTCTCTGGTTGCTGAGGCTCTGAGTTCTAGTTCCGGCCTAATGTAAATAACATTCTCTGGTTGCTGAGGCTCTGAGTTCTAGTTCTGGCTTAATGTAAATAACATTCTCTGGTTGCTGAGGCTCTGAGTTCTAGTTCCGGCCTAATGTAAATAACATCCTCTGGTTGCTGAGGCTCTGAGTTCTAGTTCTGGCTTAATGTAAATAACATCCTCTGGTTGCTGAGGCTCTGAGTTCTAGTTCCGGCCTAATGTAAATAACATTCTCTGGTTGCTGAGGCTCTGAGTTCTAGTTCCGGCCTAATGTAAATAACATTCTCTGGTTGCTGAGGCTCTGAGTTCTAGTTCTGGCTTAATGTAAATAACATTCTCTGGTTGCTGAGGCTCTGAGTTCTATTTCCGGCCTAATGTAAATAACATTCTCTGGTTGCTGAGGCTCTGAGTTCTAGTTCTGGCTTAATGTAAATAACATTCTCTGGTTGCTGAGGCGCTGAGTTCTAGTTCTGGCTTAATGTAAATAACATTCTCTGGTTGCTGAGGCGCTGAGTTCTAGTTCTGGCTTAATGTAAATAACATTCTCTGGTTGCTGAGGCTCTGAGTTCTAGTTCTGGCTTAATGTAAATAACATTCTCTGGTTGCTGAGGCGCTGAGTTCTAGTTCCGGCTTAATGTAAATAGCATTCTCTTGTTTTCCCTCAATAGCGTTTGAGTTACCTGAAGGACATCTCTAACATTCAGGACTGGTTTTCAATCATCCTCTCTCTTCTCTTCGTCATCGCCCTGTTCTTCAACGCTGAGGGGTCCTGGCACTGGCAGGCTGGGGCACTGGCCATAATCATGTCATGGGTTAACTTCCTCCTCTATCTCCAAAGGTAATTACCAACTGTCCAAACAATGTAGCCCATCTGTCTCTGTCTAGAGAGATGAGAAATTATGTTTACTGTCATTTAGAGATTGTTAATTTTCTGATCATTGTTAGTGCACAAATCAACAGTGTTTCTTGATAGATTGATTGACATTCCATGGTAACGCAAATACGCTAAGACTCAACAAAAACGAAAATAATTGGTTTAACGAACCATACAACTCAATGCACAATAACAGCATACAGCGATGACATTACACCTTGACTTTGTAAAAATCTCTTTTGGTTATTTTTTTGTGTTACTACCCTATTCCATATGTTATTTCATAGGTTTGACGTCTTCACTATTATTCTACAATGTAGAAATATAGTAAGTGAGTGAAGTGGATTTACATCCGATAAAGAAATTACAGCAACAGAGTTACATCATGCTTCCTTTATCTGTACTATACAGAAATACATCATTATGAATGTCATTCTCTCCACAGTGATTTATCCTGGATAGGTACAGAACAGTAGATATACCAAATAACAGCAAATTTGGTTGGTCCTCATCTTCCAAGGTGAAAGACCAACTTCTCTCTCTGCAAAAAAACATATTTCTAAGGCCCTCTGAGCAGAGATACTTTTTTTCCATACTGATTGTTTGTGTGTAAGGAGCCACACATGCAAAGCTACAGTATTTATTTATTGTGTCCCTCCCCCAATTTGCACCTGGCTGGAGTAGAGTGCGGAAAAATACAGAATTTTAAAAATGTATCGATATAACGTATTGTAATAACATTGTGCAGGTTCCCACAAGACATTGTGTTGTTTCACACACTACAAAGGGTAAAGAGTGTGAGAAAAGTGGGAGACAGACAGGGAGACAGACAGGGAGCGGGACAGGCAGGGAGAGAGACAGGCAGGCAGGGAGAGAGACAGACAGGGAGACAGGCAGGGAGACAGACAGGCAGGGAGACAGACAGGCAGGGAGACAGACAGGCAGGGAGACAGGCAGGGAGACAGACAGGGAGACAGACAGGGAGCGGGACAGGCAGGGAGAGAGACAGGCAGGCAGGGAGACAGGCAGGCAGGGAGACAGACAGGCAGGGAGACAGACAGGCAGGGAGACAGGCAGACAGGCAGGGAGACAGGCAGGGAGACAGGCAGACAGGGAGACAGGCAGGGAGACAGACAGGCAGGGAGACAGACAGGCAGGGAGACAGACAGGCAGGGAGACAGACAGGCAGGGAGACAGGCAGGGAGACAGGCAGGGAGACAGGCAGACAGGCAGGGAGACAGGCAGACCGGCAGGCAGACAGACAGGCAGACAGGGAGACAGGCAGGGAGACAGGGAGACAGGCAGGATGATAGGCAGGGAGACAGGCAGACAGACATGCAGACAGGCAGGGAGACAGGCAGACAGACAGGGAGACAGGCAGACAGGCAGGGAGACAGGCAGACAGGCAGGATGACAGGCAGACAGGCAGGGAGACAGACAGGGAGGCAGGCAGGGAGACAGACAGGCAGGCAGGGAGACAGACAGGCAGACATGGAGACGGGCAGGGAGACAGACAGACAGGCAGGATGACAGGCAGACAGGCAGGCAGACAGGGAGACAGGCAGATAGGCAGGTTATTGGTGGTACTTTTAAACAGCTGGCCCAAGGAGGAGGAAGACAGAGTGAAGGCACACAGCAAACCTTTGTGTTACATTTTTACTTGTTTTCACCTACACACACACTTTTCCACGCATTTATTACCCTCGGGTCCAGTGGAACCCAAACACCACATATGTAATACAAATGTGTACCTTGTGCGCTCAATGGAAATGTGTTTATTTCACATGTTCTTCACTGAAAATGAGCCAAGGTCAATGAGTCTCAGGTTGAAAAAAAGTATTAATTGTATTATTTTTCTTTTAGTAAACATTGAAAATGGGTCCCACAGACCTGAACACCACAAAATACCTTTTCTAGTGAACGTTTTCTAAGGTCCTCTTTCCATTTGTTGTGCCAAAAATCAAAGCCTTCACTTATGCCTCATTTTTCACATGGAAAACAGTTGAACAATGTATCTATGCTTTCATTTCCCCGAAATATAGACTCTTAGCTTTCATTGGACACCCAATTTGATAGGGTCAAATGAACTTCACGTGTTGGTACTCATGAGTCCATTTTGGTACTCATGGGTCCACGTTGGTACTCATGGGTCCACGTTGGTCCTCATGGGTCCACGTTGGTCCCCATGGGTCCACGTTGGTCCTCATGGGTCCACGTTGGTACCCATGGGTCCACATTGGTCCTCATGGGTCCACGTCGGTACTCATGGGCACTGTGTTCTCTCTCTCTCCAGGTTTGAGCACTTTGGGATCTACGTGGTGATGTTTCGGGAGATTGCAAGGACGTTGTTTAAAATCCTACTGCTATTCTTCTTTCTGATGCTGGCCTTTGCCTTGGTCTTCTATGCCCTCATGCTCAACCAGGTGACAAGAGACATTAGAAACAGTGCTCCCATTTTAAACACATTGTTTTGTATAAGTCCTACATTAGGTCCTTGGTAATTTCCTCAAATCAATGAAGATATATGAGATGGAAAGGAGATGGATCTAAAATCTGTTTAAAGTCAAATCTAATCAAATCAAAACAAATGTTATTGGACACGTACACATGGTTAGCAGATGTTAATGCAAATGTAGTCAAATGCTTGTGCTTCTAGTTCTGACAGTGCGGTAATATCTAACAAGTAATCTAACAATTCCCCAAAAACGACCTAATACACACAAATGTAAAGGGATGAATGAGAATTTGTAAAAATACGTGTATATATATATATATATATATATATATATATATATATATATATATATATATATATATATACATATACATATACATGTTATACAATACAGTATATACATATACATGTTATACAATACAGTATATACATATGATATGAGTAATGTAAACATTATTTAAAGTGGCATTGTATATAGTGATTAGTGGTCCATGTGTTAAAGTGGCCAGTGATTGGGTCTCAATGTAGGCAGCAGCCTCTCTGAGTTAGTGATGGCTGTTTAGCACTCTGATGGCCTTGAGATAGAAGATGTTTTTCAGTCCCAGCTTTCCTTCTGTTCTGTCATGCCAAACAGTTTTTTTTCTTCTCACGTTTGTCTTTTTAGGAAGAGTTTGAGCGACTGGACTTGTCAGTGATCCAGATCTTTGTGATGATGGTCGGGGAACTGAATTACCAAAGCAATTTTCTGGACATATACCTACACAACAAATTTCCATTTCCCTTCATCACTTTCTACATGTTGGTTATATTTATCATCTTCATGCCGATCCTGCTGATGAACATGATGGTAAGCCTCTCCATGATGACCCAGTATCTGGGGCTCCCGAGTGGTGCAGTGGTCTAAGGCGCCACTAAAGACACCCTGGTTCAAATCCAGGCTGTATCAAAACCGGCCGGGAGTCCATAGGGCGGCGCACAATTGGCCCAGCGTTGTAGGCCGTCGAATTTGTTCTTAACCGACTTGCCTAGTTAAATAAAAAATGATTGATGTCCCGGCCTGCACCAAAAACCTCATCCAATTTACCTTTTTAGAGTTAATTTCCTGCAAATCTACACATTTTGCCATTAAGGAAGAGAAATGTTTTCTGTTTTTAGCATGATATCTGAAAGTGACTCACAAAATCAGTGGGGGCCCCCCAGTCGGTAATTCGACCAGGTTTAAATATCTGGCCGATTTACCGATCTACAAATGTACCAATATGTACCAATATAAGAAAACGTTGTCTAATTGAGTGACTGTCCGTGACTGACATAACAAGGGAGAAACTGCTGATGCACAACTTTTCGAAATTTTACCTTGTGTATTCTACTATTCTACCTCTCAACAGTTAAGATGAGACCCTAAATAGACTCACTGTTGCTATCAGAGTCATTCCAAAGGGTAGGTTTAAAAGAGCAAATGAAATGTGACCATACTTTATCACTCGTATATCATCAATGATGTTATATTAGTCAAAACCATAAATAGTTATTGTTTAAATTCAACCCAGAATTCAACCAACAAATTAACTATAAATCAGGGTTTCAAGCTCTGGTTGATTTCAAAAATAATGATATTTAGTGATATTGAATTGTTTGGTTGTCAACACAACCAAATATCAACATTTGAAGGAGGTGTATCCTCTGCTTGGGTAGTTGCATCTATTTTAAATTAAATTTCACCTTTATTTAATCAGGTAGGCAAATGGGGAACAGGTTCTCATTTACAACTGCGACCTGGCCAAGATAAAGCACAGCAGTGAGACAAAAACAACACATGGAATAAACAAAACATAGTCAATAATACAGTGGAACAAAATAAAATAAAGTCTATATACAGTGTATATAGGCCATGGTGGCGAAGTAATTACAATATAGCAATTAAACACTGGAGTGATAGATGTGTAGAAGATGAATGTGCAAGTAGAGATACTGGGGTGCAAAAGAGCAAGATAAATAAATACATTATGGGGATGAGGTAGGTAGATAGATGGGCTGTATACAGATGGGCTGTGTACAGGTGCAATGATCTGTGAGCTGCTCTGACAGCTGATGCTTAAAGTTAGTGAGGGAGATATGAGTCTCCAGCTTCAGAGATTTTTGCAGTTTGTTCCAGTCATTGGCAGCAGAGAACTGGAAGGAAAGACGTCCAAAGGAGGCATTGGCTTTGGGGGTGACCAGTGAAATACACCTGCTGGAGCGCGTGCTACGAGTGGGTGCTGCTATGGTGACCAGTGAGCTGAGATAAGGTGGGGATTTACCTAGCAGAGACTTGAAGATAACCTGTAGCCAGTGGGTTTGGCCACAAGTATGAAGCGAGGGCCAACCAACGATAGCGTACAGGTAACAGTGGTGGGTAGTATATGGGGCATTGGTGACAAAATGGATGGCACTGCGATAGACTGCATCCAGGTTGTTGAGTAGAGTGTTGGAGGCAATTTTATAGATGACATCACTGAAGTCGAGAATTGGTAGGATAGTCAGTTTTACGAGGGTATGTTTGGCAGCATGAGTGAAGGATGCTTTGTTGCGATATAGGAAGCCAGTTCTAGATTTAACATTGGATTGGAGATGTTTGATGTGGGTCTGGAAGGAGAGTTTACAGTCTAACCAGACACCTAGGTATTTGTAGTCGTCCACGTATTCTAAGTCAGAGCCGTCCAGAGTAGTGATGCTGGATGGGCGAGCAGGTGCAGGCAGTGATTGGATATAGCATGCATTTAGTTTTATTTGCATTTAAGAGCAGTTGGAGGCCACGGAGGGAGAGTTGTATGGCGTTGAAGCTCGTCACCAGCAGCAAGAGTAACATCATTGATGTATACAGAGAAGAGAGTCGACCCGAGAATGGAACCCTGTGGCACCCCCATAGAGACTGCCAGAGGTCCAGACAACAGGCCCTCCGGACAACGGGCCCTCCGGACAACGGGCCCTCCGGACAACGGGCCCTCCGGACAACGGGCCCTCCGGACAACGGGCCCTCCGGACAACGGGCCCTCCGGACAACGGGCAGTTGATAGGGGTAGCCAGGTGGAAAGCATGGTCAGCCGTAGAGAAATGCTTATTGAAATTCTCAATTGTAGTGGATTTATCAGTGGTGACAGTGTTTCCTGGCCTTAGAGCCGTGGGCAGCTGGGAGGAGGTGCTCTTATTCTCCATGGACTTTACAGTGTTCTGGAACTTTTTTGAGTTAGTACTACAGGATGCAAATTTCTGTTTGAAAAAGCTAGCCTTAGCTTTCCTAACTGCCTGTGTATATTTGTTCCTAACTTCCCTAAAAAAGCATTTTAAGGGGGCTATTCGATGCTAATGCAGAACGCCACAGGATGTTTTTGTGCTGGTCAAGGGCAGACAGGTCTGGAGTGAACCAAGGACTATATCTGTTCCTAGTTCTACATTTGTTGAATGGGGCATGCTTATTTAAGATGGTGAGGAAGGCACTTTTAAAGATTAGCCAGGCATCATCTACTGACTGGATGAGGTCAATGTCATTTCAGGATACCCCTGCCAGGTTGCTTAGAAAGGCTCGCAGAAGTTTTTTAGGGAGCGTTTGACAGTGATGAGGGGTGGTCGTTTGGTCGCAGACCCATTACGGATGCAATGAGGAAGTGATCGACGAGATCTTAATTGAAAACAGCAGAGGTAATTTTGCAATTATGTTCACACAGCTGAAAACTGTTGTTCTGATTAAAGAAGTTAGTTGAGTATCTGGAGCATCAGCATTTGTGGGTTCGATTACAGGCTCAAAATGTCCAGAAACAAATAACTTTCTTCTGAAACTCGTCAGTCTATTCTTGTTCTGAGAAATGAAGGCTATTCCATGCGAGGAAATTGTCAAGAAACTGAAGATCTCGTACAACGCTGTGTACTACTCCCTTCACAGAACTGTGCAAACTGGCTCTAACCGGAATATAAAGAGGACAAGTACATTAGGGTGTCTAGTTTGAGAAACAGACGCCTCACAAGTCTTTAACTGGCAGCTTCATTAAATAGTACCCACAAAACACCAGCCTCAACGTCAACAGGCAACTTCAGGATGCTGGCCTTCTAGGCAGAGTTCCTCTGTCCAGCGTCTGTGTTTTGCCCATCTTAATATTTTATTTTTGTTGGCCAGTCTGAGATATGGCTTTTTCTTTGCAACTCTGCATAAAAGGCCAGCATAGTGTGTGGTTAGAGGGATCTGGTTAAATGCGGAAGACACATTTCAGTTGATTGCATTCAGTTGTACAGCTGACTAGGTATCCCCCTACATTTAATATGTTATGTATAGTCAATGAGACCAGGCTGAATAATGATATGTCTGCATTGAATTTTGTCTTCATTTTGGCAGATTAATGAGTTAGACACCATTGATCTAAGGGATTAATCTCAACAGTTCGAAAGTGGCTCCCTCTCTGGTCTCTTTTCCTTAGATCTTTCCTTGTCTCTTTATTGATGAATGGGAGGAGACATGGAGAGGAAACCGCTTTAGACTATTGAAAGACACACCCACTTTTCGCAGGGAAAAGAGAATATGCGAGGTCAATGCTAATTGTCAATGGATAGCTGACAACCTATCAAAATATTGATGGTTCCTATTGGTGTCCCTTTGTGTGTACTACAGATTGGATTGGCTGTCGGTGACATCGCTGAGGTACAGAGAAGTGCCACTCTGAAGAGAATAGCCATGCAGGTTTGTAGCTGGATAACAATCAAGTCCACTTGATAAGATTTTTGTAATTTTATGCTTATTTTAGGTTGTTTTGAGGAATTTTTAGACATTTTGAATAGCTAATGGGTACTTGTTTTAGTGTCATTGTAAAGTTTGTTCTGATTGGGTCAACATCACTTCTTCATCATATTGTACTAGTATACCAAAATATAGCTTAACCTTTCTCCAAATACTCAATATGACAAAATTCCTTGTGGATTTTGATGACTGAAGGCAATGATGTCTCTCTATGTCAGATTGAACTCCACACCAATCTGGAGGAGAAGATGCCATACTGGTTGTTGAAGAGAGTGGACCAGTCATCCATCACCATCTATCCCAACCGCAAGTGCTCCAAGGTGGGTACGGTGCCTGGGCCTGGATTCATAAAGCATCTCATAGTAGGATTCAAATCTACAAGACAAAACTAATGCTCCAGTAGATCAGTTCTCCTGTTCAGAGACGCTGTTTCAACGTAACCCAAGTGCTCAGAGTCGCATTCACTGGAGGGAAAACAACACCTCAATTGAAAAGTAGAGTTATTGGTGACTGGTGTAGATTGATGTCTTCTCTATTGAGGACTTCAATAACAAACGACATAGAGAACGGAGGATGATCACTGTAGATTATAACACTGAGTGTATAAAACTACAAAACTGCAAAACTACAAAACGTTCAAAAGCGGAGGCAAAAAAAAGAACGACTTAAATAAAAAAACATGAATAGCAGAATCACTTAGAGTAGAGTTACAGGCTGTATCACTTAGAGTAGAGTTACAGGCTGTATCACTTAGAGTAGAGTTACAGGCTGTATCACTTAGAGTAGAGTTACAGGCTGTATCACTTAGAGTAGAGTTACAGGCTGTATCACTTAGAGTAGAGTTACAGGCTGTATCACTTAGAGTAGAGTTACAGGCTGTATCACTTAGAGTAGAGTTACAGGCTGTATCACTTAGAGTAGAGTTACAGGCTGTATCACTTAGAGTAGAGTTACAGGCTGTATCACTTAGAGTAGAGTTACAGGCTGTATCACTTAGAGTAGAGTTACAGGCTGTATCACTTAGAGTAGAGTTACAGGCTGTATCACTTAGAGTAGAGTTACAGGCTAGCTGTATGTAGGTGTCTATTGACAGGACAATGTATACAGCAAGAAGACGTTTAGAACCACCAAGACTCTTCCTAGAGCTGGCCACCCAGCTAAACTGAGCAATCGGGGGAGAAGGACATTGGTCAGGGAGGTGACCAAGAACCAGATGGTCACTCTGACAGAGCTCTAGAGTTCCTCTGTGGAGATGGGAGAACCTTTCAGAAGGACAACCATCTCTTCAGCACTCCACCAATCAGACCTTTATGGTAGAGTGGCCAGATGGAAGCCACTCCTCAGTAAAAGGCACATGACGGCCCGCTTGGAATTTGTAAAAGGGCACCTAAAGAAACTAGATTCTCTGGTCTGATGAAACCAAAATTGAACTCTTTGGCCTGAATACCAACACATCAGCCAACAGCATATGTGGGAACTCTTTCAAGACTGTTGGAATAGCATTTCTCATAAAGCTGGTTGTGAGAATACAAAGAGTGTGCAAAGCTGTCATTAAAGGCAACGGATGTCTACTTGAAGAATCTCAAATATAAATATATTGATTTGTTTAACACTGTTTTTGGTTACTTCATGATTCCATTTGTGTAATGTCATAGTTTTGATGTCTTCACTATTATTCTACAATGTTGAAAATAGTAAAAAATAAATTTAAAAAATAATTCAATGAGTAGGGGTGTCCAAACCTTTGACTGGTACTGTATATTCAACATACATGATCTTCTTAGTTTCTCCATCATTATACTAAATAATTAAAGGGCTGTGCAGTATTCACTGGTAACCGTTTGTTCAAATGGTCTCTATTTAACTGCAGTTCTGGAGTCAAGGAGAAGCCAACGAAGTGCGAACTCATCTAATGACCAACTCATCAACTTCAACCTCTGTCGAAGCCAAACTACGCAAACAGAAGCAAAGGTGACGCGTACGATCAGAAACGGTTGTTGTGGGTTGTGTGGTGTGTGTGCAAAGGTGGACTAGGGGTTTGTATGGTGTGTGAGCAGCCTCTAGTGGTCTTGTCTTACACACTGGACATCTCCTTCAGTCTGTGTGTTTCTATGTTATAGACTGAAGGAGGAATCCTGTGTATGTTTCTATGTTATAGACTAAAGGAGATATCCTGTGTGTGTGTTTCTATGTTATAGACTGAAGGAGATATCCTGTGTGTGTTTCTATGTTATAGACTGAAGGAGATATCCTGTGTGTGTTTCTATGTTATAGACTAAAGGAGGAATCCTGTGTGTGTTTCTATGTTATAGACTAAAGGAGATATCCTGTGTGTGTTTCTATGTTATAGACTGAAGGAGATATCCTGTGTGTGTTTCTATGTTATAGACTAAAGGAGGAATCCTGTGTGTGTTTCTATGTTATAGACTAAAGGAGATATCCTGTGTGTGTTTCTATGTTATTGACTAAAGGAGATAGAAATATAAATACTGGATATGTTCATATACAGACTGAAGGAGAGATCCAGTATATGTTTCTATGTTAATAACTGAGGGAGATATCCAGTATTTATATTTCTATATAATCCCATACAGACTGAAGGAGATATCCAGTGTGTGTATCTCTATATAATCCCATACAGACTGAAGGAGATATCCAGTGTATATATCTCTATATAATCCCATACAGACTGAAGGAGATATCCAGTGTATGTATCTCTATATAATCCCATACAGACTGAAGGAGATATCCAGTGTATATATCTCTATATAATCCCATACAGACTGAAGGAGATATCCAGTGTATATATCTCTATATAATCCCATACAGACTGAAGGAGATATCCAGTGTGTGTATCTCTATATAATCCCATACAGACTGAAGGAGATGTCCAGTGTATATATCTCTATATAATCCCATACAGACTGAAGGAGATATCCAGTGTATATATCTCTATATAATCCCATACAGACTGAAGGAGATATCCAGTGTATATATCTCTATATAATCCCATACAGACTGAAGGAGATGTCCAGTGTATATATCTCTATATAATCCCATACAGACTGAAGGAGATGTCCAGTGTATATATCTATATATAATCCCATACAGACTGAAGGAGATATCCAGTGTATATATATCTATATAATCCCATACAGACTGAAGGAGATGTCCAGTGTATATATCTCTATATAATCCCATACAGACTGAAGGAGATGTCCAGTGTATATATCTCTATATAATCCCATACAGACTGAAGGAGATATCCAGTGTGTGTATCTCTCTATATAATCCCATACAGACTGAAGGAGATATCCAGTGTATATATCTCTATATAATCCCATACAGACTGAAGGAGATATCCAGTGTATATATCTCTATATAATCCCATACAGACTGAAGGAGATATCCAGTGTGTGTATCTCTCTATATAATCCCATACAGACTGAAGGAGATATCCAGTGTATATATCTCTATATAATCCCATACAGACTGAAGGAGATATCCAGTGTATATATCTCTATATAATCCCATACAGACTGAAGGAGATATCCAGTGTATATATATCTATATAATCCCATACAGACTGAAGGAGATATCCAGTGTATATATCTCTATATAATCCCATACAGACTGAAGGAGATATCCAGTGTATATATCTCTATATAATCCCATACAGACTGAAGGAGATATCCAGTGTATATATATCTATTTAATCCCATACAGACTGAAGGAGATATCCAGTGTATATATATCTATATAATCCCATACAGACTGAAGGAGATATCCAGTGTGCTGGAGAAGCAGCACGACCTGATGAAGCTGATGATCCAGAAGATGGAGATCACCTCGGAGGCAGACGAACATGACGGGCCCACAGAGGTCAAAGGTCACAGGCAGATGTCAAACTGTGGTCGAGCCAAATGCTCGAAGTGGATCCCGCTGATGAAGGCAATCAAGAACAAGAACCTTAACCGGTGACCATCAACTATACAACAACTACAACAACTACGATATTACCGCTATTAAGTCATATTATTATATTATAGCACATTTAAAATACAGTAGATTGTCATCTGTTAAAAATACAATAATTGAACTGATTTTAAAACGTCTTGTAGGATAGTATGATTAGCATGAATGAGCTATCAGTAGGGATACTAGTTCTGATGCACTTTGATTGTTGAATTCTCTCATTTATTATTCAGAATGTTATTAAGCCATTCTGTTCTCTCTCTCACTCACTCACTCTCACTCACTCACTCTAACTCACTCACTCATTCACTCTCTCACTCTCTCACTCACTCTCTCACTCTCTCACTATCTCACGCACTCAATCACTCAATCACTCACTCACTCACTCACACTCACTCACTCTCAATCTCACTCTCAATCTCACTCACTCACTCTCACTCTCACACTCACTCTCACACTCACTCACTCACTCTCACTCACTCTCAATCACACTCACTTACTCTCACACTCACTCACTCTCACACTCACTCACTCACACTCTCTCTCTCTCTCTCACACTCTCACTCTCACTCTCTCCCTCATGGCAAATGCTATATTTGTCTCTCTGACTTCATACCTACTGTATGCATGTAATAATGATTGCATAAGATTGAAATAGTGGGTGATTGCATAAGATAAAAATAACTTGAAATAGTGTGTGGTTGCATTTGAGTAACAAATGATTGGAATTAGTGTGTATATTTGATCTTTGAACTCTTTTGAAACCTGCTGTAACTGAATGCTGTAATTTTGCATGGAACTAATAAAAAGTATCAAATCAAATACTCATACTGTATATGTGGCGGGAAATCACAATGGAACTCTTAGCCCCACTTTATCTGGATAGTCCCATCTGATGATATACAGATGGTCTGGATAGACCCATCTGATGATATACAGATGGTCTGGATAGTCCCATCTGATGATATACAGATGGTCTGGATAGTCCCATCTGATGATATACAGATGGTCTGGATAGTCCCATCTGATGATATACAGATGGTCTGGATAGTCCCATCTGATGACCTACAGATGGTCTGGATAGTCCCATCTGATGACCTACAGATGGTCTGGATAGTCCCATCTGATGATATACAGATGGTCTGGATAGTCCCATCTGATGATATACAGATGGTCTGGATAGACCCATCTGATGATATACAGATGGTCTGGATAGACCCATCTGATGATATACAGATGGTCTGGATAGTCCCATCTGATGATATACAGATGGTCTGGATAGTCCCATCTGATGATATACAGATGGTCTGGATAGTCCCATCTGATGATATACAGATGGTCTGTATAGTCCCATCTGATTATATACAAATGGTCTGGATAGTCCCACCTGATGACCTTGATAAATTTGAAATTTTTTATTTGATTTGATAGTCCCATCTGATGGCCTACAGATGGTCTGGATAGTCCCATCTGATGATATACAGATGGTCTAGATAGTCCCATCTGATGACCTACAGATGGTCAATCTATCAACTAACTATCGGTTGATATGCAACTGCCTGCAGCATACCACCCTGCATACCACTGCTGGCTTGCTTCTGAAGCTAAGCAGGTTTGGTCCTGATCAGTCCCTGGATGGGAGACCAGATGCTGCCTGAAGTGGTGTTGGAGGGCCAGTACGAAGCACTCTTTCCTCTGGTCTAAAAAAATAATGCAATTCCCCAGGGCAGTGATTGGGGACACTGCCCTGTGTAGGGTGCTGTCTTTCGGATGGGACGTTAAATGGGTATCCTGACTCACTTATTGTAAGAGTAGGGGTGTTAACCCTGGTGTCCTGGCTAAATTCCCAGTCTGATCCTCAAACCATCATGGTCCCCTTACAATCCCCAGTTTACAATTGGTTCATTCATCCCCCTTCTCTCCCCTGTAACTATTCCCCAGGTCATTGCTGTAAATGAGAATGTGTTTTCAATCAACTTAACTAGTAAAAAAAAATGGATAAATTAAAAACTGCTTGCTAAGGTTTCGTTTAGTGTAAAGGTTGTGTGATGGTTAGTTGAAATGCTGTTGACAGTTATTGAACATCCACTAAACATCTACATACCATCTACTTGGGACTATCTGAGTAATACTGACCTGTAAACCATAAACTAGTCAGTATAGATCCCAAATATTTTCTCAAAAGGGACAGGTTATGTGTGTATTGAGTAAAGCCGCCACAATTACTGTCATATCGTGTAACCGAATGATTATGAATGAAGACCATCAGGAAAATAAAACAGTCACAAGGTCATCCGAATGAATAAGGCCTGAAGGGAACTACAGGTTTTTTTTCAAATGTTTTTCCAGACGTCAAAAAAAGGTCTCCTGATGTGTTTAAAGCATTAGGACATATTAGAACATCAAATGTTGTTGTTCATCTATTTAAAAAAAAAATGCACTTGAGAGCGAAAAACCTGAAAAGATTTGGACAAATACGTAACCTGAGAAAATAAAACAGAAAACTGAATTTGGAAAATAACAAAACAAAATTTCTGGAAAATGTATTAGATTTTACCTATAAATATGACAAAAAAATTTGACAAAATTGACAAAATTATACTGAACAAAAATGTAAACGCAGCATGCCACAATTTCAACAATTTTACTGAGTTACAGTTAATATAAGGAAATCAGTTAATTTAAATGAATTCATTAGGCCATAATCTATGGATTTCACTTGACTGGGCAGGGGCGCAGCCATGGGTGGGCTTGGGAGGGCATAGGCCCACCCACTTTGTAGCCAGGCCCAGCCAATCAGAATGAGTTTTTCCACACAAAAGGGCTTTAGTACAGACAGAAATACTCCTCAGTTTCATCAGATGTCCAGGTGGCTGGTCTCAGAAGATCCCGCAGGTGAAGAAGCCGGATGTGAAGGTCCTGGCTGGTGTGGTTACACGTGGTCTGCGGTTGTGAGCCCGGTTGGACGTACTCTCTAAAATGACGGAGGTGGCTTATGGTAGAGAAATGAACATTCAATGCTCTGGCAACAGCTCTGGTTGACATTCCTGCAGTCAGGATGCCCAATTCCACGCTCCCTCAAAACTTGAGACATCTGTGACATTATGTTGTTTGACAAAACTGCACAATTTAAAGTGGCTATGTATTGGCCACAGCACAAGTTCCACCTATGTAAGGTAAATGCTGTTTAATCAGCTTCTTGATGTGCCACAGATGTCAGATGGATGGATTATCTTGGCAAAAGGTAAATGCTCACTAACAGGGATGTTGCACAAAATTGGCTAGAAATAAAAAACAAAAATCTTTTTTTTTAGATTATGAAACATGGGACCAACACTTATATTATATTATATATATTATATTATATTATGTGAATTATAGTAAGAATAGGTCTGATTACTTTAGTAGGCTTATTTATATTTCAGCTAGCACATAAATTAGTATTGCCTATGAATAGTGAACTGTGCCTAACACTCAACCAGGACAGGTTTAAAATGATGCCATACAATTCCTAACACCAACGTAGTTCATGAGGGGGACACCCTGAGCAGGACTCAAGCTGTGGTCCCTGTGACTGTCATTCCAAAACCATTATACTACAAGGTTGTTTAGTACTTTTTGCAGGGGTCGCATTTAAAAATATTAAAAAATCCACCAAAACTGAAATCCGTAAAAGCATTAAATAAATGTTATGCCTAAACGATTAAAAAAATGTCATATTTTTTTTTTGTGGAGCAAACAGCTGACTGAAGTGGCTGACCTTTTTTTTAACATGGACTCTTTATAACAACTAGTCTTTGGTTGCCTAGCAAAACACCCCCTTCCCTGCAGCAGCAGTCAGGAGCTGAGAAGAGGAGAACATTTTTGCAAACTCCTCTGACTAACATTTGACTAGTATTATGCATGACTATGATACGTGTAGTTGGTTAAGGTCCTGGTTGACAGACACTGAGTTTGAGGGTCAGGTTGGTTCAAGGGAGACCCTTACTATAGACCATACGGACAGACAGTAGATGGGCCCATAGACACTGTAGATGAATGTTAGCAAAAACCCTGTTCCCCTTCTTCTCTGTTTTCAAGAAGAAACCCCAATAAAATATAGTAAGAAGGTTCTTCACAAATTTGCCATTTTGCGTGGAAACCACTTTTGGTTGTGTGTGCATGTGAGAACCCTGGTGTAATTCCAGAGCCTTGACACAGTTGATGAGCCTTAGAAAATACTAGCCTGTTAGCTCATTGGGTTTATAACAGGGCTGGGTAAGAGCCAGGGGGTGTGGGCCAGTGTAGTGAAAGGCTAGCCAGGGCTGGGTAAGAGCCAGGGGATGTGGGCTGGTGTAGTTAAAAACCAGCCTGTTAGCTCGTTGGGTTTTAGAACAGGGCTGGTTAAGAGCAAGGGGGTGTGGGCTGGTGTAGTGAAAGCCTGTTAGCGCGTCCGGTTTAGAACAGGGCTGGTTAAGGGCCAGGGTGTGTGGGCTGGTGTAGTGAAAGACTAGCCTGTTAGCTCATCGGGTATAGGACAGGGCTGGGTAAGAGCCAGGGGGTGTGGGCTGATGTAGTGAAAGGCTAGCCAGGGCTGGGTAAGAGCCAGGGGGTGTGAGCTGGTGTAGTGAAAGGCTAGCATGGGCTAGGTAAGAGCCAGGGGGTGTGGGTTGGTGTAGTGAAAGGCTAGCCAGGGCTGGGTAAGAGCCAGGGGGTGTGGGCTGGTGTAGTGAAAGGCTAGCCAGGGCTGGGTAAGAGCCAGGGTGTGTGGGCTGATGTAGTGAAAGGCTAGCCAGGGCTGGGTAAGAGCCAGGGGGTGTGGGCTGGTATAGTGAAAGGCTAGCCAGGGCTCGGTAAGAGCCAGGGGGTGTGGGGTGGTGTAGTGAAAGGCTAGCCAGGGCTGGGTAAGAGCCAGGGGGTGTGGGCTGGTGTAGTGAAAGGCTAGCCAGGGCTGGGTAAGAGCCAGGGGCTGTGGACTGGTGTAGTGAAAGTCTAGCCAGGGCTGGGTAAAATAGGTGTGGTGATTAGCTGACTGATGCTCCATAAAGATCCCAGACAGATGTGGGCTCTTGTCTGAAAGAGTGTATATATTGTCTCTGTTTTCTTGTCCCCAAACCTAGCTTCCAAAGAAAGTGTTGAAAGTGGTTCTCTCAGCTGAGCGGTAGTTCTTCATGCCCTGGGCTGTAAAACACACACTGTGGGAACAACAGTGTGCTTCTAGAACACTCTGACATCATAATGTTGTGGGAACAACAGTGTGCTTCTAGAACACTCTGACATCATAATGTTGTGGGAACAACAGTGTGCTTCTAGAACACTCTGACATCATAACGTTATGGGACCAACAGTGTGTTTCTAGAACATTCTGACATCATAACATTGTGGGAACAACAGTGTGTTTCTAGAACATTCTGACATCATAATGTTGTGGGAACAACAGTGTGTTTCTAGAACATTCTGACATCATAATGTTGTGGGAACAACAGTGTGTTTCTAGAACATTCTGACATCATAATGTTGTGGGAACAACAGTGTGTTTCTAGAACATTCTGACATCATAACATTGTGGGAACAACAGTGTGTTTCTAGAACATTCTGACATCATAATGTTGTGGGAACAACAGTGTGTTTCTAGAACATTCTGACATCATAATGTTGTGGGAACAACAGTGTGTTTCTAGAACATTCTGACATAACATTGTGGGAACAACAGTGTGTTTCTAGAACATTCTGACATCATAACATTGTGGGAACAACAGTGTGTTTCTAGAACATTCTGACATCATAATGTTGTGGGAACAACAGTGTGTTTCTAGAACATTCTGACATCATAACGTTGTGGGAACAACAATGTGTTTCTAGAACATTCTGACATCATAATGTTGTGGGAACAACAGTGTGTTTCTAGAACATTCTGACATCATAATGTTGTGGGAACAACAGTGTGTTTCTAGAACATTCTGACATCATAATGTTGTGGGAACAACAGTGTGTTTCTAGAACATTCTGACATCATAATGTTTAACGCATGCATCCCAAATGGTGTCCTATTCCTGTAAGAATCCTAGTTGAAGGATTCCCTCTGTTCTCAACTTCTCCTGATTCGAGGAACACTCAAACAGGAATTTGTGTGAAACCTGGACATTCTGGTAAAGGTGCAGTACATTTCCAGAAGGTCACTGTAAATTCCACAAAACCATTGCCTCTCTCCTAGTGTGCAATCTGATGAATCTGTACTAAGTGGTAGCATAACAGATAGCATAGTTAGCGACGGTGTCAGCAACATGTTCTAGCACAAATGGATTAGCGAAATGTGCCAACACCAGGACAAAGTAGAAAAGGAGATTTTTACACATCAAATATTATGGTCTGCTACTAGCAGCTGTTGTTTACCATTTCTCAGAGCCCTAACCCTAAATATGGATTAAGTGTAACTTCTTAAGTAACTTCTAGAATTGTTTAAAAGTCCCAACATCAAACATAGATTAGTCATTGCACAATGTAAGTTAAATAACTGTTAAACCATTTAATTCTGCATCAAAAAATTGCTTGGTCAAAGCCTACTACCTAAATCTTAAAGTTCACTATTAAACCATTTCAATCTGGTCTCAAATACAGGTTGACTCTGTTAAAAGGAGTCACAGATATCCTCCTCAGTGATTCCATTGGCTTTGTCCTGAATGGTACCCTATTCCCTATAGGGTGCCCTATTTTTAGACGGGTCCACAGAGCTCTAGTCCAAAGTAGTGCCCTATAAAGGGGAATAGGGTACCATTTGAGATGTGTACATCCTCTCTTAATGGCCACATGTTCATCTCTTGTCACACACCATTCGTTCCGCTCTGCAGCTGTGGAACCACAGTGGTGACCATGGGAACCGAGAGTCGGTTGAGGAAGAAAACACAAAATGGCCACCGCTGATGTCATAGCTTGAGTGTTGCACCTGTCCCCTCCGTCTATCAGGCACACCACTGAGTGGACTGGGGTTGTGTCACAAATGGCAATCTATACCGTTTACAACTTCCCTACTACTCATAGGGCTCTGCTGAAAAGTAGTGCACTATATACTGCAGGAGATCGGGTTCCATTTTGGAACCACTTAAATCATTTGATTGAGTTAAAAAAAGAAACTGAGTAACCATGTTGTTGGGCAAATGTTGATGGACAAAATATTAAAATGTCCCCTTCAAAACCATATGTATAACTGCTAAGCCTTAGGGTAATTATTCCCATGGCCAAAACAATAAGCATGTACAGTATAGCCATTCATTACTCCAATAGTTTGGGACCCTCATTAAATAGTACCCTAGGTTTCTAACCCTACATACAGTATATGGCGCACTAATGGTTTGGGACCCTACCTACAGTAAATAGTACATTAATGGTTTGGGACCCTGCCAACAGTATGTTGTACTCTAATGGTTTGTTATCCTACTTATATAGCACACTAATGGTTTGGGACACTACCTACGGTACATAGTCCTCGCATGATTTGTTAACCTACTTATATAGTACTCTAAGGGTTTGGGAACATTGCTAAAGTAGAAAGTAAACAAATGATTTGTTAACCTACTTATATGGTAATATAATGGTTTGGGACCCTGCCTACAGTATATAGTACTCAAATGGTTTGTTATCCTACTTATATAGTACTCTAATGGTTTGGGACCCTTCCTAAAGAATATAATACTGTTTAATATAGTACTATATAGTATATAGTAAATAGTTATGTACTGTTTTTATAAGTAGGATTGTTAACCTACTTATATAGTACTGTAATGTTTGGGTCCTTAAAAATAGTGCATGGACCTCTAATGGTTTGAGACCCTACCTTCCTATATAATACTCTAATGGTTTGAGACCCTACCTTCCTATATAATACTCTAATGGTTTGAGACCCTACCTTCCTATTTAATACTCTAATGGTTTGGGACCCTACTGATGTTATATAGTACTCTAATGGTTTGAGACCCTACCTTCCTATTTAATACTCTAATGGTTTGAGACCCTACCTTCCTATATAAAACTCTAATGGTTTGGAACCCTACCTTCCTATATAATACTCTAATGGTTTGAGACCCTACCTTCCTATATAATACTCTAATGGTTTGAGACCCTACCTTCCTATATAATACTCTAATGGTTTGAGACCCTACCTTCCTATATAATACTCTAATGGTTTGGGACCCTACTTATGTTATTTAATACTCTAATGGTTTGAGACCCTACCTTCCTATATAATACTCTAATGGTTTGAGACCCTACCTTCCTATATAATACTCTAATGGTTTGGGACCCTACCTTCCTATATAAAACTCTAATGGTTTGGGACCCTACTTATGTTATATAGTACTCTAATGGTTTGAGACCCTACCTTCCTATATAGTACTCTAATGGTTTGAGACCCTGCCTTCCTATATAATACTCTAATGGTTTGGAACCCTACGTATGTTATATAGTACTCTAATGGTTTGGGACCCTGCTTATGTTATTTAATTATCTAATGGTTTGAGACCCAACCTTCCTATATAATACTCTAATGGTTTGGGACCCTACTTATGTTATTTAATTCTCTAATGGTTTGAGACCCAACCTTCCTATATAATACTTCCTATATAATACTCTAATGGTTTGAGACCCTACCTTCCTATATAATACTCTAATGGTTTGGGACCCTACTTATGCTATTTAATACTCTAATGGTTTGATACCCTACCTTCCTATATAATAATTTAATGGTTTGGAACCCCACTTACATTATATAGTTCTCTAATGGTTTGGGACCCTACTTACATTATATAGTTCTCTAATGGTTTGGGACCCTACTTACATTATATAGTACTCTAATGGTTTGAGACCCTACTTATGCTATTTAATACTCTAATGGTTTGATACCCTACCTTCCTATATAATAATTTAATGGTTTGGAACCCCACTTACATTATATAGTTCTCTAATGGTTTGGGACCCTACTTACATTATATAGTACTCGAATGGTTTGGGGCCCTACCTTCCTATATAATACTTCCTATATAATACTCTAATTGTTTGGGACCCTACTTATGTTATATAGTACTCTAATGGTTTGGGACCCTACCTTCCTATTTAATACTTCCTATATAATACTCTAATGGTTTGGGACCCTACTTATGTTATATAGTACTCAAATGGTTTGGGACCCTACCTTCCTATATAATACTCTAATGGTTTGGGACCCTACTTATGTTATATAGTACTCGAATGGTTTGGGACCCTACCTTCCTATATTATACTTCCTATATAATACTCTAATGGTTTGGGACCCTACTTATGTTATATAGTACTCTAATGGTTTGAGACCCTACCTTCCTATATAATACTCTAATTGTTTGATAACCTACCTTCCTATATAATACTCTAATTGTTTGGGACCCTACTTATGTTATATCGTACTCTAATGGTTTGAGACCCTACCTTCCTATATAATACTCTAATTGTTTGGGACCCTACTTATGTTATATAGTACTCTAATGGTTTTAGACCCTACCTTCCTATATAATACTCTAATTGTTTGATAACCTACCTTCCTATATAATACTCTAATTGTTTGGGACCCTACTTATGTTATATCGTACTCTAATGGTTTGAGACCCTACCTTCCTATATATTACTCTAATGGTTTGGGACCCTACTCATGTTATTTAATACTCTAATGGTTTGAGACCCTACTTATGTTATATAGTACTCTAACGATTTGGGACCCTACTGATGTTATATAGTACTCTAATGGTTTGAGACCCTGCCTTCCTATATAATACTCTAATGGTTTGAGACCCTGCCTTCCTATATAATACTCTAATGGTTTGGGACCATATTTGAGGGATTTACTTTTACTTGACTAAGTAGAGGAACAAACTATAAACACATTTTCCTTGTTTCCCATTTTCTTTTGACTTCGCTCTTTGGCTTGAATTAATATGTGCATTCTAACTGGCTCCATATTCCCTATATAGAGCACTACTTTTGAAAACAACCCAGAGCCCTATATTCCCTGGTCAAAAATAAGTGCATGGGAGATAGGGTGGGAGATAGGGTGGGAGATAGGGTGGGAGATAGTGTAGGGGATAGGGTGGGGGATAGGGTGGGAGATAAGATGGGGTATAGGGTGGGAGATAGGGTGGGGGATAGGGTTGGGAGATAGGGTGGGAGATAGGGTGGGAGATAGGGTGGGGGATAGGGTGGGAGATAGGGTGGGAGATAGGGTGGGAGATAGGGTGGGGGATAGGGTGCCGGTTGTGACACAGAACAATGTCTTACCGGGATAAAATATTTTCCTTGCAGCCAAAACATTTTCTTGTTATTTAGAAAAGTATTACAGTGAATCAGATACATAAATCCTATTTAAGAAATGAAATCACCTTTGCGTGCACTTCTCTGGTAGAGTCAGTCCATAGAGTCCCTGGCCTGATGGATGAATGTCCTGGTGGTAGATGGGATGGCACAGGAAGGACACAGAAAGTCAATATATCACCATGACATAGAATCAGACATAGAGTCAGGTGTTGTTATCCCAAGAGACTTTCAGCTATTCATGTTCTACTATTCATACATGGTAGCATGATGCAGAGCAGTGGTTCCCAAACGTTTTATAGTTCTGTACCTCTTCAAACATTCAACCTCCAGCTGCAGGCCCCTTCTAGCACCAGGGTCAGCGCAATCTCAAATGTTGTTTTTTTGCCATCTTTGTAAGTCTGAGTTTTTGTCACAACCCGGCTCGTGGGAAGCGACAAAGAGCTCTTATAGGACCAGGGCACAAAAAAATAAATAATATAATAATAATCAATCATTTGTCTCATTATTTAGCCATCTTACATACAAAACCTTATTTGTTCATCAAAAATGGTGAATAACTCACCACAGTTTAATGAGAAGGGTGTGCTTGAAATGATGCACATAACTCTGCAATGTTGGATTGTATTGGAGTGTATCTCAGTCTTAAATCATTTTCCACACACAGTCTGTGCCTAATTTCGTTTTCATGCTAGTGATGGCCGAGAATCCACTCTCATATAGGTAAATGGTTGCAAAGGGAATCAGTGTCTTAAACAGCACAATTTGCCAAGGCAGGATACTCGGAGCGCAGCCCTAACCAGAAATCTGGCATTGGCTTCTGATTATAATTCAATTTTCACAGAACCGCTTGTTGCCGATTTGTTGCCGATTTGATGAGGCTTTCTTGTTCAGATATCGGTAAGTGGAATGGAGGCAGCGCGTGAAAGGGATAACGAATCCAATTGTTTGTGTCGTCTGTTTTCGGGAATGTACCTGTGTAAATGCTCACCCAGCTCACTCAGGTACTTCCCTATATCACATTTGACATTGTGTATGTGCAAAGTTTTAAACGGAGCCAATGAACCATTGTATTTCTGTTCAAAATGTTTTATCACGACTGCCCAAATGTGCCTTATTTGTTTATGACTAGATTTTCATGTTCATAATGGTGCAGTCTCCTCAAACAGTACCATGGTATTCTTTCACTGTAATAGCTGCTGTAAATTGGACAGTGCAGTTAGATTAACAAGAATGTAAGCTTTCTGCCAAAATCAGATAAGTCTATGTCCTGGGAAATAATCTTGTTACTTACAACCACATGCTAATCGCATTAGCTCAACTGTCCCGGGGATGGGACACCGATCTCGAATAAGTTTTTAATGCAGACAGAAAAGAGCTCCAACTTCTTAATCATAGCCTCAATTTTGTCCTGCACATTGAATATAGTTGCAGAGAGTCCCTGTAATCCTAGATTCAGATAAAAAACATCACCTAGATAGAACAGTCGTGTGAGAAACTCGTCATCATGCAAGCGGTCAGACAAGTGAAAATTATGGTCAGTAAAGAAAACTTTAAGCTCGTCTCTCAATAAAAAAAAACATGTCAATACTTTGACCCTTGATAACCAGCGCACGTATGTTGTAAAAGTGTTACATGGTCGCTGCCCATGTCATTGTGTAATGCAGAAAATCCACCAGAGTTCTGGTGCCTTGCTTTAACAAAGTTAACAATTTTCACAGTAGTGTCCAAAATGTGTTGCAAACTGTCAGGCATCAAGAGCCTCTCGGTGGATGCTGCAGTGTACCCAAGAGCCTCTCGGTGGATGCTGCAGTGTATCCAAGAGCCTCTCGGTGGATGCTGCAGTGTACCCAAGAGCCTCTCGGTGGATGCTGCAGTGTACCCAAGAGCCTCTCGGTGGATGCTGCAGTGTACCAAAGAGCCTCTCTGTGGATGCTGCAGTGTACCCAAGAGCCTCTCGGTGGATGCTGCAGTGTGCCCAAGAGCCTCTCGGTGGATGCTGCAGTGTGCCCATGAGCCTCTCGGTGGATGCTGCAGTGTACCCAAGAGCCTCTCGGTGGATGCTGCAGTGTATCCAAGAGCCTCTCGGTGGATGCTGCAGTGTACCCAAGAGCCTCTCGGTGGATGCTGCAGTGTATCCAAGAGCCTCTCGGTGGATGCTGCAGTGTACCCAAGAGCCTCTCGGTGGATGCTGCAGTATACCCAAGTGGCGTCAGGAACAACTGCTTGCACCTGCGTTACCACTCTATTATGTCTTCCTGTCATGGCTTTTGCATCATCAGTACAGATACCAACACATCTTTACCACCAAAGTCCATTTGATGTCACAATGATGTCCAGTACTTTAACAATGTCCTCTCATGTTGTCCTGGTTTCCAGTGGCTTCCTTAATTGACCCCCTATAAACGTAATGGACATATAGCAGGAGCTGTACCAGGCTTGACACGTACGTTGACTCATCCAGCTGTAATGCATATAATTCACTGGCTTGTATGTGAAGCAGGAATTGTTTCAAAACATCTACTGCCATGTCACTGATGTGTCGTGAAACCAAGTTGTTTGACGAAGGCATTGTCGACAGTTTATAGTTTTTTGGGCATTTTCCCCCAACATTGTCCCAGCCATATCCGCAGCAGCAGGAAGAATGAATTCCTCCACAATCGTATGGGGCTTCCCTGTCCTAGCCACACAGTAGCTTCTAGACCCTTCTTATTAATGGTATCTTTTATTCATGTCTTACTACTCTTACTACTCGAAAATCGTCTTTATTCTCGCTCAAAAAACTCCCATGGCTTGTTTTTCAAATTTGTCATGTTTTGTTTCTAAATGTCTGAGCAGAGGGAAGGTTTCCCTAGAGGAGATGCACCGCAGTACTTAATGCAGCTGGTGGCCACACCAGATACTGACTGTTACTGATTTTGACCCCCACCTTTTGTTCAGGGACACATTATTCCATCTGTTAGTTAAACTTGTTCAGTTTATGTGTCATATGTTAAATCTATTTATGTTAATACAAATATTTGCACATAAGTTTAAGTTCGCTGAAAATAAATGCAGTTGACAGTGAGAGGACGTTTCTTTTTTGGCTGAGATATATATTATTTGTATGTGAATCACATTTTGAGTTAGAGAACCCCCTGACGGCATTGCGCGTTTCCGCAGTTTTGGAATACTGGATGTAGATACAGAATTACAACATGATGTAGATTCATATATATATATATATATATATATATATATATATATATATATATATATATATATATATATATATATATTCTGAAACAGAATTACAACATGATGTAGATTTATATATATATATATATATATATATATATATATATATATATATATTCTGATACAGAAATACAACATGATACACAGACATGGAGCAGGTTTAGCAGTCACTTAGTGAACAACAACTATACACGTTTCACTATGTTTAGCTAGATGTTTAGAAGCAGGATCTAGAATGACAGCGTTTTTGTTCAGGGTTTAGTATGTAGCTAATGCCGGAAGGGAATCAAACCCACAAACTCTTCATTCAACTCCGCCATCAGGACCAGGATCAGATAAAATCTTATTCATTATGATCTTAATGGCGTAACTATATCAGATTCTGAGACGATGTCACGATTTCCGCCGAAGTCGGGTCCTCTCCCTGTTCGGGCGACGCTCAGCCTCGTCGGTCTTCTAGCCATCATCGATCCACTTTTCATTTTCCATGTGTTTTATCTTGTTTTTCCTCACAGCTGGTTTCAATTACCTCACTTGTTGTGTATTTAATCCTCTGTTCCCCCCCATGTCTTTGTGAGGGATTGTTTATTGTATTTTATTGTATTTCCTTTTTTGATTGGTGCGCGACGGGTTTTTGTACCCATATCTTGTTATTTTTATGCCGTTGGTTTTGCTATTTTAAACTGCTCCGGCTATTACCAAGTTCTGCTGTCCTGCGTCTGACTTCCCTGCCACCGGTTACGCCCCCTTTACTGTTAAGATGGCGCCGAAGAGAATGGCTGCCGTTTTATATGCTCCTAGCAATTTTGTAATTTTTTTTGCGTTGTTTGTAAGTTATTTTTTAACTTACTTTATACATAATGTTGCTGCTACCGTCTCTTATGACTGAAAATAACTTCTGGATATCAGAACAGATATTACTCACCTCAAACTGGAATAAGCTTTTTCCTTTAAGGAGTCCGACAAGAAGGATATAATGCTTTCCCGGGAACAGGCCCAAATTCCCTTCATTTGCGTAAAGAAAAGACAGAGGAAAAGATAGGTACCCACTGCCATCTGTTCTACTTGCTAGACATGCAATCATTGAAAAATAAAATTGATAACCAACGATTACGATTATCCTACCAAAGGGACATTAAAAACTGTAATATCTTATGTTTCAAGGATAATATAGAGTTGGCGGGATTTTCCATGCACCAGCAGAACAGAGAAGCCAAGTCTGGTAAGATGAGGGGTGTGGGTCTGTGTCTATTTGTCAATAACAGCAGGTGTGCGATGTCTAATATTAAAGAAGTCACAAGGTATTACTCGCCTGAGGTAGAGTACCTCATAATAAGCTGTAGACCACACTATCTACCAGGAGAGTTCTCATCTACATTATTAATAGCCGTCTATTTACCACCACAGACCGATGCACTAAGACAGCACTCAACTAACTCTATAAGGCCATAAGCAAACAAGAAAATGATCATCCAGAAGCAGCGCTCCTAGTGGCCGGGAACTTGAATGCAGGCAAACTTAATTCCGTTTTATAACATTTTTACCAGCACGTCACATGTGCAACCAGAGGAAAAAAAAAAACTCTTGACCACCTTTAATCCAGCCACAGAGATGCATTCAAAACTCTCCCTCACCCTACATTTGGCAAAACTGACCATTTATTCTATCCTCCTGATTCGTGCTTAAAATTAAATCTAAAGCAGGAAGTACCAGTGACTCGCTCAATACGGAAGTGGTCAGACGATGCGGATGCTACGCTACAGGACTGTTATGCTAGCACAGATTGCAATATGTTCCAGGATTCATCCAATGGCATTGAGGAGTATACCACCTCATCGGCTTCATCAATAAGTGCATCGAAGACATCGTCTCCACAGCGACCGTACATACAGATCCCAACCAGAAGCCATGGATTACAGGCAACATCTGCATTGAGCTAAAGGCTAAAGCTGAAACTTTCAAGGAGTGGGACACTAATCTGGAGGCCTTTAAGAAATCCTGCTATGCCCTCTGACGAACCATCAAACAAGCAACGTGTAAATACAGGATTAAGATTGAATCTTACTACACCAGCTCTGACGCTCGTCAGAAGTGGCAGGGCCTGAAAACTATTATGGATTACAAAGGGAAACCCAGACGCGAGCTGCCCAGTGACGCGAGCCTACCAGATGAGCTAAATGCCTTATATGCTTGGTTTAAGGCCAGCAACATTGAAGAATGCACGAGAGCACCAGCTGTTCTGGACGACTGTGTGAAAATGCTCTCGGTAGCCGATGTGAGGAAGACCTTTAAACAGGTCAACATTTACAAAGCCGAGGGGCCAGACGGATTACCAAGATGTGTACTCAACGCATGCGCTGACCAACTGGCAGTTGGTGACTTCACTGACATTTTCAACCTCTCCCTGACCGAGTCTGTAAAAAACCTACATGAAACCTACATGTTTCAAGCAGACCATCATAGTCCCTGTGCCCAGGGAAGCGAAGGTATCCTGCCTAAACGATTACCGCTCCATAGCACTCACGTCGTTAGCCATGAAGTGCTCTGAAAGGCTGGTCATGGCTCACATCAACAACATCCTCCTGGATACCCTAGATCCACTCCAATTCACATACCGTCCCCAACAGATCTACAAAAGATGAAATCTCTATCGCACTCCACACTGCCCTTTCCCATCTGGACAAAAGGAACACCTATGTGAGAGTGCTGTTCATTGACTACAGCTGAACATTCAACATCAAATTGCCCACAAAGCTCATCACTAAGCTAAGGACCCTGGGACTAAACACATCCCTCTACAACTGGATCCTGGACTTCCTGATGGGCCGTCCCCAGGTAGTAAGGGTAGGTAACAACACGACTGCCATGCTGATCCTCAACACTGGAGCCCTTGGGGGTATGTACTTAGTCCCCTCCTATACTCCCTGTTCACCCACGACTGTGTTGCCAAACACACCTCGAACACCATCATTAAAACCTGTTGTGACTAGGGGGCAGTATTTTCATTTTTGGAGAAAAAAACGTTCCCGTAATAAACAGGATATTTTGTCAGGACAAGATGCTAGAATATGCATATAATTGACAGCTTAGGATAGAAAACATTAAAGTTTCCAAAACTGTAAAAATATTGTCTGTGAGTACAACAGAACTGATGTTGCAGGCGAAAGCCTGAGAAAAATCCAATCCGGAGGTGCCCCTTGTTTTGAAAGCGCTGCGTTCCAATGCGTCCCTATTGAGCAGTGAATGTACCATCAACCAGATTACTCTTTCTCCATATTCCCAAAGGTGTCTACAGCATTGTGACATAGTTTTACGCATTCATGTTGAAGAATACCCGTAAGCGGCTACATTGCGCAAGTGGTCACCTGATGCTGCCAGAGAGATTCTTGCGTAAAATACAGAGGTAGCCATTACTCCAATCGGTCCTACTGAAAAACTAATTGTCCCGATGGATATATTATCGAATAGATATTTGAAAAACACCTTGAGGATTGATTATAAACAACGTTTGCCATGTTTCTGTCGATATTATGGAGCTAATTTGGAATATTTTTCTCAGTTTTCGTGACTGCAATTTCTTGGCGATTTCTCAGCCAAACGTGAAGAACAAACGGACAAAAATAATATTTTGGAAAAAAGGAACATTTGCTATCTAACTGGGAGTCTCGTGAGTGAAAACATCCGAAGCTCATCAAAAGTAAACAATTTAATTTGATTGCTTTTCTGATTTCCGTGACCAAGTTTCCTGCTGCTAGCTGGACAAAATGCTATTCTAGGCTATCGACAAACTTACACAAATGTTTGTCTAGCCTTAGCTGTAAAGCATATTTTGAAAATCTGAGATGACAGGGTGATTAACAAAAGGCTTAGCTGTGTCTCAATATATTTCATTTGTGATTTTCATGAATAGGAATATTTTCTAGGGATATTTATGTCCGTTGCATTATGCTAATTAGTGTCAGGCGATTATTACGCTCCCGCATGTGGGATGGGGAGTCACTAGAGGTTTTAAGTTAGCTGACAACACAACAGTGGTAGGCCTGATCTCTGACAACAATGAGACAGCCTATAGGGAGGAGTTCAGAGAACTGGCAGTGTGGTGTCAGGACAACAACCTCTCCCTCAGTGTGAGCAAGCCCAACAACGAACTATAATGGTCCAAACACACCAAGACAGTTGTGAAGAGGGTACGACAAAACATATTCCCCCTCAGGAGACTGAAAAGACTTGGCATGGGCCCTCACATCCTCAAAATGTCTACAGCTGCACCATCGAGAGCATCCTGACTGGTTGCGTCACCGCCTCGTATGGCAACTGCTCGGCATCTGACCGTAAGGCGCTACAGAGTGTAGTGCGTACGGCCTAGTACTTCACCGGGGCCAAGCTTACTGCCATCCAGGACCTCTATACCAGGCGGTGTCAGAGGAATGCCCTAAAAATGGTCAAAGACTCCAGCCACCGTAGTCATAAACTGTTCTCACTGCTATCGCATGGCAAGTGGTACTGGAGGCCCAAGTCCAGGTCCAAGAAGCTTCTAAACAGCTTTTACCCCCAAGCCACAAGACTGCTGAACAATTAATCAAATGGCCAACCAAACTATTTTCATTGACCCCCCCTCTCCATTTGTTTTGTACATTGCTGCTACTCATGTTTATTATCTATGCGTAGTCACTTCACCCCTACCTACATATACAGATTACCTCAGCTAACCTGTACCCCCGCACACTGACTCGGTACTGGTATCCCCTGTATATAACCATGTCATTATTGTTATTGTGTTATTTTTTACTTTAGTTTATTTGGTAAATATTTTCTTAACTCTTCTTGAACTTCACTGTTGGTTAAGTGCTTGAAAGTAAGCATTTCACAGTAATGTCTACACTTGTTGTATTCGTGACAAATAAAGTTTGAATTAATTTGTTTTACAAATACGTTCAAGGTACTCCCGACGGTTCTGCTGAAGTTTTCATGTGGAACACAGTTGGAGAAGGAGTGGGATTAACGGAAGCATGGGAATGTGTCCTTGGATTAGGAAGCATTCCTGACCAATGAGAGAGAGAGGGAAATTTGAGAAATACAGAGCTGACAGACAGAGTGCAGGAAACGTATGCCCTCTCAATGATGAATGAACAAAAGAGAGTGCCCTAAGAGAGCAAAGGGAAACAGTGACTGTATGTAAGCCTTATGTGCAGAAAACAATCCCCATACACCAACACTGTATGGGGCTGTTGCAGTTTCGCCAGCATTACTACCATTTAGCCTTCAAAGGGTGTTTACACCCAGATCAGTAACACCTATGGGTCTGTGAAGTTCTTAACTTCCTCTAACACTCAGAAGGGAAACAACTTAAAAGCCACACATACCTAAATGATGGGTGTGTATATGAATTCATAAATGTATTTTAACCATACCAAGTACAATTGTCAAGCTTCAGAAATAGCAACGGACATCTTCTTGAAGGTAATAATGGAACCCTGGGAAGCATGCTGGGGGAAAGGCAGGTGCTTCAGTGGAGTGCTGGGGATGCGTCCCAAGTAACATCCTATTCCCTATGTAGAGTGTTTCTTTTTACCAGGGCCCATAGGGCCAAATAGGGCTCTGGTCAAAAGCAGTGTACTATATAGAAAATAGGCTGTGTTTTGAGACGTAGTCCTGGTGTGAATTAGACAACTTCCAATCAGCTGTCTGGATACTGTGGAGAGCAGCGGTGTACAGTAGCTCCCCTCCATCTCTCCATCCATCCATCCTTTCCTCTCCATCCATCCTTTCCTCTCCATCCATCCATCCTTTCCTCTCCATCCATCCATAATTTCCTCTCCATCCATCCATCCTTTCCTCTCCATCCATCCATCCATGCTTTCCTCTCCATCCATCCATTCTTTCCTCTCCATCCATCCATCCATCCATCCATCCTTTCCTCTCCATCCATCAATCCATCCATCCTTTCCTCTCCATCCATCCATCCATCCATCCATCCTTTCCTCTCATCCATCCATCCATCCTTTCCTCTCCATCCATCCATCCTTTCCTCTCCATCCATCCATCCATCCTTTCCTCTCCATCCATCCATCCTTTCCTCTCCATCCATCCATAATTTCCTCTCCATCCATCCATCCTTTCCTCTCCATCCATCCATCCATCCTTTCCTATCCATCCATCCATTCTTTCCTCTCCATCCATCCATCCATCCATCCTTTCCTCTCCATCCATCCATAATTTCCTCTCCATCCATCCATCCTTTCCTCTCCATCCATCCATCCATCCTTTCCTATCCATCCATCCATTCTTTCCTCTCCATCCATCCATCCATCCATCCTTTCCTCTCCATCCATCCATCCTTTCCTCTCCATCCATCCATCCTTTCCTCTCCATCCATCCATCCTTTCCTCTCCATCTATCCATCCTTTCCTCTCCATCCATCCATCCATCCATCCATCCTTTCCTCTCCATCCATCCATCCTTTCCTCTCCATCCATCCATCCTTTCCTCTCCATCCATCCATCCTTTCCTCTCCATCCATCCATCCTTTCCTCTCCATCCATCCATCCATCCTTTCCTCTCCATCCATCCATCCTTTCCTCTCCATCCATCCCTTTTTCTTTCTACTGAATTTGGCATGGCCCGTCTGACACCAGAATGGAGCATGGATCTCAGCTGTGCCTTGTAGATTATCGTTGGCCCAGCGTTGCTATTGTAATAAAAATACAATTTCAACCTAATTATGTGGTATTACACGATTACTCATAGATAAGCATCTGATGTACTGGGAATATTTCCTCAGAACAAGGAGGAGGATTCTGACTCTTTCTGACTGTGTTGCTGTGGGGAAAAGGTGATCTCCACTTCACATGGGAGACAACGTCTTTTTTTACATTTTATAATCAGTCTGATCTGAGCGGAACGGACGGGTGAAATTATGTTCAGGGTCTCGTTACCCAGAGAACTTCATAGTGTTAAGATCATCGTTAGAACCTTCTTGCGATGTATCTTCAATAGTCAATGTATTTCCCAGAGCCTTCTGGCTCTTAGAAAACCTTTGCTCATCTACAAGTTATCCAGACCACTCGAAGAGCAGCCAACGAGCATTGTTTATAGTGTAGAGGTGGCAGGTAGCCTAGTGGATAGAGTGTAGAGGAGGCAGGTAGCCTAGTGGTTAGAGTGTAGAGGAGAAAGGTAGCCTAGTGGTTAGAGTTTAGAGGTGGCAGGTAGCCTAGCGGTTAGAGTGTAGAGGAGGAAGGTAGCCTAGTGCTTAGAGTGTAGAGGTGGCAGGTAGCCTAGTTGTTAGAGTGTAGAGGTGGCAGGTAGCCTAGTGGTTAGAGTGTAGAGGTGGCAGGTAGCCTAGTGGTTAGAGTGTGGAGGTGGCAGGTAGCCTAGTGGTTAGGGTGTAGAGGTGGCAGGTAGCCTAGTGGTTAGAGTGTAGAGGAGGCAGGTAGCCTAGTTGTTAGAGTGTAGAGGAGGCAGGTAGCCTAGTGGTTAGAGTCTAGAGGTGGCAGGTAGCCAAGTGGTTAGAGTGTAGAGGCGGCAGGTAGCCTAGTGGTTAGAGTGTAGAGGTGGCAGGTAGCCTAGTGGTTAGAGTGTAGAGGTGGCAGGTAGCCTAGTGGTTAGAGCGTAGAGTAGGCAGGTAGTCTAGTGGTTAGAGTGTAGAGGTGGCAGGTAGCCTAGTGGTTAGAGTGTGGAGGTGGCAGGTAGCCTAGTGGTTAGGGTGTAGAGGTGGCAGGTAGCCTAGTGGTTAGAGTGTAGAGGAGGCAGGTAGCCTAGTTGTTAGAGTGTAGAGGAGGCAGGTAGCCTAGTGGTTAGAGTGTAGAGGTGGCAGGTAGCCAAGTGGTTAGAGTGTAGAGGCGGCAGGTAGCCTAGTGGTTAGAGTGTAGAGGAGGCAGGTAGCCTAGTGGTTAGAGTGTAGAGGTGGCAGGTAGCCTAGTGGTTAGAGTGTAGAGGTGGCAGGTAGCCTAGTGGTTAGAGCGTAGAGTAGGCAGGTAGTCTAGTGGTTAGAGTGTAGAGGTGGCAGGTAGTCTAGTGGTTAGAGTGTAGAGGTGGCAGGTAGCCTAGTGGTTAGAGTGTAGAGGTGGCACGTAGCCTAGTGGTTAGAGTGTAGAGGTGGCAGGTAGCCTAGTGGTTAGAGTGTAGAGGTGGCAGGTAGCCTAGTGGTTAGAGTGTAGAGGTGGCAGGTTGCCTAGTGGTTAGAGTGTAGAGGTGGCAGGTAGCCTAGTGGTTAGAGCGTAGAGGTGGCAGGTAGCCTAGTGGTTAGAGTGTAGAGGTGGCAGGTTGCCTAGTGGTTAGAGCATTGGACTAGAAACTGAAAGTTTGCAAGATCGAATCCCAGAGCTGACAAGGTAAAAAATCTGGTAAAAAAATAAGTTGTTCTTCCCCTGAACAAGGCAGTCAACCAGCTGTTCCTAGAACATCACTGAACATAAGAATTTGTTCTTAAAACTGACTTGCCTAGTTAAATAAAATGAAACTTTATTCACAGAAGATTACTGCTAAACATAGACTCAAGATGTTTAGGCTATGTGTCTAACAATTGACATTTTTTGCAGAATTGATCCTAGATCCGTGGTTAAGGTGCAACTTTTGGTTGGACTTGAGAGTGGAGTTGAGAAACGGTTGCACTGCAGATGAAAGAAAGGAAACAAGAATAGGAAGCAGCCTAACAACAACTGTATCCAAAAGGGTACATTAACACCCATAGGGCTCTGGTCTAAAGTAGTGCTCTATATAGGGAATAGGGTGCCATTTGGGGAATCCCTCGATAAAGCAACACTTGGTAATTCCTAAGACACCAATACCTAAGACACTAATGCCAAAGACACCAATACCTAAGACACCAATACCTAAGACACCAATATCTAAGACACCAATACATAAGACACCAATACCTAAGACACCAATACCTAAGACACCAATGCCTAAGACACTAATACCTAAGACACCAATACCTAAGACACCAATACCTAAGACACCAATTCCTAAGACACCAATACATAAGACACCAATACCTAAGACACCAATACCTAAGACACCAATACCTAATACACCAATACCTAAGACACCAATACCTAAGACACCAATGCCTAAGACACCAATACCTAAGACACCAATACCTAAGACACCAATACCTAAGACACCAATACCTACGACACCAATACACCAATACCTAAGACACCAATACCTAAGACACCAATACCTAAGACACCAATACCTAAGACACCAATACACCAATACCTAAGACACAAATACCTAAGACACCAATACCTAAGACACCAATTCCTAGGACACCAATACCTAAGACACCAATACCTAAGACACCAATGCCTAAGACACCAATACCTAAGACACCAATACCTAAGACACCAATACCTAAGACACCAATACCTAAGACACCAATACCTAAGACACCAATGCCTAAGACACCAATACCTAAGACACCAATACCTAAGACACCAATACCTAAGACACCAATACCTAAGACACCAATACACCAATACCTAAGACACCAATACCTAAGACACCAATACCTAAGACACCAATACCTAAGACACCAATACACCAATACCTAAGACACCAATACCTAAGACACCAATACCTAAGACACCAGTTCCTAAGACACCAATACCTAAGACACCAATACAACAGCTGCATGCATAGTTAATTAAATGTTAAATAAATACTATAAAAAATAATGGTGCATTGGGGAATCCCCTGATAAAGCACAGGGTTCCCTCCCTAACCCCTAGCCCCACAGCCCCCTTGCCATGCCAGTGCTCCAGATGTCATGGGAAAAGCTGACAGCTGTGGCTCGAAGCACGTGGGTCTTGTGTGAAAGGACGCTACATCTGCGGTAACCCAATCTCTCTGTGAAACGCACATAGGATAAGCCTCTTTTGATAAGGTCTTCAGACGTTTCTGTTACCAAAGGGGAACAAGATGTGTGGGGGTGGGATCATGGGATGGGAGAGATGCACACTACACCAGGGGTTCTCAGGCCTCTCCTCAGGGCCACCAGACATTTCACAGTGTTGTTGTAGCTCTGAAATAGCTCACCTGGTTCACCTAGTCAAGGGCTTGATACTTTATTGACTGGTTGAATCAGGTGTGCAAGCTGTGCAATAGTTAAAATACATGTGAGAGCTGGGGATCCCTGAGGAGAGGTTGGAGAATGTATGGGGATCCCTGAGGAGAGGTTGGAGAATGGCTGGAGATCCCTGAGGAGAGGTTGGAGAATGGCTGGGGATCCCTGAGGAGAGGTTGGAGAATGGCTGGGGATCCCTGAGGAGAGGTTGGAGAATGGCTGGGGATCCCTGAGGAGAGGTTGGAGAATGACTGGGGATCCCTGAGGAGAGGTTGGAGAATGGCTGGCGATCCCTGAGGAGAGGCTGGAGAACGACTGGGGGTAACTGAGGAGAGGTTGGAGAACGGCTGGGGGTAACTGAGGAACGGTTGGAGAAAGGCTGGGGGTAACTGAGGAACGGTTGGAGAACGGCTAGTGTACTGTACTTCTCTCCCATACCACTACACAATCAATTTGATTGAATGTTCAGAGAGGAACTAGGATGAGGAAACTGAGGCATGTTCTCAGAGGAACTAGGATGAGGAAACTGCTGAATGTTC
>NC_092161.1:6402865-6427865 GCF_045791955.1 Oncorhynchus clarkii lewisi
CAAAATACATAGCAGTATCCAATACCCCATACCCAAATACCCAATACCCCAATACCCCAATACCCCATTCCCCAATACCCCAATACCCCAATACCCCAATACCCATATACCCCAATATCCAATACCCCAATACCCAAATACCCAAAACCCCAATACCCCAATAGCCAAATACCCAATACCCCAATATTCAATACCCCAATACCCAATACCCAATGCCCCAATATCCAATACCCCAATACCCCAATACCCCAATACCCAATACCCAATACCCCAATACCCAATATCCAATACCCCAATACCCTATACCCAATACCCCAATATCCAATACCAAATACCCAATATCCCAATACCCAATACCCCAATGCCCCAATATCCAATACCCCAATACCCTAATACCCAATACCCCAATGCCCCAATATCCAATACCCCAATACCCTAATACCCAATACCCCAATACCCCAATATCCAATACCCCAATACCCAATTACCCAATATCCAATACCCAATACCCAATACCCAATACCCCAATATCCAATACCCAATACCCCAATATTCAATACCCCAATACCCAATACCCAATGCCCCAATATCCAATACCCCAATACCCCAATACCCAATACCCCAATACCCCAGTACCCATATACCCCAATATCCAATACCCAATAACCCAATATACAATACCCCAATACCCAATACCCCAATACCCAATACCCCAATACCTTAATACCCAATACCCCAATATCCAATACCCCAATACCTTAATACCCAATACCCCAATATTCAATACCCCAATACCCAATACCCCAATACCCAATACCCAATACCCCAATACCCAATATCCAATACACCAATACCCTATACCCAATACCCCAATATCCAATACCAAATACCCAATACCCCAATACCCAATACCCCAATGCCCCAATATCCAATACCCCAATACCCTAATACCCAATACCCCAATACCCCAATATCCAATACCCCAATACCCAATTACCCAATACCCAATACCGCAATACCCAGTACCCCAATACCCAATACCCAATACCCAATACCCCAATACCCAATACCTAATTACCCAATACCCAATACCCCAATAACCCAATACCCCAGTACCCCAATACCCAATAACAAATATCCCATTCCCAATATTCCAATACTCAATATACAGTGTTCAATAGTGATACACATTTGCTAAATATACAGAGGGTGGGGTTGGGACTTTCCCAGTGTTAGTTTGCCCATGTGAAAAAGTTATATTTGTTTCTCATAAAAAAAACATTTTTATATTCAGTCACAGAACATCTGTGCATTCAACCGTTCTGTAATCAATTAGATCCTCCCAAAGCCCCTTTAGAAGGGGCCCAGATTCACAAGCCGTGACAGAGGGCACTCTCTCAAAGAGTTATCCACATTGACTGTGTCCCAAATGGCACCCTATTCCCTATAGCCTATGCCGCACTTCGTTCAACCAGAGACCATACGGCTCTGATCAAAAGTAGTGCACTTTAAAGGGACAAGATTTGGAACCCAAGCTTTGTGTGATCCACATTGCGTCACAGCTATATACCCATTATGGTCGTCATGGTTATTATATCTGATAGGACCAGCTAGACTCATAAACCCATCTAGCTTCAACTGGGCCCTAGGTTTTCCTTTAATAACGTTTTAGCAAGTGTAGTCTTTAACGATGACACACTCGTACACGTGGATTTTATGTTGTGGATATGTGGTAGGAGAGTAGGGGCCTATGGGAACACACGCTATGTGATGTGAAATATATTATGAATGTATTGTAATTTAAAAATATATATCTAACTGCCTTAATTTTGCTGGACCGCAGGAAAAGTAGCTGCTACCTTTGGAGTAGCTAATGGGGATCCTTAATACATACAAATACAAACGTCTTTGATGATGTGGTGATGATGGGACAGTATCAACCCTCCTGATTAGGTATCAACCCTCCTGATTAGATATCAGCCCTCCTGATTGGATATCAACCCTCCTGATTAGGTATCAGCCATCCTGATTAGATATCAGCCCTCCTGATTAGATATCAACCCTCCTGATTAGGTATCAGCCCTCCTGATTAGATATCAGCCATCCTGATTAGATATCAACCCTCCTGATTAGGTATCAGCCCTCCTGATTAGATATCAGCCCTCCTGATTAGATATCAGCCCTCCTGATTAGATATCAACCCTACTGATTAGGTCTCAGCCCTCCTGATTAGGTCTCAGCCTCCTGATTAGATATCAGCCCTCCTGATTAGATATCAGCCTGATTAGATATCAACCCTCCTGATTAGGTATCAGCCCTCCTGATTAGGTATCAGCCCTCCTGATTAGATATCAACCCTCCTGATTAGATATCAACCCTCCTGATTAGGTATCAACCCTCCTGATTAGATATCAGCCCTCCTGATTAGATATCAGCCCTCCTGATTAGATATCAGCCCTCCTGATTAGATATCAGCCCTCCTGATTAGGTATCAGCCCTCCTGATTAGATATCAGCACTCCTGATTTGGTATCGGCCCTCCTGATTAGATATCAGCCCTCCTGATTGGATATCAGCCCTCCTGATTGGATATCAACCCTCCTGATTAGGTATCAACCCTCCTGATTAGATATCAGCCCTCCTGATTAGATATCAGCCCTCCTGATTGGATATCAGCCCTCCTGATTGGATATCAACCCTCCTGATTAGGTATCAACCCTCCTGATTAGATATCAGCCCTCCTGATTAGATATCAGCCCTCCTGATTGGATATCAGCCCTCCTGATTGGATATCAACCCTCCTGATTAGATATCAGCCCTCCTGATTAGATATCAGCCCTCCTGATTAGATATCAGCCCCCCTGATTATGTATCAGCCCTCCTGATTAGATATCAACCCTCCTGATTAGATATCAGCCCTCCTGATTAGATATCAACCCTCCTGATTAGATATTAGGCCTCCTGATTAGATATCAGCCCTCCTGATTAGATATCAGCCCTCCTGATTAGATATCAGCCCTCCTGATTAGATATCAGCCCTCCTGATTGGATATCAACCCTCCTGATTAGGTATCAACCCTCCAGATTAGATATCAGCCCTCCTGATTAGATATCAGCCCTCCTGATTAGATATCAGCCCTCCTGATTAGATATCAGCCCTCCTGATTGGATATCAACCCTCCTGATTAGGTATCAAACCTCCTGATTAGATATCAGCCCTCCTGATTAGATATCAGCCCTCCTGATTGGATATCAGCCCTCCTGATTGGATATCAACCCTCCTGATTAGATATCAGCCCTCCTGATTAGATATCAGCCCTCCTGAATAGGTATCAGCCCTCCTGATTAGATATCAGCCCTCCTGATTAGGTATCAGCCCTCCTGATTAGATATCAGCCCTCCTAATTAGATATCAACCATCCTGATTAGATATCAGCCCTCCTGATTAGATATCAACCATCCTGATTAGATATCAACCCTCCTGATTAGATATCAGCCCTCCTGATTAGATATCAGCCCTCGTGATTAGATATCAGCCCTCCTGATTAGATATCAGCCCTCCTGATTAGGTATCAGCCCTCCTGATTAGGTATCAGCCCTCCTGATTAGATATCAGCCCTCCTGATTAGATATCAACCCTCCTGATTAGATATCAACCCTCCGGATTGGATATCAACCCTCCTGATTAGATATCAGCCCTCCTGATTAGATATCAGCCCTCCTGATTGGATATCAGCCCTCCTGATTAGGTATCAGCCCTCCTGATTAGATATCAGCCCTCCTGATTAGATGTCAGCCCTCCTGATTAGATATCAGCCCTCCTGATTAGATATCAGCCCTCCTGATTAGATATCAACCATCCTGAATAGGTCTCAGCCCTCCTGATTAGATATCAGCCCTCCTGATTAGATATCAGCCCTCCTGATTAGATATCAGCCCTCTTGAATAGATCTCCGCCCTCCTGATTAGATCAGCCTCCTGATTAGATCTCCGCCCTCCTGATTACATCTCAGCCTCCTGATTAGATCTCAGCCCTCCTGATTAGATCTCAGCCCTCCTGATTAGGTCTCAGCCTCCTGATTACGTCTCAGCCCTCCTGATTAGATCTCCGCCCTCCTGATTAGATCTCCGCCCTTCTGATTAGATCTCCAACCTCCTGATTAGATCTCAGCCTCCTGATTAGATCTCAGCCCTCCTGATTAGATCTCAGCCCTCCTGATTAGATCTCAACCCTCCTGATTAGATCTCCACCCTCCTGATTAGATCTCAGCCCTCCTGATTAGATCTCAGCCCTCCTGATTAGATGTCAGCCCTCCTGATTAGATCTCAGCCCTCCTGATTAGATATCCACCCTCCTGATTAGATCTCAGCCCTCCTGATTAGATCTCAGCCCTCATGATTAAATCTCAGCCCTCCTGATTAGATCTCCGCCCTCCTGATTAGATCTCAGCCCTCCTGATTAGATCTCAGCCCTCCTGATTAGATCTCTGCCCTCCTGAATAGGTCTCAGCCCTCCTGAATAGGTCTCAGCCCTCCTGATTAGATCTCAGCCCTCCTGAATAGGTCTCAGCCCTCCTGATTAGATCTCAGCCCTCCTGAATAGGTCTCAGCCCTCATGATTAGATCTCAGCCCTTCTGATTAGATCTCTGCCCTCCTGAATAGGTCTCAGCCCTCCTGATTAGATCTCAGCCCTCCTGAATAGGTCTCAGCCTTCCTGATTAGGTCTCAGCCCTCCATGAGGTCAATGCTACCCTCTCCAGATGGTATGTTAGTTAGGCTATCCCACTGTCAGTCCCAGTGCAGCCATAACACACCACTTCAACAAACTATTTTAACCTTAGTCAGTGTTCCAGGCCTAAATTAAATTCCCGGAAGGTAAAATCACTGCACCGAGACATGACAAGGATCTCTTGATCTACCAGCAGTTTTTTTTTGTATAATCCCCAAACTATACGTTTTGGAAGCCATGTTGGGACACACACACACACTAATAATCAGAACGTGCAGACAGAGGAGAGGAAGATGGGAGAAACTTTTCATCAAGCTCCTGGAGGGTTGCAGCTGTTTGGTGGTTGGTGAGTTTCTCAGGGCTGTTAAGTCGTCTAATGGGACACACGAGGCACAATGATGAGCCAGGCCAGCTGATGAGCCAACCTCTCACATTCACCCACTGGTTCTTCCTCACACCAACAACTGGATTTACATTATTTTATGTCTCAGACGTTCTTTTCCATAATGCCCTAAATATCTAGATGCAAGTATCTGGGAGGTACTATAGAAGGACCTGCCAGTTCTATAGAAGGACCTGCCAGTACTATGGAAAGACCTGCCAGAACAATATAATGACTTGACAGTACTATGGAATGACCAGCCAGTACTATAGAAGGACCTGCCAGTACTATAGAAGGACCTGCCAGAACTATAGAAGGACCTGCCAGTACTATAGAAGGACCTGTCAGTACTAATGTATAACCTGCCAGTACTAATGTATAACCTGCCAGTACTAATGTATGACCTGCCAGTACTATAGAATGACCTGCCAGTACTAATGTATAACCTGCCAGTACAAATGTATAACCTGCCAGTACTAATGTATAACCTGCCAGAACTAATGTATAACCTGCCAGGTACTAATGTATGACCTGCCAGTACTATAGAATGACCTTCCAGTACTATAGAATGACCTGCCAGTACTATAGAATGACCTTCCAGTACTATAGAATGACCTGCCAGTACTATAGAAGGACCTGCCAGTGCTATAGAAGGACCTGCCAGTGCTATACAATGACCTGCCAGTACTATAGAAGGACCTGCCAGTGCTATAGAAGGACCTGCCAGTACTATACAATGACCTGCCAGTACTATAGAAGGACCTGCCAGTACTATAGAAGGACCTGCCAGTACTATAGGAGGACCTGCCAGTGCTATACAATGACCTGCCAGTACTATAGAAGGACCTGCCAGGACTATATAATGACATGACAGAACTATAGAAGGACCTGCCAGTATTACATAAGGACCTGCCAGTACTATAAAATGACCTGCCAGTATTATAAAAGTACCTGCCAGTATTATAGAAGGATCTGCCAGTACTATAGAAGGACCTGCCAGTACTATAGAAGAACCTGCCAGTACTATATAATGACATTACAGTGCTAATCTGCCAGTACTATAGAATGACCTGCCAGTATTATAGAAGGACCTGCCAGTACTATAGAAGGATCTGCCAGTACTATAGAAGGACCTGCCAGTACTATAGAAGGACCTGCCAGTACTATATAATGATATTACAGTGCTATAGAAGGACCTGCCAGTACAATAGAATGACCTGCCAGTATTATAGAAGGACCTGCCAGTACTATAGAATGACCTGCCAGGATTATAGAAGGACCTGCCAGTACTATAGAATGACCTGCCAGTATTATAGAAGGACCTGCCAGTACTATAGAATGACCTGCCAGTATTATAGAAGGACCTGCCAGTACTATAGAATGACCTGCCAGTACTATAGAATGACCTGCCAGTATTATAGAAGGACCTGCCAGTACTATAGAATGACCTGCCAGGATTATAGAAGGACCTGCCAGTACTATAGAATGACCTGCCAGTATTATAGAAGGACCTGCCTGTAATCACACTCCTGTTTTAGAGGTAACTACAGTGTCACATTTACCCTGAATGTGGATGAAAGCTGCATTTTGTCTTTAATCAAAAGACTGTTACAGCATTGTACTTGTCTTGTCTTTGGCATATCTAACATGCACACAGATGTGCTTTTACTCAATGAAAAAACAGGTGAGATGTAAGTGTGTGATTATCATGGAGGAAGATGCATTGAAGAAGGCTTGGCGTTAATCAACAGACGATGGCAGAGCCGTTGAGATGTCCCTCTGGGCTCTGTTTCAAAAGTAGTATACTATAAAAGGGAATAGGGTGCCATTTGGGATGAGTAAAACGTTACGAGAACAGTATCTGATTATCACTGAGCGAGGATGCTTGGGAGACGGCTTGACATGAATTAATCAAAGGATTGTCATCGACCCGTAAAGTTGCAAATGGTTGCCTCCCAAATGGGGACCCTTTTCCCTGTTTTGTACACTGGATTTTGGCCAAAAGCAGTGCACTCTATAGGGAATTTAGGGTGACATTTAGTACACATCCATTATCTGGCACTTGACTGTTATTACAGCGCCAACCAATGGAAACAATGTATTTTATTTTTGACAACTCTGGTTTTGAAACGTCACCATGAAACATACGAAAAATGCTCATTCAATTGCTTTGACTTGCACGACCATGGCTATCCATGTGTGACTGTTATTTGGCCAAAGACAAGAATACTTATTAAACAGCAGTACAGTATTTAGAAACTTAAAGAGATTCTCTGGTGCTTTCGTTTAGTTGTTTGTAGTAGTTCGGAAAGTACCGCCCATGGCCCAACAGTGGTCCACAAAGATTGTGTACTCTGTCAAAAATGTGCAGATATGTGCACCACTTCATCTCTCTCTCTCTCTCTCTCTCTCTCTCTCTCTCTCTCTCTCTCTCTCTCTCTCTCACTCTCTCTACCTCTACCTCTACCTCTACATCTATCTCTCTCTCTACCTCTACCTCTACCTCTACCTCCCCCTCTCTCTCTCTCTCTCTCTCTCTCTCTCTCTCTCTCTCTCTCACTCCCTCTCTCTACCTCTATCTCTACCCCTCTCTCTCTACCTCTACCTCTCTCTCTCAGTCTCTCTCTCTCTATCTCTACCTCTCTCTCTCTCTCTCACTCTCTCTCTCTCTCTCTCTCTCTCTCTCTCTACCTCTACCTCTACCTCTACCTCTCTCTACCTCTACCTCTCTATCTCACTCTCAATTCAATTCAATTCAAGGGCTTAAATATGGGTTGTATTTACAATGGTGTTTGTTCTTCACCGGTTGCCCTTTTCTCATGGCAACAGGTCACAAATGTTGCTGCTGTGATGGCACACTGGTATTTCACCCAGTAGATACGGGGGTTTATCAAAATCGGGTTTTGTTTTCACATTCTTTGCGGATCTGTGTAATCTGAGGGAAATACTGTATGTATCTCTAATATGGTCATACATTGGGCAGGAGATTAGGAAGTGCAGCTCAGTTTCCACCTCATTTTGTGGGCAGCGTGAACATAGCCTGTCTTCTCCTGAGAGCCATGTCTGCCTACGGCGGCCTTTCTCAATAGCAAGGCTATGCTCACTGAATCTGAACATTGTCAAAAGTTTCCTTAAGTTTGGGTCAGTCACAGTGGTCAGGTATTCGGCCACTGTGTACTCTCTGTTTAGGGCCAAATAGCATTCTAGTTTGCTCAGGTTTTTTTGTGAATTCTTTCCAATGTGTCATGTAATTATCTTTTTGTTTTCTCATGATTTTAACTTAAATTAAAATTTAACTGTTCATTTCTGGATTTTGATCATTAACGGGTATTCTGCTCTGCATGCATTATTTGGTGTTTTACGATGTACATGAAGGATATTATAATGCAGAATTCTGCATGCTGAGTCTCAATTTGGTGTTTGTCCCATTTTGTGAATTCTTGGTTGGTGAGCAGACCCCAGACCTCACAACCACAATGGGTTCTATTTTTAGTCAGATCCTAATTGGTATGTCAAATTATATGTTCCTTTTGATGGCATAGACGGCCCTTCTTGCTTTGTCTCTCAGATAGTTCACAGCTTTGTGGAAGTTACCTGTGGAAGTTACCTGTGGTGCTGATGTTAAGCCAAGGTAGGTACAGTTTTTTTCTGTGCTCTAGGGCAACGGTGTCTAGTTGGAATTGATATTTTGTGGTCCTGGCGACTGGGCATTTTTTGGAACACCATTATTCTTGTCTTACTGAGATTTACTGTCAGGGCCCATGTCTTACAGAATCTGTGCAGAATATCTAGGTGCTGCTGTAGGCCCTCCTTGGTTGGTGACAGAAGCACCAGATCATCAGCAAACAGTAGACATTTGACTTCAGATTCTAGTAGGGTGAGGCCGGGTGCTGCAGACAGTTCTAGTGCCCTTGCCAATTCGTTGATATATATGTTGAAGAGGATGGGGGGCTTAAGCTGCATCCCTGTCTTATTCCATGGCTCTGTGTGAAAAGATATGTGTGTTTCTTGCCAATTTTAACTGCACACTTTTTGTTTGTGTGCATGGATCTTATAATGTCATATGTTTTACCCATCATTTTGTGTAGCAGACCTCCATGTCATGTTGATTCAAAGGCTTTTATGAAATCAACAAAGCATGAGAAGACTTTGCCTTTGTTTTTGTTTTTTTTGTTTGTCAATTATGGGGTGCAGGGTGAATACGTGGTCTGTCATGCGATAATTTGGTAAAAAGCCAATTTGACGTTTGCTCAGTACATTGTTTCCACTGAGGAAATGTACACGTCTACTGTTAATGTTAATGCAGAGGATTTTCTCAAGGTTACAGTTGACACATACCCCACTGTAGTTATTGGGGTCAAATTTGTCTCCACTTCTGTGGATTGGGGTGATCAGTACTTGGTTCCAAATATTGGGGAAGATGCCAGAGCCAAGGACAATGTTAAATTGGAATTTGTTGCCTGTGTATTTTAACATTTCATTGAGGATACCATCAACACCGCAAGCCTTTTTGGGTTGGAGGGTTTTTATTTTGTCCTGTAGCTCAATCAAGGTAATTGGAGAATCCAGTGGGTTCTGAAGTTGTCACTCCCTGACCTTAGAGAGCCTTTTTATTTCTCTATTTGGTTAGGTCAGGGTGTGGTATTCTATGTTTTCTGTTCCTTTGTTTTTGTTTTTGGCCGAGTGTGGTTCCCAATCAGAGGCAGCTGTCTATCGTTGTCTCTGATTGGGGATCATACTTAGGCAGCCCTTTTTCCCACATTTAGGTTGTGGGATGTTGTCCTTGTTTGCTACATGTGTTGCACTCCGAAGCTTTACGTTCTTTGTGTTGTTTATTGTTTTTTTAGTGGAACATTTAATAAAGAAAATGTACACTTCCCACGCTGCACCTTGGTCCGGTCATTCTATTGGTCCGGTCATTCTATTGGTCCGGTCATTCTATTGGTCCGGTCATTCTATTGGTCCGGTCATTCTATTGGTCCGGTCATTCTATTGGTCCGGTCATTCTATTGGTCCGGTCATTCTACCACTAACAACGGACATAACAGAAGTCTTTAATAGTTTATTCTAAGATTTGTATTTGATAATGTACAGTTGAAGTAGGAAGTTTACATACACTGTAGCCAAATACATTTAAACTCAGTTTTTCACATTTCCTGACATATAATCCTAGTAAAAATTCTCTGTCTAAAGGCAGTCAGGATCACCACTTTATTTTAAGAATGTGAAATGTCAGAATAATAGTAGAGAGAATGATTTATTTCAGCTTTTGTTTCTTTCATCACATTCCCAGTGGGTCAGAAGTTTACATACACTCAATTAGTATTTGATAGCATTGCCTTTAAATTGTTTAACTTGGGTCAAACGTTTTGGGTAGCCTTCCACAGGCTTCCCACAATAGTTGGTTGACACGCTTTTTCAGTTCTGCCCACAGATTTTCTATGGGATTGCGGTCAGGGCTTTGTGATGGCCACTCCAAAATGTTGTTATTTGTTTAGTGTTTTCCAATTTCCCCAGAAGTGGTTAGAATCTATGGATTCTTCAATTACATTGAGCTGATTTCTGACGTGCTGTTCCCTCTTTTTCCGCAGTGTATTTCTGTATTGTTTTAGTGATTCACCATAGTGAAGGTGTAGACTCAGGTTTTCTGGGTCTCTATGTTTTAGGTTGGACAGGTTTCTCAATTTCTTACTTAGGTTTTTTTGCATTCTTCATCAAACCGTTTGTCATTGTTGTTTATTTTCTTTGGTTTTCTGTTTGAATGTTTAGATTTGATAGGGAAGCTGAGAGTTCAAATATTCTGTTTAGGTTTTCTACTGCCAAGTTCACACCTTCACTATTACAGTGGAATGTTTTGTCCAGGAAGTTGTCTAAAAGGGATTGAATTTGTTGTTGCCTAATTGTTTTTTGGTAGGTTTCCACACTACATTCCTTCCATCTATAGCATTTCTTAATATTACTCAGTTCCTTTTGCTTTGATGCCTCACGATTGAGTTTCGCTCTGTTCAAGTAGACTGTGATTTCTCTCTCTCTACTGTTTGTGTCTTGCTAGCTGTCACTCAAATGACGAAGGGCTGAAGCTCATTGGTTCAAACTCAATTTGCCACTGGGGTTGGCCCCACGTGAGGGTAAATGTAGAGAAAACAGTTGCCTTCAAACTAGGGATTTCGTGGCTAATTCATGCAAGACAGTTTTTCTGCTTATAGATTAAGCATATATGAACTACACATTGATGAATCCAGCCCAAAGTGGAAGGTTTAAAACATGAAAAGTCTTGCTAGTCACCCAAGGTACATGCATTTAAGAGCAATGTTATTTTTACAAGCTGGAGCAGGGTGGCTTCCACACTGCAATAACAGCACCATCTTGTGGTGGCAGGAGAACCATACTCCACAAAGGGAACCATCAATGACTGACAGAGGTGACAGAGGTGTTGTGTTTTGTATCTCACGTTGTAGTCTAGCAGAGGAGAGTAGGATAAGATGAGTCTCTATTCTAGAGTTCTAGAATAGATTAGAATTCTAGAATTCTAGGGTTGAGTGGAGTAAGTTGAGTCGCTTAGTCTAGTAGGGGAGAGTGGGGTAAGGACACATACAATTCATAATTTGACCAAATGTTTAGGAAAAGGTCATCATTTCATGTAATCTGTGAAGGAAGAAACCACCTGGGAAAAAGTGGTAATCAAGTTAGGTACAAAACAACAGATTTTCACAAAGTCAAATTAGTGAATTCTGCCACCATGCTCATATCTAAACCAAAGTAGATTGTTTGAAGATTTAAAAAAAATGTTTTACAAAGTGCATCCTTGAAGCTATGTTGGTTAATATAGTAATGTGTTTTCCTTGGGGTAAGTTGAACTGACGGCCACCATGCCCAATACAAATGACGACTACATTTTTTACATTTTATGCATAGTATTTTTGCAATGTGCATATAAATGTTTGTTACAGAGCAGACATCATCATGTAGAAATGGAAAACCAGGTTATTGAGAGAGCAGCCAAGGAAGTGAGAGAAGGGAAGAAGTCCATTTCAGCAAGTGATGAACATACCAGACAACTGGTCAAGAAATACATTTAGCAGATACACTACATGATCAAATTATGTGGACACCTGCTTGTCAAACATCTCATTCCAAAATCATGGGCATTAATATGGCATTGGTGCCACCTTTGCTTCTATAACAGCCTCCACTCTTCTGGGCAGGCTTTTTACTAGATGTTGGAACGTGCTTGCTTCGGTTCAGCCACAAGAGCATTAGAGAGGGCGGGCACTGATGTTGGGTGATTAGGCCTCAGCTTTCCAATTCATCCCAAAGGTGTGCTTGTGTGGCCTACCGCTTCGCGGCTGAGCCATTGTTGCTCCTAGATGTTGCCATTTCACAATAGCAGTTGCTCTAGCTAGGCTCGAAATTTGACAAACTGACTTGTTGGAAAGGTGGCATCCTATGATGGTGCCATGTTGAAAGTCACTGAGCTCTTCAGTAAGGCCATTTTACTGAAAATGTTTGTCTATGGAGATTGCATGGCTGTGTGGTCAATTTTATATAACTGTCAGCAATGGGTGTGGCTGAAATAGTCGAATCCACTAATTTGAATAATGAAGTTAAAGTTGCATGTATCTCGTTATTCTATGTGTACTTTCTATTGAAATTCTTCCAATATCGAAACACTGTTTTAAAATATACTGAACAAAAATATAAACGCAACATGCAACAATTTCAAAGATTTTACTGAGTTACAGTTAATTTGAGGAAATCAGTCAATTGAAATATATTCATTAGACCTAATCTATGGATTTCACCATGACTGGTCCACCCACTGGGGAGCCAGGCCCAACCAATGACAATACGTTTTTTTAAAAGGGCTTTATTACAGACAGAAATACTCCTCAGAACTGTTGTTTTCTACATCGTAAAATAATAGTGAAGACATCAAAACTATGAAATAACACATATGGAATCATGTAGTAACCAAAAAAGTGTTTAACAAAGTAGCCACCCTTTGCCTTGATGACATCTTTTCTCACTATTGGCATTCTCTCAACCAGCTTCACCTGGAATGCTTTTCCAACAGTCTTGAAGGAGTTCCCACATATTTGGGCTGCTTTTCCTTCACTCTGCAGTCCAACTCAACTCAAACCATCTCAATTTCGGGACATCTGATGCAGCACTCTCCTTCTTGGTCAAATAACCCTTACACAACCAGGAGGTGTTTGTTGGGTCATTGTCCTGTTGGAAAACAAATTATAGTCCCACTAAGCACAAACCAGATGTGATGGCGTAACACTGCAGAATGCTGTGGTAGCCATGCTTGTTAAGTGTTCCTTGAATTCTAAATACATCAATAACAGTGTCACCAACAAAAGCACCCCCACACCATCACACCTCTTCTTCCATGCTTCACGGTGGGAACCACACATGCGGAGAGCATTCGTTTACCTACTCTGTGTCTCAAAAAGACACGGCGGTTGGAACCTCTGAACAGTTGATGTTGAGATGTATCTGTTACTAGAACTCTGTGAAGCATTTAGTTGGGCTGCAATCTGAGGTTCAGTTAATTGCTGATTTCTGAGGCTGATAACACTAATGAACTTATCCTCTGCAGCAGAGACAACTCTGGGTCTTCCTTTCCTGTGGCAGTCCTCATGAGAGCCAGTTTCATCATAGCGATTGATGGTTTTTGCAACTGCACTTATTAAAGAAAATGTACAAGTTCTTGAAATATTGAGGATTGACTGACCTTCCTGTCTTAAAGTAATGATGGACTGTCGTTTCTCTTTTCTTATTTCACCTGTTGTTATGGACTTGGTCTTTTACCAAATAGGACTATCTTCTGTATACCACCCCTACCTTGTCACAACACAACTGATTGGCTGAAATGCATTAAGAATTAAGAAAATTCCAGAGATGAACTGTAAAAAGGCACTCCAGGTGACTACCTCATGAAGCTGGTTGAGAGAATGCCAAGAGTGTGCAAAGCTGTCATCAAGGCAAAGGATGGCTTCTTAGAAGAATCTCAAATATAATATATATTTTGACACTTTTTTGGTAACTACATGATTCCATAGGTGTTATTTCATAGTTGTGATGTCTTCACTATTATTCTACAATGTAGAAAATAGTAAAAATATAGAAAAACCCTTGAATGAGTAGGCTGCTTTAGTGGGTCTCCGACCGTGTTAATCTTTCTGTCATGGCTGCGTAGGATACTTGAAATAGTCCTCTAAAACAGAATCAGGACTTCTCCTTAGTTGGTGGGTCGCTCAGGTGTGTGTCTAGGATACAGGGTTGCTGACCATTCCATCATGATAGGAAAAAATAAACTCTATATTTCTAATTTATTTTAAAATGTGTATCGAATATCTGTGTAAAATTGAAGACTATCTCACTTTGTCACAACTCCTGCCAGTCTGTGTTTCCTAGACTCCCATTCATAAGGGGGTGATAGCTCTGGCTTTAGCCTGGCTAATAACATAGCTATCTAGCTATTCCTTTTTGGAGGGTGGCAGGTAGCCTAGTGGTCAGCATGTTGGGCCAAAAACCGAAAGGTTGCTGTATTAAATCCCCAAGCTGACAAGGTAAAAATCTGTTGTTCTGCCCCTGAACAAGGCAGTTAACCCACTGTTCACCGGTAAGCTGTCATTGTAAATAAGAATTAGTTCTTAACTGACTTGCCTAGTTTCAATGTGTTCACTCTCCTATTTCAGCTAAAAACAGAAACGTCATTATATCACAGAGAACAAGGCTGTTTCAGTTATTACTTGGGGGGTTCCTAATCTCGTTTGGTTTATTGTTTAAACAGTCGCTAAAATGTTATTTGGTTATCAATGCAAAATGCTACTTTAGATTCACAGCGTATGTAGCTAGATCAGGCCAAGGAACCAAAACACAGTTTCTTTGCCAACAATAATGAAATCCAGTGTATTTATAAAGCCCTTTTTACATCAGCTAATATCTCAAAGTGCTTTATACAGAAACCCAGCCTAAAACCCCAAACAGCAAGAAAAGCAGATGTAGAAGCACGGTGGCTAGGAGAAACTCCCTAGAAAGGCAGGAACCTGGGAAGAAACCTAGAGAGGAACCAGGCTCTGAGGGGTGGCCAGTCCTCTTCTGGCTGTGCCGGGTAGACAGGAACCAGGCTCTGAGGGGTGGCCAGTCCTCTTCTGGCTGTGCCAGGTGGAGAGGAACCAGGCTCTGAGAGGTGGCCAGTCCTCTTCTGGCTGTGCCAGGTGGAGATTATAACAGTACGTGGCCATTATGGCCAGATCGTTCTTCAAGATGTTGAAACGTTCATAGATGACCATCAGAGTTGAAACTAGAGCAGCAGCACGACCAGGTGGACTGGTCATCAGGCCACTTCAGCGGAGTGAACTCTCCGTATGTGAACTCTCCGTATGTAATCTCCGTATGTGAACTCTCCGTATGTAATCTCCGTATGTAATCTCCGTATGTGATCTCTCCGTATGTGATCTCTCCGTATGTGAACTCTCCGTAAGTGAACTCTCCGTATGTGAACTCTCCGTAAGTGAACTCTCCATATGTGAACTCTCCGTAAGTGAACTCTCCGTATGTGAACTCTCCGTATGTAATCTCCGTATGTGAACTCTCCGTAAGTGATCTCTCCGTATGTGAACTCTCCGTAAGTGAACTCTCCGTATGTGAACTCTCCGTAAGTGAACTCTCCGTAAGTGAACTCTCCGTAAGTGAACTCTCCGTATGTGAACTCTCCGTAAGTGAACTCTCCGTAAGTGAACTCTTCGTAAGTGAACTCTCCATATGTGGAGATTCTAGTGTTGGTAGAATGTGTTAATCTTTTACAGTGACTTTAAAACATGCCTGCCAAACACTGCCCGTTAACTTTGCAGGACTGATTGTCTATTTGAACCATTTAGAAGTAGCAGTAAAAAACTACAGGTGTCCACACTTCTATATAGAAGACACGTTGTTGTTCAATATTTTTATTAATCAACACATAATTCTGTGTCCACCTCCTGCCTTGATATTGTCTCTGAGATGAAATAGAGGTGCTCCTATCACACAGCAATACTGTAGCGAACTCATACTGTAGAATATTTTAAAATAGGCTTTGATGAGGTGCTTCACAATCGGCGGATGCAGGGGAACTATAGTTTATACTGACAGATTTTTTCATAGGCAATTAGATTTGCTAATCAGATTTCCACGGGGGGGAATGGGAATTTCCCCATGATGAATATGACTCCAGATAACTACTCGTGTTTTGAGTACGTGGAGACATACTCACTTTTCCGTATAAAGTTTCTAATTGATAAATGCCAACCCTTTGGAGTAATACAGGCCTAATATAGGCCTAGTAATACAGTCCTAGTAATACAGGCCTAATAATACAGGCCTAGTAATATAGGCCTAGTAATACAGGCCTAGTAATACAGGCCTAGTAATACAGGCCTAGTAATGTAGGCCTAGTAATACAGGCCTAGTAATACAGGCCTAGTAATACAGGCCTAGTAATACAGGCCTAGTAATACAGTCCTAGTAATACAGGCCTAGTAATACAGGCCTAGTAATGTAGGCCTAGTAATACAGGCCTAGTAATACAGGCCTAGTAATACAGGCCTAATATAGGCCTAGTAATACAGGCCTAGTAATACAGGCCTAGTAATACAGGCCTAGTTCACAAATGATTTCAGGGGGTTTATCAGGGGGTGGTTTAGCACCTTCATCACCTTTACTTCCTGAAGGTATGCCCTGGCCTATAAAGAGCCAGTGGAAAGAAGATAAAAATGCAGTTAAGTCATTTGACCAGCAGGGGTCAGTACAGGTCTGCAATAGAATATTGTGCATTCGAGAAACACTGAAAACACGTTCCTCTACTTCCTTCATCTGTCATTGGTCCAACAGCCATTGGTTCTCTCCGCCCGTTCAGTCAGTCGGCATGGTAGCCTAGTGGTTAGAGTGTTGGGCTAGTAACCAAAAGGTTGCAAGTTCAAATCTCCAAGCTGACAAGGTACAAATCTGTCGTTCTGCCCCTGAACAGGCAGTTAACCCACTGTTCCAAGGCAGTCATTGAAAATAAGAATTTGTTCTTAAATGACTTGCCTAGTTAAATAAAGGTAAATTAAAAAAATAATCTTTAATAAAAATTAAAGAAAACATTATTTTAGCCTTTATTTAACCTTTATTTATTTAATAAAGTTAATCCCCAAATATAATTAAATTCTTAAAATAATCTAGGTGTTTGGCCCCAGCTTAATTCAGCTGGAAGACATTTGTGCTAATATAAAATTATGTTTTCAGTCATGGCAACACAATCACCCAAAAACAATAGGGACCAAAACATAATTCGAAGGAGAATGTTCATGAACAGGAAGGAACATTGTGTGTGTGTGTGTGTGTGTGTGTGTGTGTGTGTGAGAGAGAGAGAGAGAGAGAGAGAGAGAAAAGGCTGCCTTTGTAATCAATGCAGGTAGTCACAAGCACTAACTTCATGTTGATGAGTTCCAAACGGCACCCTATTCCCTATATAGTGCACTACATTTGACCAGAGCCCTATGGCACCCTAATCCCTATAGAGTGCACTACATTGCCAGGGTTTCAATAGGGCTCTGATCAAAAGTAATGTTCTATGTAGGGATAAGGTGCCGTTTGGGTAGAGTAGCATGAAATGATCTATAAAACTGCACATTTTGGTATTTGCCCAATGGCTAAATGTGTAGAATTGTGGACAGTTAGCTGACCCCCCCCCCCAAAAAAACGTACACCACTTGTGCGTGCCAGCCAATGCATTCCTGTGTGTGTGTGTGTGTGTGTGTGTGTGTGTGTGTGTGTGTGTGTGTGTGTGTGTGTGTGTGTGTGTGTGTGTGTGTGTGTTTGTGGTCGCCAGTGTGACACAGTTACAGCTACAGGCTGGGAGAAAGTGGCTGGCTGATCCTCTATAGAGACAATAGACAGGCTCTGTGGCAGGATGATGTAGAGACAACAGACAGGCTCTGTGGCAGGATGATGTAGAGACAATAGACAGGCTCTGTGGCAGGATGATGGGAGTGGCTGGGTAAAGGACGAGGATTGGTGGAGGGCTGGGGTAAAGGATGAGGATTGGTGGAGGGCTGGGGTAAAGGATGAGGATTGGTGGAGGTCTGGAGGGCTGGGGTAAAGGATGAGTATTGGTGGAGGGCTGGAGGGCTGGAGGGTTGGGGTAAAGGACGAGGATTGGTGGAGGGTTGGGGTAAAGAATGAGGATTGGTGGAGGGCTGGGGTAAAGGATGAGGATTGGTGGAGGGCTGGAGGGCTGGGGTAAAGAATGAGGATTGGTGGAGGGCTGGGGTAAAGGATGAGGATTGGTGGAGGGCTGGGGTAAAGGATGAGGATTGGTGGATGCTGGGGTAAAGGATGAGGATTGGTGGAGGGCTGGGGTAAAGGATGAGGATTGGTGGAGGGCTGGGGGGCTGGGGTAAAGGACGAGGATTGGTGGAGGGCTGGGGTAAAGGATGAGGATTGGTGGAGGGCTGGGGTAAAGGATGAGGATTGGTGGAGGGCTGGGGTAAAGGATGAGGATTGGTGGATGCTGGGGTAAAGGATGAGGATTGGTGGAGGGCTGGGGTAAAGGATGAGGATTGGTGGAGGGCTGGGGTAAAGGATGAGGATTGGTGGAGGGCTGGAGGGCTGGAGGGTTGGGGTAAAGTGGGAGGAGAGGATCACCATGTTGTGTTGGCATGCTTGGTCTGTCTGTCTGTCTGTCTGCCTGTCTGTCTGTCTGTCTGTTTTATTGATATGTGCTGTGTCCTGCTTCCACTACTAACAACATTAGTCAAGAAACCGATATTTGTTTGTGCTCTTAAGGCATAGTGTAGCTATTCTGTCCCCTGTTTAAAAGTAATGGGAGTGGCCCTCTGAGCCTGGCTACTGTCTCCACATCATCCATACTCTCTGCTCAAAATGGGTTTTACACCAGGACATGTCCGCAATAGGCTAGTCTTTTTTCTCTCGCTCCACGCTGACTGATAGAATGAGGTATGTTCACCTTTAGTCTCTGAGTTTTTGGACTAGGGACAGGTACGTTCAGGGATGTATTTATAAAAACAGTCAGTCACACAACAACATCGAAGCCCATTCACACACGTTCACCATTCATTGGGTGTGGAAGTCAAGTAGAATGTTGTGTTTTTCTTCTCTTGAAACCCATAATCACATGAGAGAATCTCACGGTATTATTGCATGTGCGTTTTAAAACTGTGATGTAGTCTAAACTCCTTTCTAGGGAGTTTTTCTCTAGCCACCGTGCTTCTACACCTGCATTGCTTGCTGTTTTGGGTTTTAGGCTGGGTTTCTGTACAGCACTTTGAGATATCAGCTGATGTACGAAGGGCTTTATAAATAACATTTGATTTGAAATGTGATTTGATGTAGTGTTTCCCACCTGTATTTTCACTTGCGACACCATCATCCACCCAAATATCTGGGTCAAAATAATTTGTTTCCAGGCCTGAATAAGAGTCAGCCTGAATAGCTTTTACACACACACCTAGCCACGTCTCTCCCACCTTTCCCTCATTCATCATCTGACTCTACAAAGATATCCAGACAATAGAGACGAAGGCTCCCAGTCAGTCCCTCCTCTGGGTGGTGTGTGTGTGTGTGTGTGTGTTGTACAGGACAGGTAACCCCCCCTCCCCCCAGGTATTTTTCCCATCCCTGTCAGACAGCAGGGAGGGCCCAACCCAGTGGACAAATGAAATGGGTCCCCACGTTGCTTAAAGGGCCTAGCTGTCAGCGGTCCAAAGGGATTAGTCCATTCACAGCCTCCGTATTGTTCTCCAGGCTACAATAGGTGCTTGGGGCCCCAGCCTCTTTGTCATCGACTCTGTTGTGAAGCTTTGCTGGGTAACAAAGGTGTAACACACCTGTGACTGTGGATGGAAAAAAATGTGAAAACCTTTTTTCTTTTGTCGTTCTCGTTTTTTTTTGTTTTTTTGTGACACATGGCCTTTGGCTCCTCAGCCACATCAAAAAGAGACTTCTTGACAAAATGGAGTTTCTCTGACGGCCAGGGTCAAGCCTTAGAGAAAGGGCTACTCGGATGACCTCATAATATAACCCACCCACAACATATTTTTTTTTAGGACAGTTATTGTAATGCTATTTTTTTATTTAATTAATGACAGCAGAATAGTAGATAGAACTGTTACTGTCGTGTGGGGATATTGCCATGTGCCCAAACAGCAACAACAAAACATTCTACCTGACCTTGAAGAAAATACCAAGAAACCCCAGACACACAGTGACATCGTATTAACGAATACCATAAGACGTTAATTAGGTGCTTTTATTCAAACAGCGTAGACTGTTTTCTGTTTTTACATGATCTATCATTCTCATGAATTAAATGACATGTTTTGGAACGTTCCGGATCGAACTGCAAAACCCAAACAAATGTCCGAGTGGATTTATTATCGAACCGTCGGTTTTATTTTGACAATATGACGCCACCTTTCACCTCTCGGTAAAAAAATATATAAAAAATAAAGTCCTGTCAGACGATCGGACAGACACCTCCAAGCAACAAAAGCACCAGACCACCAGATCCAAATGGTCTTGTTTTAAAGAGGGCTGAACTCTTCGTGACCACTGAAGAAGTTGCGTCCCATTCTGCACCCTATTCCCTATATCGTGCACTGTTTTTGACTGGGGCCTGGGCACTATAAAGGGAATATGCTGCTATTTGGGAGGCACAGAGAGAGATTTCAGAGGTATCATGTAGAACGTGATGTCTGAGATATAGTGGGAGGATTGTAATTGAGATACGGTTTCTCACTTTGTTTACTGCTTTTGAAGGGAACCGAAAGGTGCTGCTGGTCTACGGTGAGAAACAACTAAGAAACTGTGTACATCTTAATAGTGGTCAAAATGTCGGCCAAGACTTCACATCCTGTACAGCACAAGCATTTTATATACCGTATATCAGAAAACTTTTGATGAATTAATAAAAGACAACGGAATTTGGTTGATGCTCTTGTTGAAAGTTGTTTCTCTGAATGTCACAATTTTTTATAATTTATTTCCTCATAAACTAAACTGAAATATAAATGCCACATGCAACAATACATTTAGAGAAGAAGTGAACTCGTCCCAATACGTTTGGACTCCTAAAATGGAGGGACATTTTTTTTTACAGAAAGTGCTGTAATTTCTAAACGGTTCACCCCGATATGGATGCAAATGAAAGCTGACACTCTGCACTTTCACATCATCATCATTTTAAGGCCAAAGTGGTGGAGTACAGAGCCAAAACAACGACGACAAGCATCACTGTCCCAATATTTCTGGTGCTCACTGTAGGTAGCTTTAATCAGACTCATTACTTGAATGTATCTTTAACCCCTGATATCAGATCACTTAGTCATCAACACTACTCATCAAAAAGACTGGAAACTACAAGACTATGCTTGTGTCCCCAATAGCACCCTATTAACCTTTGTAGTGCACTACCTCTGCATTAGAACTCTATGGGCCGCGGTCAAAACTACTGCATTATATAAGGAATAGTGTGTGATTTGGGACACAGTCTAAATCATGGTGGGGTTGTGTGCCAACCAAGCAAGTCCTTCATGTCTTATTAACAGTGTAGTATAAATAACTGAACACTAGTATACACAGTGACGCATCACAAAGCAACCAAGTACCCCTAATTCAATCAAACACGGTATTCAGATATCCTGGTTTCCAGGTTGAGAATAAAAAATGGAGGGCATGACTGAGTCATGAGTTGTTTCTTCTAGTCTCCTCTTCCACAATGGCTAGAAACCATTGACTCATTTATAGTTTAAAAAAATTCCAGTAAATTCCCCAAGGTTACCAGTTTTTTTTTTCTAGAATTCCCGGTAGGTAGATTCACAGAATGTGCAAGATATCCCGAATCTTCCAACTAGGGCTGGTAATTTTTTGAAAGTTACCAGAATTTTGCAACCCAATTCATTTACTCCATTTTTTTTTAAGTTGGACATGCTATTCATGTTTCTTCCCTGCAACAACTTACAAATAAGTTAAACATGCCATAAATATCTCTATTGGCACACCTCGGGTCACCATTAATGACAGCGACGCTAGGCCTGTTAGCGCGTTGTGATGGATTACCTGTTTGTGTGTATGTCCCTTGGAGAGCCTCTTGGCTTGATGGTGTATCAAATGGCTAGTTAATTACTATGCCTTCAGAAGATGGGCTGGACCGGCCTGGGCTAGAGCTGACGGATCCATATATATATATATATATATATATATATATATATATATAAATATATATATATATATATATATATATGTATATATATATATATATATATATATATATATATATATCTTTGTGTGTGTGTGTGTGTGTGTGTGTGTGTGCGTGTGTGCGTGTGTGTGCGTGTGTGTGTGTGTCGCCATCTGTGGAGGAGAGGCGCCCATGTGGAGGTGGGAGACACACACACACGCACACACACGCACACACGCACACGCACGCACACACGCACACACACGCACACACACGCACACACACGCACACACACACACACACACACACACACACACACACACACACACACACACTGTTGACCAGAATAAACCGACTGGTTGTATGACCTTCCCGTTATTCTTTCGTAGTTTTGGAGAACAAAAGGTCTGCCCAGAGTATGTAGTACAGTACATAGTAAAGGTGATATGACCTTTTGAAGCATGCCAAATAGCACTCTAATTTCTATGTAGTGCATATTGGGTTAGGGTGCCGTTTGGGACATAACCTTATTCTCCTAGTGTACGTCATCTGGTGTGCTTGAATGACTCTCCAATGGTTAATAATGATAATAATAATATAATTTTTTTCATACAGAATCTCAAAGTAGCTTTAAATAAAACAGCTAGCTAGCTATAGCTAGCCAAGCCAAGTAATAATATTTCCCAGCTAGCTCGCTATAACTAGCGAAGTCTTGTAATCGGATTTTCCAGCTAGCTTGCTATAGCTAGCCAAACCAAATAAACAGACTTCCCAGCTAGCTAGCCATAGCTAGCCAAGACAAGTAAACAGGCTTCCCAGCTAGCCATAGCTAGCCAAGCCAAGTAAACAGACTTCCCAACTAGCCATAGCTAGCCAAGCCAAGTAAACAGACTTCCCATCTAGCTAGCCATAGCTAACCAAGCCAAGTAAACAGACTTCCGAGCTAGCTGACTTCCCAGCGTCACTCCTGCAACTCCATGAGTCACCACTGGGGGCGGTGACCGTATTACCGGCACACTGGCGGTCACGAGTCATGAAGGCAGTCAAATTCCACGTGACCAAATAGTCACGGTAATTAGGCTTCTCCAAGCTCTGATGCTGCTAAAGGTCATTAGTAGTCTACCAAACTTGCTAACTGCCTTTTACGCATCACTCTATTGTCCCTCTAATCAGTTTGACATCAATGCAAATGTGTTTCAAATTTCTATTCAAACACTTCATGAGAGCCTATGAGCTCATGTTGCGCAATATTTCAATAGGCTATGCAATTGCGCAAGAAAACAGAGTGATGGCCTCTACTAAATATAGGAGGATCGGCTTTCTATAGGCTTGGCAGTATAGCCTACCTGGCTGGCATGAAAATGAACTACAGGTAAAAGTGTCCTCCATTTGCTATTTAAGTATTTTAAAGTATTTTAAAGTATTTTTTCCCGCTGACCCTGTTTCGTACAGTTGCATGATGATGGTCCATTCTAAATTCAAACACATATTATTTATTTTAGTTTATTTATTTATTATTTAGTGTATGTAAAGAACATATTAAATCAAGACTAGTCTGACGGGTGACAATATTAACCTATCACTTGTGAATGATACCCAGCATAAGAAACAATGCCTCTTTCTTTGCAACTTTTCCGCATCATAGTCGCACACCTCATGTAGCCCATAGGCCTATATGTTTAAATAAGGTTGTTATGACTAACTAAAGCAGCCAAAAATCTTCTTAAAATGAAGCACAATTAATCCGCTTTACAAAGGGTTGCAAGGGGTGTAGAGCCTAACTGGCATACATAAGCAGTGTGTGAGTTTCAAGTTTGAGGAACATCATTTTGACCAATAAAATTGCTTCTTTAAAATAAAAGCATCACGTTCATTTAATCACCATTTTATCTCTGCAGATAAATATATTATATTTGAATGTATTATATTATAAATATATTATATTTGAATGTATTATATTATATATATATTATATTTGAATGTATTATATTATATATATATTATATTTGAATGTATTATATTATATATATATTATATTTGAATGTATTATATTATAAATATATTATATTTGAATGTATTATATTATATATATATTATATTTGAATGTATTATATTATAAATATATTATATTTGAATGTATTATATTATATATATATTATATTTGAATGTATTATATTATAAATATATTATATTTGAATGTATTATATTATAAATATATTATATTTGAATGTATTATATTATAAATATATTATATTTGAATGTATTATATTTTAAATATATTATATTTGAATGTATTATATTATAAATATATTATATTTGAATGTATTATATTATATATATATTATATTTGAATGTATTATATTATAAATATATTATATTTGAATGTATTATATTATATATATATTATATTTGAATGTATTATATTATAAATATATTATATTTGAATGTATTATATTATATATATATTATATTTGAATGTATTATATTATAAATATATTATATTTGAATGTATTATATTATAAATATATTATATTTGAATGTATTATATTATATATATATTATATTTGAATGTATTATATTATAAATATATTATATTTGAATGTATTATATTATAAATATATTATATTTGAATGTATTATATTATATATATATTATATTT
>NC_092161.1:6437865-6502865 GCF_045791955.1 Oncorhynchus clarkii lewisi
GGCTCCCTCTGTGCAGAGAGGCAACAGTGGGCCCTCTGTGAGAATTTCCCCAGGATTTCACCCATCTGAAGATGGGCTCCCTCTGTGCAGAGAGGCAACACTGGGCTCCTGTGAGAGGCTTTATGAATCCCAAATAGCACCCTACTACCTACCTACACTACCCAGTACACTACTTGTTACCGGGGGCCCATAGGGATAACAGTACCTATTTGTTCACTAGGTAGTGAATTAGGGTGCCATTTTGTGAGAGGCTGGGCCAGGGAGCTGTATCTCCATCATCAGTCTGCGCCGGGGCCTGTCCTCACACTGGCAACCCTACAAAGCCTGCCCGGAGACAGATGACAGCGCCACAAAGACAACACAGGTGGCTGTAGACCACCTGGAGCAACAACAAAAAAAAAACGCTGGCCGCCACATAGGCCCGTGAGAAGAGAAGAAGGAATGGAGGGAGCGGAGGATGAAAAGAGGGGCGGGGTGGGGCGGGGTGGGGAGAGACATTTTCAGAGACCCTACCTCATATCATAGCATAGGCCTTTGGGAGAGAGAGAGAAGGGAGGGAGGGAGGGATGGGATGGGGTGGGGAGAGACATTTTCAGAGACCCTACCTCATATCATAGCATAGGCCTTTGGGAGGGAAGGAGGGATGGGGTGGGGAGAGACATTTTCAGAGACCCTACCTCCCATCATAGCATAGGCCTTTGGGAGAGAGAGAGAAGGGAGGGAGGGAGGGAGGCAGGCAGGCAGGGAGGGAGTGAGACAAAGAGGAATGAAATGACAGAAAGAGGACAGGTATAGAAAGGAACAGACAGTCAGACTGACTGTGAATAGTTTGAGGTTATATTATATTTTAGGCCTACACCCAAAAGACATTCTTCTCCACAATCTGTGTTTTTTTAAAGCCTTGGTCACTGTGTTTTTTCACGCAGTTTATTTTCTCTTTCAGCTTACTCTAATTTAGGTGCTTAATGTTTTGTTACTTTGTAGGTTTGTCTATTTATTCTTTTATTTTAGGATTTTAAAACATATATCGTCATGCAACTATCAGTTTAAGGTAAAAAAATATGTTTGAATACCTAATTGATCTTTCAAACGTGTATATCTCAAGTGTGACATTCGATTTGTTAACATTTATGTTGACGGTTGACCTCATCAAAGTCTTGGCTAATATCTCTATCGCCAGCAGTGGTTGTAGTCTTCAATTTCATAATACCGCTCAATTCAGATTTGACCGACCCCCTCTCTCTCTCTCTCTCTCACATATCTTTCAATAATACCATTTAATAACGGAAGGGTTGGTTCCGCATCTCGACGCGATTACACGCCCTCCGTTCCAAAGGTTTCACCCCTGCGATCAAGATCAATCTCTCTCCCAGACTCACGTTTACGCCCACCTTCTCTCTCCCAGAACTCACCTTTGAACCGCGGCGGTCGCTTTAGGACCGTGACACCAGTCCCCTTTTATAAAGCCACGTGAACTTTTATCCAGACAGCACAATCCCTGGATCAAATTCTTCAACATGATGTGGAATTTCTGGAGCCAATAGATCTTCATATGATGGAGAGATTTGGCCTGCATCCCAAAATAGCACCCTATTCCCTATGTAGTAAACTATTTTTGACCAGGGCTCGGTGGGCAGTAGTGCAGTACATAGACTATAGGGTGCGATTTGGAATGCAGACAATGGACTTCCAACGAGCTGGGGTGGTTTTCGGAGGATGAGGAGGGGAGGGGAGGACTGCATTGCCTTTTAGGACCTATCAGGTTTTTTCCCTGTTTTTGAGTTAGTCCACAGAAACAGTAGTTGGGCTATAAATGGACTGGTGGGGTGAGAAAGAGAGAGAGAGGGAGGGAGAGAGAGAAAGAGAGAGAGAGAGAGACATAGACAGAGATAGCCAGAGACAGAGAGAGACATAGAGAGAGACATAGAGAGAGAGAGAGAGAGAGAGAGAGAGAGAGAGACAGAGAGAGAGAGAGAGAGAGAGAGAGAGAGAGAGAGAGAGAGAAGCAGTAGAGTTGGATAGTGATTTGATTCACAGGAGAGAGAGGAGGATAGTTTTCCCAGCATGGGCCTGGTTCTAGTTTTAATGTTGTGCTATTGTCAGGGGTTTTACATGGCTGTAACTTCTGATATGACCATACCTGCTGCTGAGAGAGGAGTGTATATCTAGTGCTTCTGTTGATTAGGAGTGTAGATCTAGGCCTGCTGAGAGGAGTGTAGATCTAGGCCTTCTGAGAGGAGTGGAGATCTAGGCCTGCTGAGAGGAGTGTAGATATAGGCCTGCTGAGAGGAGTGGAGATCTAGGCCTGCTGAGAGGAGTGGAGATCTAGTCCTGCTGAGAGGAGTGAAGATCTAGGCCTGCTGAGAGGAGTGGAGATCTAGGCCTGCTGAGAGGAGTGGAGATCTAGGCCTGCTGAGAGGAGTGGAGATCTAGGGCTGCTGAGAGGAGTGGAGATCTAGGCCTGCTGAGAGGAGTGGTAATCTAGGGCTGCTGAGAGGAGTGGAGCTCTAGGGCTGCTGAGAGGAGTGGAGATTTAGGGCTGCTGAGAGGAGTGGAGATCTAGGGCTGCGTGTTCCCTATGTAGGGCACTAAGGCCCATAGGACTTGAGTAAAAACTACAGTACTATGTAGCACATTGGGTGCCATTCAGGACAGCCCCTAGCTCTGACACAGATAATAATGCTATATTCTGACAGCATTGAGACAGATTGATCATGCTTTTTTCTGATAGCATTATGACAGATTGATAATGCTCCATTCTGACATCATTGAGACAGATTGATAATGCTCTATTCTGACAGCATTGAGACAGATTGATAATGCTCTATTCTGACAGCATTGAGACAGATTGATAATGCTCTTTTCTGACATCATTGAGACAGATTGATAATGCTCTCGTCTCACAGCATTGAGACAGATTGATAACGCTCTCGTCTCACAGCATTGAGACAGATTGATAATGCTCTCGTCTCACAGCATTGAGACAGATTGATAACGCTCTCGTCTCACAGCATTGAGACAGATTGATAATGCTCCTGTCTCACAGCATTGAGACAGATTGATAACGCTCTCGTCTCACAGCATTGAGACAGATTGATAATGCTCTCGTCTCACAGCATTGAGACAGATTGATAACGCTCTCGTCTCACAGCATTGAGACAGATTGATAACGCTCTCGTCTCACAGCATTGAGACAGATTGATAATGCTCTATTCTGACAGCATTGAGACAGATTGATAAGGCTCTCGTCTCACAGCATTGAGACAGATTGATAATGCTCTATTCTGACAGCATTGAGACAGATTGATAAGGCTCTCGTCTTACAGCATTGAGACAGATTGATAATGCTCTATTCTGACAGCATTGAGACAGATTGATAATGCTCTATTCTGACAGCATTGAGACAGATTGATAATGCTCTATTCTGACAGCATTGAGACAGATTGATAAGGCTCCATTCTGACATCATTGAGACAGATTTATAATGCTCTTTTCTGACATCATTGAGACAGATTGATAATGCTCTATTCTGACAGCATTGAGACAGATTGATAAGGCTCTCGTCTCACAGCATTGAGACAGATTGATAATGCTCTATTCTGACAGCATTGAGACAGATTGATAATGCTCTATTCTGACAGCATTGAGACAGATTGATAATGCTCTATTCTGACAGCATTGAGACAGATTGATAAGGCTCCATTCTGACATCATTGAGACAGATTGATAATGCTATTTTCTGACATCATTGAGACAGATTGATAACGCTCTATTCTGACAGCATTGAGACAGATTGATAACGCTCTCGTCTCACAGCATTGAGACAGATTGATAATGTGTTATTTTGTTGTGATGAAACCTCCACTGGTTCAAATACAATCGCTGTTTTTTTCTGCATTCCACAATGGCACCCTTTTCCCTTTATAGTGCACGACTTCTGACCAGGGCCCATGGGCACTCTACTGGACATAGGACAGCATTTGGGACATATCAGTGTGACTGAAGTGTCATCAGGAAAGGGATCATCACTTATCCATCATAAAATCAACACCAAGTTATGGGTCTGTTACTACTCCCCTATCGCCAAGGTTACTATACAGAAGAAAGTGAGGAGGAGACGGTGTTGGCAGGAATGACCTCCTCCTTCTACCTCCTTTAATCCTTCTCCACTCTCTCTTCCTTTTCATTCTCCTTTACTTCTACTTTTTGTCTGCGCCTTTCCCTTCCTACCTCCCTGCCTGCCTCCCTGCTTCCCTGCCTCCCTGCCTCCCTGCCTCCCTGCCTCCCTGCCTCGCTCCCTGTCTGCCTCCCTCTCTCCCTGCCTCCCTCTATCCCTGCCTCCCGGTCTGCCAGTCTGCCTGTCTGTCTCGCTGTCTAAACTGGCTCCCCACCTCTGTCTGTCTCCCTCCCGGTCTGTTTGTCAGTCTGTGTGTAAGTCTCCCTCCCTCCGTCCGTCCGTCCGTCTGTCTGCCTTCCTACCTGTCTGTCTGCGAACCCCTTCCTTCGTCATCCTGTCCTGAAACCCAAACAGACAATCTTAATTGGTGTTCCAGACTTGAGGAAACTGGACAAAGAAATATTTGCATAATTTTCACGGAGGAGGGAGGAACGACAGAGGAGGGAACAGGAGGGAGGAAATTGTTAAAACATGTGAGGAGCAGAGAGCTGGGGTCCGTTCCAAATGGCACCCTATTGCACATTTAGTGCACTGCTTTTGACCAGACATTATAGGCCTATGACTATGTGCCCTGGTCAAGAATAGTGCACGAAACAGGAAACAGGGAATAGGGTGCCATTTGGGAAGCTGTACTGCTGTAACCCTAGCCCTCCGGCTGCCTGGCTCTTGGGTGCCACCCAGCACCGACCTTGCCAGGAAGTAGCAAGGTAATGTCGGGGGAATGACAGTGGAGGAGGGAACAGGAGGGAGGAAGGACAGAGGAGGGAACAGGAGGGAGGAACGACAGAGGAGGGAACAGGAGGGAGGAAGGACAGAGGAGGGAACAGGAGGGAGGAACGACAGAGGAGGGAACAGGAGGGAGGAAGGACAGAGGAGGGAACAGGAGGGAGGAACGACAGAGGAGGGAACAGGAGGGAGGAAGGACAGAGGAGGGAACAGGAGGGAGGAACGACAGAGGAGGGAACAGGAGAGAGGAACGACAGAGGAGGGAACAGGAGGGAGGAACGACAGAGGAGGGAACAGGAGGGAGGAACGACAGAGGAGAGAACAGGAGAGAGGAACGACAGAGGAGGGAACAGGAGAGAGGAACGACAGAGGAGGGAACAGGAGGGAGGAACGACAAAGGAGGGAACAGGAGGGAGGAACGACAGAGGAAGGAACAGGAGGGAGGAACGAAAGAGGAGAGAACAGGAGGGAGGAACGACAGAGGAGAGAACAGGAGGGAGGAACGACAGAGGAGAGAACAGGAGGGAGGAAAAAGGTCACCTCTGGTTGGTCTTATTTCTATGTCTCACATTCTCACACCACTCAACTGGAGGGAGTGAGGGAGGGAGGGAGAGAACCTGACAAACCAAGAGCTCACTTCGCAGAGAGAGAGAGAGAGTGAGAGACAATTTTATAATATGACATTTGAAATGTCTTTATTCTTTTGGAACTTGTAATGTTTACTGTTCATTTTTATTGTTTATTTCACTTTTGTTTGTTATCTACTTCACTTGCTTTGGCAATGTTAATATTTGTTCCCCATGCCAATAAAGCCCCTTGAATTTAATTGACATGAGAGTCAGAGAGGACCTGACCACCCCAGAGCTCACATCCCACTATCAGATTAACTACTGTCTCTGATGTGTGTTTCTGAGTATTTCATTTGGAAAAAAGGTGTTTTTCACAGCTTGAACCCAACTTAAAACGTTTTGCTGCTGTTAGTTTTTATTGAACCTAACTCAAAACTTTTAGCTAATGTTAGTTTTTATTGAACCTAACTCAAAACGTTTAGCTAATGTTAGTTTTTATTGAACCTAACTCAAAACGTTTTGCTAATGTTAGTTTTTCTTGAACCTAACTAAAAAACGTTTTGGTAATCCATGTAACGGATGTGAAATGGCTAGCTAGTTAGCGGTGGTGCGCGCTAATAGCGTTTCAGTTGGTGACGTCACAATTATAATTTAGCCCACACAACTACCTCTTTCCCTACTGTATTTCTTATATTTATTTTTGCTTCTTTGCACCCCATTATTTGTATTTCTACTTTGCACATTCTTCCACTGCAAATCTACTATTCCAGTGTTTTACTTGCTATATTGTATTTACTTTGCCACCATGGCCTTTTTTTTGCCTTTACCTCCCTTATCTCACCTCATTTGCTCACATCGTATATAGACTTGTTTATACTGTATTATTGACTGTATGTTTGTTTTACTCCATGTGTAACTCTGTGTTGTTGTATGTGTCAAACTGCTTTGCTTTATATTGGCCTAGGTTGCAATTGTAAATGAGAACTTGTTCTTAACTTGCCTACCTGGTTAAATAAAGGTGAAATAAAATAAAAATTGAGACCTAGAAGTAGTTGTGGCTTTTGTGGCGATGGGTAACAATGATTCAAGGGTGGCCGTTGTCAATGTGTGCAGAGGGTCCCTGGTTTGAGCCCAGATAGGGGTGTGGAGAAGGACGGAAGCGATACTGTTACAAGAAACAAGATGGCGTCAAGGCCTTAATGCTTTTTGGGTTCACACAGAGCCTGCAATGTCATTTCCTTAACCTCTAGGCTTTGTCGAGTTAAACGAGATGCCCCTCTTGACCGTAGCTTGCTCGGTCTAAGCGCAGCGACCGTGAAAAAAGGAAGGCCCAAAATTAAGCCTGGCCCGTAAATTTCCGATGCATTTGGGTGACAGCGGGGGAAGTGCCTTAAATTGGGGTTAGGGGTTGTTTCGAAGGGTTAAAAAATCCACATCTTTCCAAAACTCATATGTGTGATTAGGCAACCCTCATTAACTGCAAATCAGTCATTTATTCCATCAGATTTCCAAGAAAAACTCACACACAAACACAGCAAGGACAGAGTGACACAGTGTGAGGCTTACAGACACACAGAAACTGCAATAGTTACCTTTGTTCGAACTATCAAAGAACCGTCTGACCTAGAGCTCTGAAACTTTATAAACCTGTTCTAGAGCTCAAGTCGATAGTGCACGGTGAGTAGAAGGCTCTAGAAGCCTCGTCCATTTGAAATCACTTCAATTCATTTTGGCCATCGCAAAAATGATGACATTTAGAAAAGTCCCAGAGTCACAAGACTGAGTGCATTGAAACCGCCTCGGCCCATAGAGACGGATCCTAACGTTTCTGTCCGATAGCTCATTGAAGGACCCCGTAGCAATGCCTGGAAAAAGTGGATTTTCAGCACCAATTAAGGTCGCTGCTCTGGCACCGAATGACCTATCAAGCCAAAACTCGGGATTCGGAGTCACCTCACATAGGCCTACACATAATGTCAGAACTAGACCCCCAGCTAGAATGTAACTACGTGTTTTATGTTTTTATTATGGTTTGAACAGAAGGCGCTGTGTATTTTGGGCCTGCTCTGAAATATGTGATATTTGGCTTCTAACCGAGTTGGACAAAGTGGGTTTGGTGTCCGTTTGTAAAAGTTTGGTGTCAGAATGATATCTTATCAGGCGCCCCTGGTCATTTTGGATGTTTTTCAAAAAAACAAAAAAAAAAGACGTTCCCACTTCTCTCTCATGTTACAATTGAGCGATGGAGAGGAGCCACTACCACTGCCCGGCCATCCCGAGTTCATCAGGCCAGTTAATTTTTCATTTCTGCAGTATTTTTTTGCATGTAAAATTTGTGATGGTAAATCGCCATTGAAACATATTGCAAATAGACAGCCCCCTGCCGTGCCCATCCAGTAGGGGGAGCCCCTGGTCATTTTGGACTTTTTTTAAAAAATCATAAAAAAATGACAGAGTCCCACTTCTCTCTCATCATACATGACAAATAGACCTTCTAGGTTGATTCAGAGCTAAACACAGTGACACATATCATTTGGGCAGTATAAATGCCATTTGGACATGGTTCACTGACTTTTGGGTTCGGAAGCCGACTTCATATGATTATATATGGCAAATGGGCATAACATCCTGATTTCATATTGCATTTGAACATTTCGTATGGCATTTGGCCATGGGTCACTGACTTTTGACTTCGACTTTTGACTCCCTATGATATCATATTGCAAATGGACATAACATCCTGATTTGGCACTTTCAATACTTTCAACTTGCATTTGGACATTTCTTATGGCATTTGGCAATGGTTCACTGACTTTTGACTTTGACTATCGACTTCCTATGATATCATATTGCAAATGGACAAGTAAAACAAATATGACAATATATATACCCTCTAAGAAAAATGTTGATATTTTTTTTTCAAATTTTCAAAATTTGACACTTGGGTCTTGCCTTGATGTCTATTTGCAAAATGAAAATTAACGGTGGAGCGCGTTCGCCATCTATGGTATTTTTGCTGTATGACTCTTGGCATTTGCCATATGACATTTGCCATAAGCTTTGAATGATCTGCCGTCCATTTGAGTGGTATTTGCCATCGTGTATATGTTTCGTACCCTGCCAATATGATCCCATTCATTTTTGTCCATTTCAGGGGGGGTTTCCCTTACTCAGATTAACATTAAATGTCAAGTGAACAGTTATAAACATACTCGGTATTTACACAGTAGTATAAAGTATTTAAGTAAAAACAATTAAACATATTACTTAAGTATTTTTGGGGGGGTATCTGTACTTTACTATTTATAGTTTCTAAGAACTTTTACTTCACTACATTCATAAAGAAAATATTGTACTTTCTACTCCATATATTTTCCCTGATACCCAAAAGTACTCCTTACATTTCAAAGTCTTAGCGGACAGGAAAATTGTCAAATTCACGCACTTATCAAGAGGACATCCCTGGTCTACTGTCTCTGATCTGGTGGACTCACTAAACACAAATAATGTGTTTGTAAATTATGTCTGACTGTTGGAGTGTTCCCCTGGCTATCTGTAAATGATGTCTGACTGTTGGAGTGTGCCCCTGGCTATCTGTAAATGATGTCTGAGTGTTGGAGTGTTCCCCTGGCTATCTGTAAATGATGTCTGACTGTTGGAGTGTTCCCCTGGCTATCTGTAAATGATGTCTGACTGTTGGAGTGTTCCCCTGGCTATCTGTAAATGATGTCTGAGTGTTGGAGTGTGGCCCTGGCTATCTGTAAATGATGTCTGAGTGTTGGAGTGTTCCCCTGGCTATCTGTAAATGATGTCTGACTGTTTGAGTGTTCCCCTGGCTATCTGTAAATGATGTCTGACTGTTGGAGTGTTCCCCTGGCTATCTGTAAATGATGTCTGAGTGTTGGAGTGTTCCCCTGGCTATCTGTAAATGAAAAAAAGTTTAAAAAAATACTATTGTTCTGTCTGTTTTGCCTAATATAAGGAATGTGAAATGATTTATAGTTTTACTTTTGATACTTAAATGCATTTAAATCCAAATACTTTTAGACTTTTACTCAAGTTGTATTTTACTGGGTGACTTTCACTTTTACTTGAATCGTTTTCTACTAAGGTATCTTTACTTTTACTCGGGTATAACACTTACCTCTTCCACCACTGTATTTACAATCTGCTTTGTCTCACCACATGCAGTACAAATGATAACTGAGTTAAACTTTCCATTTGACTCTAGTCGGCACGGACTGACATGCTGGACCTAACAGTCAGTTTCACTCTATCTCTCCTCTGTATTTCACACAGACTGAGACGGTGAGACGGGGAGACACGGAGACAGGGAGGGAGATGGGCTGAGACAGGGAGACAGGGAGGGAGGTGGGCTGAGACAATGAGACAGGGAGGGAGATGGGCTAAGACAGGGAGACAGGGAGGGAGGTGGAATGAGACAGGGAGACAGGGAGGGAGATGGGCTGAGACAAGGAGACAGGGAGGGAGGTGGGCTGAGACAGGGAGACAGGGAGGGAGGTGGGCTGAGACAGGGAGACAGGGAGGGAGATGGGCTGAGACAGGGAGACAGGGAGGGAGATGGGCTGAGACTGGGAGACAGGGAGACGTTGGGCTGAAACAGGGAGACAGAGAGGGCGTTGGGCTGAGACAGGGAGACAGGGAGAGTGTATGGGCTGAGACAGGGAGACAGGGAGAGCGTTGGGCTGAGACAGGGAGACAGAGAGGGCGTTGGGCTGAGACAGGGAGACAGGGAGGGAGATGGGCTGAGACAGGGAGACAGGTAGGGAGGTGGGCTGAGACAGGGAGACAGGGAGAGCGTTGGGCTGAGACAGGGAGACAGAGAGGGAGGTGGGCTGAGACAGGGAGACATGGAAAGAGTTGGGCTGAGACAGGGAGAGAGGTGGGATGAGACAGGGAGACAGGGAGAGAGGTGGGCTGAGACAGGGAGACAGGTGGGGGGGTTTAGGCCCCAAAGCTGAGCTAGCTGGGTAATTAAAACTCTATGCCTTTTCCACATGGCCGAGTTAGTTTAATGGCCCTCGCTGCAGATAACAATGCGCACACGCCTGTGTGTGTTGAAGTGTGTTTATGTCGAAGTGTGTGTGTGTGTGTTTATGCCTTATTGTGTGTGTTTTTCTGTGTGTGTCTGTGTTTCTCTGTGTGTTCTACAGATCACACAGGGGTGTCAGCTGCACACAGACACTGAGAGAGTTTTGTCATGTTGTAAAAGCAGAGGATTTTGGTTTGCTTTATTAGGTTCACTGTTAGCCGATGCCATTGGCAATATCTGGTCTTACTGGGGTCTGACACATAACTAGAAAGCCATTACAAAGACTTTACATACATTTAAAAACATTAACATGTAGTGTGTGTGTGTGTGTATGTGTGTGTGTGTGTGTGTGTGTGTGTGTGTGTGTGTGTGTGTGTGTATGTGTGTGTGTGTGTGTGTGTGTGTGTGTGTGTGTGTGTGTGTGTGTGTGTGTGTGTGTGTGTGTGTGTGTGCATCAGTTACACATGCATGTCAGTACATATCAAATCAAATCAAATGTTATTGGTCACATACACACGGTTAACAAATGTTAATGCGAGTGTAGCGAAATGCTTGCGCTTCTAGTTCTGACAGTGCAGCAACATCTAACATGTAATCTCACAATTTCACAACTACCTTAAACACACAAATATAAGTAAATATATGGATGATACACACACACACATATATATATATATATATATATATATATATATATATAATACTGTATATATATTTATATATATATATATATGGATACATACACACAACAAGTAGGTGACATGAGGGAGAGGAGTTGCTTTATCTGTTAAAGAAGAGGAGACTGAAGTGTGAGGATGTGTCTATGAGGTAATGTGATAATGGAGTGTCTTAACAGCATCAGGTGTCTATGAGGTAATGTGATAATGTAGTGTCTTAACAGCATCAGGTGTCTATGAGGTAATGTGATAATGGAGTGTCTTAACAGCATCAGGTGTCTATGAGGTAATGTGATAATGGAGTGTGGTAACAGCATCAGGTGTCTATGAGGTAATGTGATAATGGAGTGTCTTAACAGCATCAGGTGTCTATGAGGTAATGTGATAATGGAGTGTCTTAACAGCATCAGGTGTCTATGAGGTAATGTGATAATGGAGTGTCTTAACAACATCATGTGTCTATGAGGTAATGTGATAATGGAGTGTCTTAACAGCATCAGGTGTCTATGAGGTAATGTGATGATGGAGTGTCTTAACAGCATCAGGTGTCTATGAGGTAATGTGAGAATAAGGTGTCTTAACACTTCTTAGGGATAGACCCCTTTTTAAATGTGTTTTCCCTAAATGACAAATCTAACTGCCTGTAGCTCAGGACCTGACGGATATTTACTTGGTTCCATTTGAAAGGAAACACTTTGAAGTTTGTAGAAAAGTGAATTGAATGTAGGAGAATATTATACAATAGATCTGGTAGAAGAAAATACAAAGAAAAAAAAACAACTGTTTCTTTTCTACCACCATCTCAGAAATGCAACAGAAAGGTCCCTGTTCCAGCTGGGTTCACTCTGGTTGTAATTCCAATGGTGTCCACAAGAAGGCAGCAGTGTATGTGCAAAGATTCAGACGGATAACTTGAAGTATGAAGTCACTCAGGAACATTTGGACAAATCGTGAAGGAGACATTTGTATTCATATTACATTTTTCTGCAAGAATATCGTAAAATCTGTATATTTGGACTTTGATTTAGTTTTTCCAGGATTAGTAGCCGTATTATAAGTTTAACATTTGCAAAACAACCAGTTTTCATAACTTCATAACTCTGAATATTCATATATTTTTTTGTCCAAAAGGAAAAGTCATGGTGTCGCTCAAAGGTTAGCACCTACATTTTGCGACAGACACAGGGTTTCCGGAACTCCCGTAAAGCCCAGCTCATTGGCTATCTAGCTAGCTTTGTTTGACTCCGATTGGTGCTTATTTGACAAAGATACAGTGGATCAAATGAAGACCGTCCGTGTGATCGGCGTGCCACGAAGGCGTCGCTCTCTGACCAAATATGGTGTCCTATAGGATATACCACACCCCTAATGATATAGTGAAGTCTGGTTAGGTTCTAGGATCTCTGAGGAATAAATACGAACGTGATTTGACTGGTTGAAACAACGTTTACGGTTAGATTTTCACAGATTACTTTCTTTGCAAATTGAACGAGAGGAAATACAAAATCAACTGTGCATGCTATGTGGATCTTTTTAGGATATGAAAAATGATTTTATCTAACACAAGGACACTTCATGTTATCTCTGGGACCCTTTGGATGATAAATCAGAGCAACATTTCAGAATGTATGTACACATTTCACCTTCGGAGGTGAATTTATCAAAGCCTATCGCGTTGAAAATAAGTGTTTTGTTGTTAGGAGCTCTCCTCAAACAATAGCTTGGCATTTTTTTCGCTGTAATAGCTACTGTTAATTGGACAGTGCAGTTTTATTAACAATAATTTAAGCTTTAGGCCGATATAAGACACTTACTTACATGTACCGACATTTGTTTTTTCTCTAAAATCTGCGATACATAAGGCGTTACATGATTTACAACTGTCCCGTTGACGGGACGCCTATGCCAGTGTCAGGTGTCTATGAGGAACTTCATTGTATAGTTTAAGATTTAGCAAAAATAATCTAGTTTGGGACAGTGTACAGTGTTCTGGTTAAAAGTATGCACTATAGGGAGTAGGGTGCCATTTGGGCAGGCCAGACCCTTGTGAATGACGATGTGTGTTGGGCATAATGGAAAGGGTTAAATTACGGCAACATTTATTTCCATGGCAATTTTCCTAACATCCACTAGGGGCAACATGAGCGCCTAGCCTCGCGGCTTACTAGGGCGTTGTGGACGGGGATGATGGATGGGAATAAGGCGCGAAATACGACTCCAAGGATTTGCAGCACAGACAGAAGGGGAAACCCACACACGTCACATGGGGCTAGAAAGCTGAAGCATCCGTTTAGAACCGATGTTCCCTCAAAGTTTTTTATCGGCACAGAGCAGATTTCAGGTCTGCTGAGAGCAAACTTGAACATTTGTGAAAATTCTGTGCAACTTCCCGGTGCCTCGTTTACTGTGAACACTGAGAAATAAGTTGCCAGTTTTAACATGGCCAAGTAAGTTACTAATGTAGGCCTACAAGAGTGGCCTACCATGAAAAACTATGGAGAAAATACATCCCATAATATTTTAACATGGAAATAGCTGTTCTGTCATTCAGACTACAGGAGCAGACAATGTGTGGTGTTCAATGTAGACCTACATTCCATCAGACTTTGGAATAAAAACACACGCAGGGCTTGACCTTTAACCTGTTAATCCACTTGTCCTTCAGACAAGGACGTGACTGAACATGTTGTTGTGTTGTTTGATGCAAGAAACCACTTTACAAAATAACATTAATTATCATTCCCATACCATTACGGGAGTGGCAGGTAGCCTACTGGTTGGACTAGTAACCAGAAGGTTGCTGGATCAAATCCCCAAGCTGACAAGGTAAAAATATGTTGTTCTGCCCCTGAACAAGGCAGATAACCCACTGTTTGGTCGTCATTGTAAATAAGAAGTTATTCTTAACTGACTTGCCTAGTTAAAAAAAAAAACAATTACAGAAATTCTGACAAATTATGCTACCCTATGCCTATTGTCTTAAAATACAACACTAACCCTTTAAGACAGGACAAAAGCTTTTTACATTTTTTTAACCTGACTTGTTTTTCAAATATGCCTAGAAATGCAAACGTTTTTGTCCTCTTGTAGGAAGCAATCACTCCCCAATTGCAGACTAGAAATGAGCTACAACTGGGCAATTAACTCACTTACATGTAGCTCTCACTTTGATCTCAAAACAAGCACATCTAATTGCGACCTCTCATGCTGTAAACACAGTCCAGTTTAAAGTGAACGTCACAGATCCATATAAGGCAATGGTCGATTTGCATGTAGGTCCTACTGCAGCTTTGATTGGTTATATTGGTCTGTGCAGATGGCCTGAGTCGTACCTGTGAATGCAATATGCAATCCTACTCCGATGCGTTCTGCTACAACAAAATAATTTGTGTAGTTAGTTTTTCATACAAAGTCTTGCGTAGCTCGTTTTGTTTTGGTACGTTGCATTGAAAGTGGCAAATACTACATTGATTTGATCAGAATTCCTACAGCTAAGGGAAACGTTGATTGTGTGACTCCTGAGGAAAATTCTGGAAAGTGGATTGAATTTCCATCTGTGCCTTGACACAATCCTGTCTCGGAGCTCTATGGACAATTCCTTCGACCTCATATGAATTGGTTTTTGCTCTGACGTGCACTGTCAACTGTGGGACCTTATATAGACAGTTGTGTACCTTTCCAAATCATGTCCAATGAATTGAATTTACCACAGGTTGGACTCTAATCAAGTTGTAGAAACAAATCTCAAGAATCAATGGAAACAGGATGCGCCTGAGTTCAATTTAGAATCTCATAGCAAAAAGCCTGTAAACTTTTATTTTTTCATGTACATTTTTTAAAAATTCTACAAACCTGTTTTTGCTTTGTCATTATGTGGTGATGTAGATTGATGAGGAAAACGTTTAATGTAATACATTTTAGAATAAGGCTGTAATGTAACAAAATGTGGAAAAAGTCAAGGGGTCTGAAAACTTTTATAATACATATGCATAATTATTTAACCACACATACACAGTAGGTGTGAGAGAAATAAATATTATTGTTGTCTGTTAGTTCACTTACTTTATCTTTATTTAACTAGGCAGGTCAGTTAAGAACAAATCCTTATTTTCAATGACGGCCTAGGAACAGTGGGTTAACTGCCTTGTTCAGGGGTAGAACAACAGATTTGTACCTTGTCAGCTCGGGGATTTGAACTTGTAACCTTCCGAGTGCTAGTCCAACACTCTAACCACTACGCTACCCTAATAGTCAATTGAATAAAGGGGATTAGAAATTATACAAACAATTAAACTAAAAGAAACCCTTTCTGAAATATTAAAGATGGGGGGGGAGGGGGGGGGGGGGGGGGGGGGGGGGGGTCACGTGTTGTCTTTCATCTCTTCTTCCTCTTCATCCTCCACCTCAGGAAGCCTGACTGTGTGTGTACGTGTGTGTGTGTGTCATTAGAGACTGGTGAGGGGAGCTTTAAAAGGACCGGCTCATTGTAATTGGAAATGGTATCAAGCTCATCAAACACATGGAAAACACATATTTCGCAACGTTCCATGAATTCCATTCCAGCCATTATATCCCATACATCCTACACCCTCCACCGGTCTGTCTCTCCCGTCTGTCTCTCCTGAGGAAACCTAACAAGGGTTAGAGCTATGGATGTTAGCGTTGACTGGCCAGAACATCAGTCTTGAGCTAAACTGTAACAATACTGTGATGAGGAGTGAATATAGCATTTAAACCACATGAGTCAATTTCTTATCATACAGTTTATTAATCTATACATTTACAAGTAGGCCTATAGGGCAGTCCTGAGATATTTAAATCTCTAACCTGAAAAACCATTTGTTGGAATTGGTCCAAATGGAACAAATATTACGGGATCCATCATGTTGTCCATCTTTTCATGACTCCATCACTTTGTCCATCTTTTCATAACTCCATCACGTTGTCCATCTTTTCATAACTCCATCACGTTGTCCATCTTTTCATAACTCCATCACGTTGTCCATCTTTTCATAACTCCATCACGTTGTCCATCTTTTCATGACTCCATCACGTTGTCCATCTTTTCATAACTCCATCACGTTGTCCATCTTTTCATGACTCCATCACGTTGTCCATCTTTTCATAACTCCATCACGTTGTCCATCTTTTCATGACTCCATCACGTTGTCCATCTTTTCATAACTCCATCACGTTGTCCATCTTTTCATGACTCCATCACGTTGTCCATCTTTTCATAACTCCATCACGTTGTCCATCTTTTCATGACTCCATCACGTTGTCCATCTTTTCATGACTCCATCACGTTGTCCATCTTTTCATGGCTCCGGCATGATGTCCATCTTTAAATGACTCCATCACGTTGTCCATCTTTTCATGACTCCATCACGTTGTCCATCTTTTCATAACTCCATCACGTTGTCCATCTTTTCATGACTCCATCACGTTGTCCATCTTTTCATGGCTCTGGCATGATGTCCATCTTTTCATGACTCCATCACGTTGTCCGTCTTTTCATGACTACATCACGTTGTCTTTAAAAGTCTACCTAATTGGCCCAATTTCCTGAGATTCATAGGCACATCAACATTTTACAGTCAAATGCATTTTCTCTACGTCTCCACTTCAGGGAAAGGTTATTTTAGCTCAGCCCTCCCCTTAGACACGCTGCTATTTATTGCACCGCAGGGCAAAATCCCTGGAACAACACATCGCTCACAGCAGAATGAAGTCATTATGTGCTGGTTGATATGCTCAACATCACAGATACACCGCGACCCTGAGCCCAACGTACGCACTGTTTTAGTTGCTCCACGTCCGGAGTGTGAGAGTTTTGATAAATGACGTTGGGGGGGCCCTGGAACTTTTCCCCTTAAGGACCGGCAGGGCGATTTATGAGCGCGCTCTCGCTGCCTTCAGCATGATTTATCGTAGCCGTCCTCCGCGGGACCGACCGAGGTGGGCAGCCTCTCTCTCTCACCCACCTCTCCCCATGTTTGGATAAGCCGATATCATCAAAGTAGCCGCTGCTTGTGTTAAGAAAATACAGCATTCTGGGTCAGCGCAAATGAATCCTCAAGGAGCCTGAAAACTGTTTTTAAATGACAGTCCCCTCAATATATTATCACTGCGTTCTTTGGGGTTAGAACCGAGAGGAGCTGAGAGGTCGCTGATGACATTTGCAAATGTCTTTGTTGACGATCCCCGGGGCTTCCTGCAGGGTTGGATGGACTCGTTGATGGTCTGGCTGGAGTGTATGAATATGATTTATGTCAAAGTGCACGTATGGCAGGCTCATTTAAAAACAAGACATTATACTGCACAGTGACAAGATGGGATAGTTTGATGATTAACTAAATCTACAGGGTCAATAACAAGTCATACTGGTCTGATATAACGTTAATGTTGTTGTGGACATGAGGTCGAATAATGTAAAAATCTTAATCTGAAGAAAAAGTAGCCTATACATTTGACAACATTTCTAAAATAGTACATATACCTATTTGCTATGAAAGTATATTTTTACATTTAACCGAAGCAAATTAACTCTTCTGACTGTTACAGTCCCACAGCAGCTAGACAGGCAATGCCCTTAGACACTCATTTAGAGGTGTGTATCTTCCAAGTTTAAAACAATAACATCGCATTCAAATATAATGAACATTCCCACAATCCTCTTTACAGAAAAGATTAGAGCAGCACTTCAGCATCAATTAAAATCCCCTTAAAAATGATCTGGTGTATAATGTCACCAAGAGGTGTTGGCCTTCACTTGCCCCTGAGATATTTACCTGCACAACATGTCTAGCTCTACATCTACATCTGAGATATTGACCTGTCTCTACCTCTCTCTCTACACCTGAGATAATGACCTGTCTCTACCTCTCTCTCTACACCTGAGATATTGACCTGTCTCTCCCTCTACATCTGAGATATTTACCTGTCTCTACCTTTCCCTCAACACCTGAGATTTGTTCCCGTCTCTGCCTCAACACCTGAGATATGTTCCCGTCTCTACCTTTCCCTCTACACCTGAGATATTGACCTGTCTCTACCTCTCCCTCTACATCTGAGATATTGACCTGTCTCTACCTCTCCCTCTACACCTGAGATATTTACCTGTCTCTCCCTCTACACCTGAGATATTGACCTGTCTCTACCTCTCCCTCTACATCTGAGATATTGACCTGTCTCTACCTCTCCCTCTACATCTGAGATATTGACCTGTCTCTCCCTCTACACCTGAGATTTGTTCCCGTCTCTACCTTTCCCTCTACACCTGAGATATGTTCCCGTCTCTACCTTTCCCTCTACACCTGAGATATTGACCTGTCTCTACCTCTCCCTCTACATCTGAGATATTGACCTGTCTCTACCTCTCCCTCTACATCTGAGATATTGACCTGTCTCTACCTCTCCCTCTACATCTGAGATATTGACCTGTCTCTACCTCTCCCTCTACATCTGAGATATTGACCTGTTTCTACCTCTCCCTCTACATCTGAGATATTGACCTGTCTCTACCTCTCCCTCTACATCTCTCAACTCACAAAATGCTAAATTCAAATTATTGAGACTAATTTGATCTGATTTCATTATCTAATGTGTATTGTTTTGTCATTTTCTCATTTGTCTGAGTGACTGGTAGTGGAGGTGGTAACTCATGTGTCAGAGTGACTGGTAGTGGAGGTGGTCAGAGTGACTGGTAGTGGAGGTGGTCTGAGTGACTGGTAGTGGAGGTGATCTGAGTGACTGGTAGTGGAGGGGGTCAGAGTGACTGGTGGAGGAGGTGGTCAGAGTGACTGGTAGTGGAGGTGGTCTGAGTGACTGGTAGTGTAGGTGGTCTGAGTGACTGGTGGTGGAGGTGGTCAGAGTGACTGGTGGTGAAGGTGGTCAGAGTGACTGGTGAAGGAGATGGTCAGAGTGACTGGTAGTGGAGATGGTCAGAGTGACTGGTAGTGGAGGTGGTCAGAGTGACTGGTAGTGGAGGTGGTCAGAGTGACTGGTAGTGGAGGTGGTCTGAGTGACTGGTAGTGGAGGTGGTCAGAGTGACTGGTAGTGGAGGTGGTCTGAGTGACTGGCGGTGGAGGTGGTCTGAGTGACTGGTAGTGGAGGTGGTCAGAGTGACTGGTAGTGGAGGTGGTCAGAGTGACTGGTAGTGGAGGTGGTCAGAGTGACTGATAGTGGAGATGGTCAGAGTGACTGGTAGTGGAGGTGGTAACTCATGTGTCAGAGTGACTGGTAGTGGAGGTGGTCTGAGTGACTGGTAGTGGAGGTGGTCAGATTGACTGGTAGTGGAGGTGGTCTGAGTGACTGGCGGTGGAGGTGGTCTGAGTGACTGGTAGTGGAGGTGGTCAGAGTGACTGGTAGTGTAGGTGGTCAGAGTGACTGATAGTGGAGATGGTCAGAGTAACTGGTAGTGGAGGTGGTCAGAGTGACTGGTAGTGGAGGTGGTCAGAGTGACTGGTAGTGGATGTGGTCAGAGTGACTGGTAGTGGAGGGGGTCAGAGTGAATGATAGTGGAGATGGTCAGAGTGACTGGTATTGGAGGTGGTCAGAGTGACTGGTAGTGGAGATGGTCAGAGTGACTGGTGGTGGAGGTGGTCAGAATGACTGGTAGTGGAGGTTGTCAGAGTGACTGGTAGTGGAGGTGGTCTGAGTGACTGTTAGTGGAGGTGGTCTGAGTGACTGGTAGTGGAGGTGGTCAGAGTGACTGGTAGTGGAGGTGGTCTGAGTGACTGGTGGTGGAGGTGGTCAGAGTGACTGGTAGTGGAGGTGGTCAGAGTGACTGGTAGTGGAGGTGGTCTGAGTGACTGGTAGTGGAGATGTTCAGAGTGACTGGTAGTGGAGGTGGTCAGAGTGACTGGTAGTGGAGGTGGTCTGAGTGACTGTTAGTGGAGATGGTCTGAGTGACTGGTGGTGGAGGGGGTCAGAGTGACTGGTGGTGGAGGTGGTCAGAGTGACTGGTAGTGGAGGTGGTCAGAGCGACTGGTAGTGGAGGTGGTCTGAGTGACTGGTAGTGGAGGTGGTCTGAGTGACTGGTAGTGGAGGGGGTCAGAGTGACTGATAGTGGAGGTGGTACAGAGTGACTGGTGGATGAGGTGGTCAGAGTGATTGGTAGTGGAGGTGGTCTGAGTGACTGGTAGTGGAGGTGGTCAGAGTGACTGGTAGTTTAGGTGGTCTGAGTGACTGGTAGTGGAGGTGGTAACTCATGAGTCTGAGTGACTGGTAGTGGAGGTGGTCTGAGTGACTGGTAGTGGAGATGGTCTGAGTGACTGGTAGTGGAGGTGGTCAGAGTGACTGGTAGTGTAGGTGGTCTGAGTGACTGGTAGTGGAGGTGGTCAGAGTGACTGGTAGTGGAGGTGGTCAGAGTGACTGGTAGTGGAGGTGGTCAGAGTGACTGGTTGTGGAGGTGGTCAGAGTGACTGATAGTGGAGATGGTCAGAGTGACTGGTAGTGGAGGTGGTAACTCATGTGTCAGAGTGACTGGTAGTGGAGGTGGTCAGAGTGACTGGTAGTGGAGGTGGTCTGAGTGACTGGTAGTGGAGGTGGTCAGAGTGACAGGTAGTGGAGGTGGTCTGAGTGACTGGCGGTGGAGGTGGTCTGAGTGACTGGTAGTGGAGGTGGTCAGAGTGACTGGTAGTGTAGGTGGTCAGAGTGACTGATAGTGGAGATGGTCAGAGTGACTGGTAGTGGAGGTGGTCAGAGTGACTGGTAGTGGAGGTGGTCAGAGTGACTGGTAGTGTAGGTGGTCTGAGTGACTGGTAGTGGATGTGGTCAGAGTGACTGGTAGTGGAGGGGGTCAGAGTGACTGATAATGGAGATGGTCAGAGTGACTGGTAGTGGAGGTGGTCAGAGTGACTGTTAGTGGAGATGGTCAGAGTGACTGGTGGTGGAGGTGGTCAGAATGACTGGTAGTGGAGGTGGTCAGAGTGACTGGTGGTGGAGGTGGTCAGAGTGACTGATAGTGGAGGTGGTCAGAGTGATTGGTAGTGGAGGTGGTCAGAGTGACTGGTAGTGGAGGTGGTCAGAGTGACTGGTGGTGGAGGTGGTCAGAGTGAATGATAGTGGAGATGGTCAGAGTGACTGGTATTGGAGGTGGTCAGAGTGACTGGTAGTGGAGATGGTCAGAGTGACTGGTGGTGGAGGTGGTCAGAATGACTGGTAGTGGAGGTTGTCAGAGTGACTGGTAGTGGAGGTGGTCTGAGTGACTGTTAGTGGAGGTGGTCTGAGTGACTGGTAGTGGAGGTGGTCAGAGTGACTGGTAGTGGAGGTGGTCTGAGTGACTGGTGGTGGAGGTGGTCAGAGTGACTGGTAGTGGAGGTGGTCAGAGTGACTGGTAGTGGAGGTGGTCTGAGTGACTGGTAGTGGAGATGTTCAGAGTGACTGGTAGTGGAGGTGGTCAGAGTGACTGGTAGTGGAGGTGGTCTGAGTGACTGTTAGTGGAGATGGTCTGAGTGACTGGTAGTGGAGGGGGTCAGAGTGACTGGTGGTGGAGGTGGTCAGAGTGACTGGTAGTGGAGGTGGTCAGAGCGACTGGTAGTGGAGGTGGTCTGAGTGACTGGTAGTGGAGGTGGTCTGAGTGACTGGTAGTGGAGGGGGTCAGAGTGACTGATAGTGGAGGTGGTACAGAGTGACTGGTGGATGAGGTGGTCAGAGTGATTGGTAGTGGAGGTGGTCTGAGTGACTGGTAGTGGAGGTGGTCTGAGTGACTGGTAGTGGAGGTGGTCAGATTGACTGGTAGTTTAGGTGGTCTGAGTGACTGGTAGTGGAGGTGGTAACTCATGAGTCTGAGTGACTGGTAGTGGAGGTGGTCTGAGTGACTGGTAGTGGAGATGGTCTGAGTGACTGGTAGTGGAGGTGGTCAGAGTGACTGGTAGTGTAGGTGGTCTGAGTGACTGGTAGTGGAGGTGGTCAGAGTGACTGGTAGTGGAGGTGGTCAGAGTGACTGGTAGTGGAGGTGGTCAGAGTGACTGGTTGTGGAGGTGGTCAGAGTGACTGATAGTGGAGATGGTCAGAGTGACTGGTAGTGGAGGTGGTAACTCATGTGTCAGAGTGACTGGTAGTGGAGGTGGTCAGAGTGACTGGTAGTGGAGGTGGTCTGAGTGACTGGTAGTGGAGGTGGTCAGAGTGACAGGTAGTGGAGGTGGTCTGAGTGACTGGCGGTGGAGGTGGTCTGAGTGACTGGTAGTGGAGGTGGTCAGAGTGACTGGTAGTGTAGGTGGTCAGAGTGACTGATAGTGGAGATGGTCAGAGTGACTGGTAGTGGAGGTGGTCAGAGTGACTGGTAGTGGAGGTGGTCAGAGTGACTGGTAGTGTAGGTGGTCTGAGTGACTGGTAGTGGATGTGGTCAGAGTGACTGGTAGTGGAGGGGGTCAGAGTGACTGATAATGGAGATGGTCAGAGTGACTGGTAGTGGAGGTGGTCAGAGTGACTGTTAGTGGAGATGGTCAGAGTGACTGGTGGTGGAGGTGGTCAGAATGACTGGTAGTGGAGGTGGTCAGAGTGACTGGTGGTGGAGGTGGTCAGAGTGACTGATAGTGGAGGTGGTCAGAGTGATTGGTAGTGGAGGTGGTCAGAGTGACTGGTAGTGGAGGTGGTCAGAGTGACTGGTGGTGGAGGTGGTCAGAGTGACTGGTGGTGGAGGTGGTCAGAGTGACTGGTAGTGGAGGTGGTCAGAGTGACTGGTAGTGGAGGTGGTCTGAGTGACCTGCGGTGGATGTGGTCAGAGTGACTGGTAGTGTAGGTGGTCAGAGTGACTGATAGTGGAGGTGGTATCTCATGGTTGTCTCTTTCCATCATTAGGAACTCCTTTCCCCTCCTACAGCCAATAGGAACTCCTTTCCCCTCCTACAGCCAATAGGAACTCCTTTCCCCTCCTACAGCCAATAGGAACTCCTTTCCCCTCCTACAGCCAATAGGAACTCCTTTCCCCTCCTACAGCCAATAGGAATCATTTGGAGAATTTCTCTGTCTGTCTTTTTCCCCCTTACTAGTCTACCTCCATGAAGACTCTTAAGCTGTTTTCCAAATTACACCTTTTTCACTTTATATAGTGAACAATCAATAGGGCTCTAGTCCAAATTAGTGCACTATAGATGGGGATACTGTGTCATAGGGTTCTGGTCTAAAGTAGTGCACTATATAAGGAATAGGGTGCCATAGGGCTCGGGTCTAAAGTTGTGCACTATATAGGGAATATGGTGCCATGGGTCTCTGGTCTAAAGTAGTGCACTATATAGGGAATAGGGTGCCATAGGGCTCTGGTCTAAAGTAGTGCACTATATAGGGAATAGGGTACCATTTGGGTTGCCCACCTTTAAGCTTGCCAATTGAACTGAATCTGTCCCTCTCCTCAAAGCCCCCACTGTTATCTGCCTTCTGAGGTAGAACGGCTCCGTGGCGGTACCTGCCCTTTCCCAGGCCTCCCCAGAGACCCCAGCCAACCGGACACAGGGGGGACACCTGTTCCCCTGGAGACCTGGGCCAGCACCTGAAATCTTACCGCTGGAAGCAGCCACAGAGAGGAGGGCAGCGTGATAAGGCCCTGTACTCTGACTGGTTAATGCATCCAAAATGGCACCCTGTTCCCTATGTAGTGTGTGGGTCCTGTGCAAAAGTAGTGCGCTACGTTGATTTTAGGGAGCCGTTTTGGACTCAAACGGGGAGAGACGGAAACCCGACACAGAAACCCAGAAAAGAGGATGCCTGTAGCCAAGATGAGTCTGGTGCAATTTGCCAAAACACACCCATCCGCTCCAGCCCCCCCCCGCCCACCTCCAACCCCAACCCACACTGCTGCAATAGGAAACGGCTTTGTCTGACGAGAGTTTCCACTCATCTGGGTGTTCCTTATCTTAATGTGGACTGAGTGACATTGGTCTGTCTTCGTTGGTACTGGTAGAGCCGGATGGAGCTAGAGGCAAGAGGTATATGTCCTAAATGACACGCTATTCCCTGCAGAAAGCACTACCTTAGACCAGAACCCTATGGCACCCTATTCCCTATATAGTACACTACCTTAGACCAGAACCCTATGGCACCCTATTCCCTATATAGTACACTTCCTTTGAACGCAGCCCTGGTCATTTAATGCACCCTATAAAGACTTAATTCACTCATTAGTTCACCGCTATTTATTTTAACATTTATTTAACCCCGGGCCAAACCCTCCCCTAACCCGGGCCAAACCCTCCCCTAACCCGGGCCAAACCCTCCCCTAACCCGGGCCAAACCCTCCCCTAACCCGGACCAAACCCGGGCCAAACCCTCCCCTAACCCGGGCCAAACCCTCCCCAAACCCGGGCCAAACCCTCCCCTAACCCGGGCCAAACCCTCCCCTAACCCGGACGACCCGGTGGGACTCCCGATTACGGCCGGGAATGTGATACAGCCCAGGATCGAACCCTTGGTCTGTAGTGACGCCTCAGACAGCTGCGCCACTCAGGATCCCGTGAGTCTAAGTATATAGTTTACTACTTATGTAGTGGGCTCTATAGTGAACAGGGTGCCACTTGAGACAGAGCTCAGAATGTAAAATGAAAAAGGATGATTCTCCTTCCTTGTAGTAAATACATTTTATTACATTTGGTGGGGAAAACCCCCTGGCTTCCCCCACAAATACCTTTGGCACCAAACCGTAAATAATCTGGAGTGAAACCTCTGTCCGAGTCCTAAATCTCAACCTATTCCTTATGTAGAGCTCTGTGGGCCATGATAAAAAAACAGTACACTATATAGGGAACAGGTTGCTAATTGGGAAGCAGACTTCTGTCAAAGTTAACACCTTGGCCTGACACTCATGAGGATTGCTTCTTTATGTTGCTTTGTGCCTCAATACTACTGGGTTTCTCTCAGCTTTGAGCCTCCATACCACTGGGTTTCTCTCAGCTTTGAGCCTCCATACCACTGGGTTTCTCTCAGATTTGAGCCTCCATACTACTGGGTTTCTCTCAGCTTTGAGCCTCCATACTACTGGGTTTCTCTCAGCTTTGAGCTACATACTACTGGGTTTCTCTCAGCTTTGTGCCTCCATACTACTGGGTTTCTCTCAGCTTTGAGCCTCCATACCACTGGGTTTCTCTCAGCTTTGAGCCTCCATACTACGGGGTTTCTCTCAGCTTTGAGCCTCCATACTGCTGGGTTTCTCTCAGCTTTGAGCCTCCATACTACTGGGATTCTCTCAGCTTTGAGCCTCCATACTACTGGGTTTCTCTAAGCTTTTAGCCTCCATACTACTGGGTTTCTCTCAGCTTTGAGCCTCCATACTACTGGGTTTCTCTCAGCTTTGAGCCTCCATACTACTGGGTTTCTCTCAGCTTTGAGCTCCATACTACTGGGTTTCTCTCAGCTTTGAGCTAGAGCCGCTGGGTTTCTCTCAGCTTTGAGCCTCCATACTACTGGGTTTCTCTCAGCTTTGAGCCTCCATACTACTGGGTTTCTCTCAGCTTTGAGCCTCCATACTACTGGGTTTCTCTCAGCTTTGAGCCTCCATACCACTGGGTTTCTCTCAGCTTTGAGCCTACATACTACTGGGTTTCTCTCAGCTTTGTGCCTCCATACTACTGGGTTTCTCTCAGCTTTGAGCCTCCATACCACTGGGTTTCTCTCAGCTTTGAGCCTCCATACTACTGGGTTTCTCTCAGCTTTGAGCCTCCATACTGCTGGGTTTCTCTCAGCTTTGAGCCTCCATACTACTGGGTTTCTCTCAGCTTTGAGCCTCCATACTACTGGGTTTCTCTAAGCTTTTAGCCTCCATACTACTGGGTTTCTCTCAGCTTTGAGCCTCCATACTACTGGGTTTCTCTCAGCTTTGAGCCTCCATACTACTGGGTTTCTCTCAGCTTTGAGCTCCATACTACTGGGTTTCTCTCAGCTTTGAGCTAGAGCCGCTGGGTTTCTCTCAGCTTTGAGCCTCCATACTACTGGGTTTCTCTCAGCTTTGAGCCTCCATACTACTGGGTTTCTCTCAGCTTTGAGCCTCCATACTACTGGGTTTCTCTCAGCTTTGAGCCTCCATACCACTGGGTTTCTCTCAGCTTTGAGCCTCCATACTACTGGGTTTCTCTCAGCTTTGAGCCTCCATACTACTGGGTTTCTCTCAGCTTTGAGCCTCCATACTGCTGGGTTTCTCTCAGCTTTGAGCCTCCATACTACTGGGTTTCTCTCAGCTTTGATCCTCCATACTACTGGGTTTCTCTAAGCTTTGAGCCTCCATACTACTGGGTTTCTCTCAGCTTTGAGCCTCCATACTACTGGGTTTCTCTCAGCTTTGAGCCTCCATACTACTGGGTTTCTCTCAGCTTTGAGCTCCATACTACTGGGTTTCTCTCAGCTTTGAGCTCCATACCGCTGGGTTTCTCTCAGCTTTGAGCTCCATACTACTGGGTTTCTCTCAGCTTTGAGCTAGAGTTGCTGGGTTTCTCTCAGCTTTGAGCCTCCATACTACTGGGTTTCTCTCAGCTTTGAGCTCCATACTACTGGGTTTCTCTCAGCTTTGAGCTAGAGTCGCTGGGTTTCTCTCAGCTTTGAGCCTCCATACTACTGGGTTTCTCTCAGCTTTGAGCTCCATACCGCTGGGTTTTTCTCAGCTTTGAGCTCCATACTACTGGGTTTCTCTCAGCTTTGAGCTCCATACTACTGGGTTTCTCTCAGCTTTGAGCTAGAGTCGCTGGGTTTCTCTCAGCTTTGAGCCCCCATACTACTGGGTTTCTCTCAGCTTTGAGCTCCATACTACTGAGTTTCTCTCAGCTTTGAGCTAGAGTCGCTGGGTTTCTCTCAGCTTTGAGCTAGAGCCGCTATATCAACTTTAAATTCGGATTCGTACAGTAGAAACAGTTAAATAATATTAAATATTAAATAAGATCTCATTGAGTTTGATGGTAGAAAAACAGAACATTTCAAAGATTTAGTTAATGTTATTTCAGACCTGTATAACAGGTTATCGGCCCTGTAGATTTAGTTCATGTTATATATATCAGACCAGTATGTCGTCTTCCTGACCCTGTCGTCTTCCTATCTTATTTCTTATTCTCAGTTTTTGATTTTATTTTGTTTGTTTAGGTAAACTATTTTGATATTAAATACTGCACTTTTGCGTAGGGATTGCAAGTTATGCATTTCACTGCGTTTGACCCCCAAATGTTTTTTTAACTATTCGATGTCCTGCAAGAAGTGAGTTGAAATTTGGATTGTATGACATTCAATTTTAATGATCAATTATTTAGTTAGCCATGAACATAGTAGATTCTATAAATCAAGTGATTATATATGTAATGATTCTCCCCACTGACCGTGAGTCGCGAGGGTACAACACAGCAGAGTGCTGAGAGTTTGTACAAGAGGTTACTCCATGAGCCTCTCTCTCTCGCTCTCTCGCTCTTTCTCTCTCTCTCTCTCTCCCCTCTCCCCCTCTCCTCATCTCCAGTCTCCCTTTTCCCCCTCTCCCCTCTTCCATATATCATCCGACCCCTGCTGAGGTTGACCTAACTCCCCCAACATGCCTTTGATGTGTGAGGATGCTGGAGTGCCTTTAGTAATCACTGTTGAGTCTTATTCTATAGGGACAGACTCCTGCAGGGCCCGGTTGACCAACATCAAAACCAGCCCACATCTTAAAAAAGTAGACTCAAGAAAAGTTAATCCAGATCTTTTATTTTGTATGGTTCCCCCCCTCCCCCTTTCAACATCCATTATTGTAACATGTGAAAAGCAAGCACACCCTGGGTGATGCGTTAACGGTTCTGTAATATACTGTTTAAGAACGTCTTGTCTCGTGGCTTCGTGATGTCTCATCGCTCCCGAGACTGAAGACGACGGGATGAAAGGATGGAGATGTGGACGCTGGGAGAAAAATGGCCGCCCAGGGGCTCATACTTACGACTGGGTCAAAAAGTGGTTTAGCTTGCTTCCCTGATGCCACCTATTCCCTTTATAGTGCACACTACATTTGACCAAGGCTCACTGTCCTCCTTCCTCCAGCCAGGACGAACCCAGATGCATCCCACTGAAAATCTTCAAAAGCTTCTCCCTCTTAACTTTCACTATCAAACATATGTATGCAGTTAGGATGTTTTATTTGACAGTCAAATCTGTTGAGGAAATGGTTTTGTGGATAAAGGATACTGGCGGTGAGCCTAGAGGAGGAACAAACATACTGTAACAGGAAGAGCTGCGGTTTAGCCCTCAGCCCTCTGCCATCTGCCCTCTGCCCTCTGCCCTTAGCCCTCAGCCCTCAGCCCTCTGCCCTCAGCCCTCAGCCCTCTGCCCTCTGCCCTCTGCCCTTAGCCCTCAGCCCTCAGCCCTCAGCCTTCAGCCTTCAGCCCTCAGCCCTCAGACAATAGACTGATACTACTGTACAGATGGACTGTCTGTTGTTGTACAAGTTTCAGCAAAAAAAAAAAAAAATGTTTCTGTCCCAAATGGAACCCTGTCCATTATAAAAACACTACCTATGACCAGAGCAGTATGGACCCTGGTCTAAAGTAGTGCACTATATATAGGGAATAGGGTGCCATAGGGCTCTGGTCTAAAGTAGTGCACTATATACATAGGGAATAGGGTGCCATAGGGCTCTGGTCTGAAGTAGTGCACTATATAGGGAATAGGGTGGCATAGGGGTCTGATCTAAAGTAGTGCACTATATAGGGAATAGGGTGGCATAGGGGTCTGATCTAAAGTAGTGCACTATATAGGGAATAGGGTGGCATAGGGGTCTGATCTAAAGTAGTGCACTATATAGGGAATAGGGTGCCATTTAGGATGCATGCTGTGGTTTTTCTTGTTTCCCTTTACAAAGCCCCTCCAGTGGCTGGTGGTTTGAAGCAACTGAATTGTTCCAACAATACACAATTGGACCACAATAATGAAGTGCTGTAGTCTGTGATGAAATGTTGTCTAACTGTCGCTATATATTTTCCTCCAGACATTCAACGGTCCCCTGGTGAAATAATCATAATACTCCCAATTATGAAAACAAACACAGTTTAGATTTCCAGAGGCTAAGTCATAGACTTCCGAACTTACATGCCCTTCACTTAAAAACAAAAAAAAAAACATGGAAGTTCTCTGGAATTACTAACTACCCAGTGTGGTCTCATCCCCTCTAACCCACAGTCATGTTTCTAAAACAGCTTTGTATTGTGTATTGCGTGGGTGTGTGTATTGCGTGGGTGTCCTGAGGTGACAGCTTAATGCTGCCATTTTATTTATCCTCATCTCTGTCCCTCCTAAAACAGATACTAGGGCCCATCTCTTTTGCACGGCCAGACAGTTAAATTGTCCTCACCTTTCCTCCCCGGCTCAGAATAAATCTCAGACTAAGTCAGACTAAAACTCAGACTAAGGTTCAGAATAAGGATCAGATTAAGGCTCAGACTAAGGCTCAGATTAAGGCTCAGACTAAGGCTCATATTAAACTCAGACTAAGGCTCAGACTAAGATTCAGACTAAAACTCAGAATAAGGTTCAGAATAAGACTCAGATTAAGGCTCAGACTAAGGCTCAGATTAAGGCTCAGATTAAGGCTCAGATTTAAAATCAGATTAAGGCTCAGACTAAGGCTCAGATTAAGACTCAGATTAAGGCTCAGACTAAGGCTCAGACTAAGGCTCAGACCAAGGCTCAGACTAAGACTCAGATTAAGACTCAGATTAAGGATCGGATTCAAATCAAATCAAATCAAATTTCTTTGTCACATACACATGGTTAGCAGATGTTAATGCGAGTGTAGCGAAATGCTTGTGCTTCTAGTTCCGACAATGCAGTAATAACCAACAAGTAATCTAACTAACAATTCCAAAAACTACTGTTTTATACACAGTGTAAGGGGATAAAGAATATGTACATAAAGATATATGAATGAGTGATGGTACAGAGCAGCATAGGCAAGATACAGTAGATGGTATCGAGTACAGTATATACATATGAGATGAGTATGTAAACAAAGTGGCATAGTTAAAGTGGCTAGTGATACATGTATTACATAAGGATGCAGTAGATGATATAGAGTACAGTATATACGTATACATATGAGATGAATAATGTAGGGTATGTAAACATTATATTAGGTAGCATTGTTTAAAGTGGCTAGTGATATATTTTACATAATTTCCCATCAATTCCCATTATTAAAGTGGCTGGAGTTGAGTCAGTGTGTTGGCAGCAGCCACTCAATGTTAGTGGTGGCTGTTTAACAGTCTGATGGTCTTGAGATAGAAGCTGTTTTTCAGTCTCTCGGTCCCAGCTTTGATGCACCTGTACTGACCTCGCCTTCTGGATGATAGCGGGGTGAACAGGCAGTGGCTCGGGTGGTTGTTGTCCTTGATGATCTTTATGGCCTTCCTGTAACATCGGGTGGTGTAGGTGTCCTGGAGAGCAGGAAGTTTGCCCCCGGTGATGCGTTGTGCAGACCTCACTACCCTCTGCCTCTGGAGAGCCTTACGGTTGTGGGCGGAGCAGTTGCCATACCAGGCGGTGATACAGCCCGCCAGGATGCTCTCGATTGTGCATCTGTAGAAGTTTGTGAGTGCTTTTGGTAACAAGCCAAATTTCTTCAGCCTCCGGAGGTTGAAGAGGGGCTGCTGCGCCTTCTTCACGATGCTGTCTGTGTGAGTGGACCAATTCAGTTTGTCTGTGATGTGTATGCCGAGGAACTTAAAACTTACTACCCTCTCCACTACTGTTCCATCGATGTGGATAGGGGGGTGTTCCCTCTGCTGTTTCCTGAAGTCCACAATCATCTCCTTAGTTTTGTTGACGTTGAGTGTGAGATTATTTTCCTGACACCACACTCCGAGGGCCCTCACCTCCTCCCTGTAGGCCGTCTCGTCGTTGTTGGTAATCAAGCCTACCACTGTTGTGTCGTCCGCAAACTTGATGATTGAGTTGGAGGCGTGCGTGGCCACGCAGTCGTGGGTGAACAGGGAGTACAGGAGAGGGCTCAGAACGCACCCTTGTGGGGCCCCAGTGTTGAGGATCAGCGGGGAGGAGATGTTGTTGCCTACCCTCACCACCTGGGGGCGGCCCGTCAGGAAGTCCAGTACCCAGTTGCACAGGGCGGGGTCGAGACCCAGGGTCTCGAGCTTGATGACGAGCTTGGAGGGTACTATGGTGTTGAATGCCGAGCTGTAGTCGATGAACAGCATTCTCACATAGGTATTCCTCTTGTCCAGATGGGTTAGGGCAGTGTGCAGTGTGGTTGAGATTGCATCGTCTGTGGACCTATTTAGGCGGTAAGCAAATTGGAGTGGGTCTAGGGTGTCAGGTAGGGTGGAGGTGATATGGTCCTTGACTAGTCTCTCAAAGCACTTCATGATGACGGAAGTGAGTCGTTTAGCTCATTTACCTTAGCTTTCTTTGGAACAGGAACAATGGTAACCCTCTTGAAGCATGTGGGAACAGCAGACTGGTATAGGGATTGATTGAATATGTCCGTAAACACAACGGCCAGCTGGTCTGCGCATGCTCTGAGGGCGCGGCTGGGGATGCCGTCTGGGCCTGCAGCCTTGCGAGGGTTAACACGTTTAAATGTTTTACTCACCTCGGCTGCAGTGAAGGAGAGTCCGCATGTTTTCGTTGCAGGCCGTGTCAGTGGCACTGTATTGTCCTCAAAGCGGGCAAAAATGTTATTTAGTCTGCCTGGGAGCAAGACATCCTGGTCCGTGACTGGGCTGGTTTTCTTCTTGTAGTCCGTGATTGACTGTAGACCCTGCCACATACCTCTTGTGTCTGAGCCGTTGAATTGAGATTCTACTTTTTCTCTATACTGACGCTTAGCTTGTTTGATAGCCTTGCGGAGGGAATAGCTGCACTGTTTGTATTCGGTCATGTTACCAGTCACCTTGCCCTGATTAAAAGCAGTGGTTCGCGCTTTCAGTTTCACGCGAATGCTGCTATCAATCCACGGTTTCTGGTTAGGGAATGTTTTAATCGTTGCTATGGGAACGACATCTTCAACGCACGTTCTAATGAACTCGCACACCGAATCAGCGTATTCGTCAATGTTGTTATCTGACGCAATACGAAACATATCCCAGTCCACGTGATGGAAGCAGTCTTGGAGAGTGGAATCAGCTTGGTCGGACCAGCGTTGGACAGACCTCAGCGTGGGAGCTTCTTGTTTTAGTTTCTGTCTGTAGGCAGGGATCAGCAAAATGGAGTCGTGGTCAGCTTTTCCGAAAGGAGGGCGGGGCAGGGCCTTATATGCGTCGCGGAAGTTAGAATAACAATGATCCAAGGTTTTTCCAGCCCTGGTTGCGCAATTGATATGCTGATACAATTTAGGGAGTCTTGTTTTCAGATTAGCCTTGTTAAAATCCCCAGCTACAATGAATGCAGCCTCAGGATGTATGGATTCCAGTTTGCAAAGAGTCAAATAAAGTTCGTTCAGAGCCATCGATGTGTCTGCTTGGGGGGGGATATATACGGCTGTGATTATAATCGAAGAGAATTCTCTTGGTAGATAATGCGGTCGACATTTGATTGTGAGGAATTCTAAATCAGGTGAACAGAAGGATTTGAGTTCCTGTATATTTCTGTGATCACACCACGTCTCGTTAGCCATAAGGCATACGCCCCCGCCCCTCTTCTTACCAGAAAGATGTTTGTTTCTGTCCGGAGTCTGACCAGAAGACCGCCTCGTTTCCCTCTTTTACGGAGTCATTTTTTGGGGTCGGCGGCTGGGATCCATTCCGTTGTCCTGGTTGAAAGGCAGAAGACAGGATCCGCTTCGCGAAAATCATATTCTTGGTTGTACTGATGGTGAGTTGACGCTGATCTTATATTCAGTAGTTCTTCTTGACTGTATGTAATGAAACCTAAGATGACCTGGGGTACTAATGTAAGAAATAACACGTAAAAAAACAAAAAACTGCATAGTTTCCTAGGAACGCGAAGCGAGGCGGCCATCTCTGTCGGCGACGGAAGATCTCTGTCGACGCGGGATTAAGGCTCAGTCTAAAACTCAGACTAAGACTCAGATTAAGGCTCAGATTAAGACTCAGACTAAGGCTCAGACTAAGGCTCAGATTAAGGTTTAGATTAAGACTCAGACTAAGGCTCAGATTACAACTCAGACTAAGGCTCAGACTAAGACTGACACAGGCTCTTATTGGGATGTTTTAATGGAGGCATCATTCCTTTTCTCCAGTATGACACCCGCTGTGTCCCAAATGACAGTTTATTCCCTATATAGTGCACTACTATAGGTGGATGTTGTGCACTACTATAGGTGGATGTAGACCACTATATATGGGATAAGGTGCAATTTGGGATGCACACCAAACACTATGGCTGATTTATTGAACCTGAGGGCTGAAGGGGACATTTAAAGCACTCTACTGATCCTGACTTTCAGTCTGAGGAATGGCAGATACAGAGGGGGAGGGAGGGGAAGAGGAGGGAGAGGGAGAGGTGAGCCATAAGCCTCCCCAAAATGAAGAGAGAGAGAGAGATGAGACGTTAGTCTCCCCCAGCAGGAGAGAAAGAGAGAGATGAGCCACTAGCCTCCCCCAGCAGAAGAGAGAGAGAGACATCAGCCATTAGCCTCCCCCAGCAGGAGAGAGAGAGAGAGACATCAGCCATTAGCCTACCCCAGCAGAAGAGAGAGAGAGAAATCAGCCATTAGCCTCCCCCAGCAGGAGAGAGAGAGAGAGAGATCAGCCATTAATCAAATGAAATCAAATCAAATGAAATCAAATGTATTTATATAGCCTCCCCCAGCAGGAGAGATAGAGAGACATCAGCCATTAGCCTCCCCCAGCAGGGGAGAGAGAGAGACATCAGCCATTAGCCTCCCCAAGCAGGATCTCTCCTGAGATAGACATCAGCCATTAGCCTCCCCCAGCAAGAGAGAGAGAGAGACATCAGCCATTAGCCTCCCCCAGCAGAAGAGAGAGAGAGAAATCAGCCATTAGCCTCCCCCAGCAGGAGAGAGAGAGAGATCAGCCATTAGCCTCCCCCAGCAGGAGAGAGAGAGAGACATCAGCCATTAGCCTCCCCCAGCAGGAGAGATAGAGAGACATCAGCCATTAGCCTCCCCCAGCAGGAGAGAGAGAGAGACATCAGCCATTAGCCTCCCCCAGCAGGAGAGAGAGAGGTGAGTCATTAGCCTCCCCCAGCAGGAGAGAGAGAGAGAGGTGAGCCATTAGCCTCCCCCAGCAGGAGAGAGAGAGAGACATCAGCCATTAGCCTCCCCCAGCAGAAGAGAGAGAGAGGTGAGCCATTAGCCTCCCCCAGCAGGGGAGAGAGAGAGACATCAGCCATTAGTCTCCCCAAGCAGGATCTCTCCTGGGAGCTCCATCGACCATTAGCCTCCCCAATCAGGATCTCTCCTGAGAGAGACATCAGCCATTAGCCTCCCCCAGCAGGAGAGAGAGAGAGAGAGACATCAGCCATTAGCCTCCCCCAGCAGAAGAGAGAGAGAGACATCAGCCATTAGCCTCCCCCAGCAGGAGAGAGAGAGAGACATCAGCCATTAGCCTCCCCCAGCAGGAGAGAGAGAGAGACATCAGCCATTAGCCTCCCCCAGCAGGAGAGAGAGAGAGACATCAGTCATTAGCCTCCCCCAGCAGGAGAGAGAGAGAGACATCAGCCATTAGCCTCCCCCAGCAGAGGAGAGAGAGAGAGACATCAGCCATTAGCCTCCCCCAGCAGGAGAGATAGAGAGACATCAGCCATTAGCCTCCCCCAGCAGGAGAGAGAGAGAGACATCAGCCATTAGCCTCCCCCAGCAGGAGAGAGAGGCCAGGCTGAGAGGAGAGAAAGGAGGTGAGGGGGAGCAGGTAGGATTGGTGAGGGGGCAGTGAAGCTTGAGAGGTGGGGGGAGTAGGAGAGAGGGTGGGGGGGCAGACTCATTGGAGGTGGGGGGAGCACGATTGTGGGAGGATCGGGGGAGCAGAATTTTGGGAAGAGGGGGGAGAGGACAACGGTCGGGAGTTGGCTAATCAAGGTTTTAACTATACCAGCCCTCTCATAATCACTGTGTAGGCCTAGGTGGAGGACGGCAGGTATGTGTACCCACATCAATACATGCAGGCAGGGCCAGCGCCTTTTGGGAACCACCCACCCCCCACCTTGTTAAATTGCACCTTTTGTGTTCTACTTTCATATATTTCAGTTAGTTGCGACCACGACTGAGTTCATAAGATCATGTATTGTAATTTCCAGGGGGGACCATTTTACCTGCTTCTAACAATGTCCCCCCTGTCCCCCCCCCCCCCCCCCTACCGGAATTCTGGGATAGTTACTGGAATTTTTGGATAGTTTCCGGAATTTTGGGATAGTTACCAGATTTTTGGGATAGTTACCGGATTTTTGGGATAGTTAATGTAATTTTGCGATCCTATTTGAACTTTTTTTACTAAATTCACATCAAATCAAATCAATCTTTATTTGTCACATGCGCCGAATATAACAAGTGTAGACTTTACCGTGAAATGCTTACTTACAAGCCCTTAAAACCTGGTGTGACTAGGGGGCAGTGTTTTCATTTTGGGAAAAATAATGTTCCCAAAGTAAACGGGATATTTTGTCAGGACAAGATACTAGAATATGCATATAATTGACAGTTTAGGATAGAAAGCACTCTAAAGTTTCCAAAACTGTATAAATATTGTCTGTGAGTATAACAGAACTGATATTGCAGGCGAAAGCCTGAGAAAAATCCAATCTGGAAGTGCCTCATGTTTTGAAAGCTTTGCGTTCCGATGCGTCCCTATTGAGCAGTGAATGGGCTATCAACCAGATTACTTTGTCTCTGTATTCCCCAAGGTGTCTACAGCATTGTGACATAGTTTTACGCATTTATGTTTAAGAATACCCGTAAGCGGCTAGAAAAAACAATTGTCCCGGTGGATATATTATCGAATAGATATTTGAAAAACACCTGATGGCTCTCAGAGTGATTCTCGCGTAAAATACAGAGGTAGCAATTATTCCAATCGGTCCTACTGAAAAAACAATTGTCCCGGCGGATATATTATCGAATAGCTATTTGAAAAACACCTTGAGGATTGATTATAAACAACGTTTGCCATGTTTCTGTCGATATTATGGAGCTAATTTGGAATATTTTTCTGCGTTTTCGCGACCGCAATTTCCGGTCGATTTCTCAGCCAAATGTGAAGAACAAACAGAGCATTTTCGCCTACAAAAATAATATTTTTGGAAAAAGGAACATTGGCTATCTAACTGGGAGTCTCGTGAGTGAAAAAATCTGAAGCTCATCAAAGGTAAACAATTTAATTTTATTGCTTTTCTGATTTTCGTGACCAAGTTACCTGCTGCTAGCTGGACATAATGCTATGCTAGGCGATCGATAAACTTACACAAATGCTTGTCTTGCTTTGGCTGTAAAGCATATTTTGAAAATCTGAGATGACAGGGTGATTAACAAAAGGCTAATCTGTGTTTCAATATATTTCACTTGTGATTTTCATGAATAGGACTATTTTCTAGTAATTTTTATGTCCGTTGCGTTATGCTAATTAGTGTCAGTCGATGATTACGCTCCCGGATCCGGGATGGGTAGTATCAAGATGTTTTTAACCAACCATTCAGAAGAGTTTAAGAACAAATATTTACAACATAAACTAAAGTAAAAAATACAAAATAAATTAAAAAGTAACACAATAACAAGGCTATATAGAAAGGGCACCAGTACCTAGTCAGTATGCGGGGGTACAGGTTAGCTGAGGTCATTTGTACGTGTAGGTAGGGGTGAAATTACTATGCATAGATGATAAACAGCGAGTAGCAGCAGTGTAAAAAACTAATGGAGAGGGGGGGGGGATCAATATACTGTAAATAGTCCGGTGGGTATTTGACTCATTGTTCAGCAGTCTTATGGCTTGGGGGTAGAAGGTGTTAAAGAGCCTTTGGTCCTATCACGTCAGTGATTCCCAATGCTAATTTGATGTATCTTTTTCATTGCAGGGAAAACCTTGTGATATGGACTGAAGAGACGGTCAAGAAGCAGGATCAAGCTTTTCTCATTTCTAGCAGTAAACCATCTTTATGACCGTCAGTAAGCCAACCACACTCATACTTTCACCAGAGACCAGAGACTAGAGACTAGAGACTGGAGACTAGAGACTAGAGACCAGAGGCTAGAGACTAGAGACTAGAGACCAGAGACTAGAGACTAGAGACTAGAGACCAGAGACTAGAGACTAGAGACTAGAGACTAGAGACTAGAGACTAGAGACCAGAGACAGAGACTAGAGACTAGAGACTAGAGACTAGAGACTAGAGACCAGAGACAGAGACCGGAGACCGGAGACCGGAGACCGGAGACCGGAGACCGGAGACCAGAGACCAGAGACCAGAAACCAGAGACCAGAGACCGGAGACCGGAGACCGGAGACCGGAGACCGGAGACCGGAGACCGGAGACCAGAGGACAGAGGACAGAGACGGGAGACCGGAGACCGGAGACCGGAGACCGGAGACCGGAGACCAGAGACCAGAGACCAGAGTCCAGAGACCAGAGGACGGAGACCAGAGACCAGAGGACAGAGGACAGAGACAGAGACCGGAGACCGGAGACCGGAGACCGGAGACCAGAGACCAGAGACCAGAGACCAGAGACCAGAGGATAGAGACCAGAGGACAGAGACCAGAGGACAGAGACCGGAGACCAGAGGACAGAGACCAAAGACCATAGACCAGAGACGAGAGGATAGAGGACAGACCAGAGACCAGAGACCAGAGACAGAGACTAGAGACCGATGCCGGAGACCGGAGACCAGAGACCAGAGGACAGAGACCAGAGGACAGACCAGAGGACAGAGACCAGAGGACAGAGACCGGAGACCAGAGGACAGAGACCGGAGAACATAGACCAGAGACCAGAGGAAAGAGGACAGAGACAGAGACCAGAGACCAGAGACCAGAAACCAGAGACCAGAGACCAGAGACCAGAGACAGAGACTAGAGACCGAGTCCGGAGACCGGAGACCAGAGACAGCGACTAGAGACCGAGTCCGGAGACCGGAGACAGGAGACCGGAGACCGGAGACCGGAGACCGGAGACCGGAGACAGAGACAGAGACAGAGACTAGAGACTAGAGACTAGAGACTAGAGACTAGAGGACAGAGACAGAGACCAGAGGACAGACCAGAGGACAGAGACCAGAGGACAGAGACCGGAGACCAGAGGACAGAGACCGGAGACCAGAGACCAGAGACCAGAGACCAGAGGAAAGAGGACAGAGACAGAGCCCAGAGACCAGAGACCAGAAACCAGAGACCAGAGACCAGAGACCATAGACCAGAGACCAGAGACCAGAGACCAGAGACCAGAGACCAGAGGACAGAGGACAGAGGACAGAGACCAGAGACCAGAGACCATAGACGAGAGGACAGAGGACAGAGACCAGAGACCAGAGACCAGAGACCAGAGGACAGAGACCAGAGACCAGAGACCAGAGACAGAGACCGGAGACCGGAGACCGGAGACCGGAGACCGGAGACCGGAGACCAGAGGCCGGAGGACAGAGACCAGAGGACGGAGACCGGAGACCGGAGACTGGAGACCAGAGGACAGAGGACAGAGGACAGAGGACAGAGACAGAAACCAGAGGACAGAGACAGAGACCGGAGACCGGAGACCAGAGACCAGAGACCAGAGACCAGAGACCAGAGACCAGAGACCAGAGACCAGAGACCAGAGACCAGAGACCAGAGACCAGAGGACAGAGACCAGAGGACAGAGACCAGAGGACAGAGACCGGAGACCAGAGGACAGAGACCGGAGACCATAGACCAGAGACCAGAGGAAAGAGGACAGAGACAGAGACCAGAGACCAGAGACCAGAGACCAGAGACCAGAGACCAGAGACCAGAGACCAGAGACTAGAGACCAGAGACCAGAGACCAGAGACCAGAGGACAGAGACCAGAGACCAGAGACCAGAGATCAGAGACCAGAGACCAGAGACCAGAGACCAGAGGAAAGAGGACAGAGACCAGAGACCAGAGACCAGAGACCAGAGACCAGAGACCAGAGACCAGAGACCAGAGACTAGAGACCGAGTCCGGAGACCAGAGACCAGAGACAGCGACTAGAGACCGAGTCCGGAGACCGGAGACCGGAGACCGGAGACCGGAGACCGGAGACAGAGACTAGAGACTAGAGACTAGAGACCAGAGGACAGAGGACAGAGACTAGAGACCAGAGGAAAGAGGACAGAGACCAGAGACCAGAGACCAGAGACCAGAGACCAGAGACCAGAGACCAGAAACCAGAGACCAGAGACCAGAGACCAGAGACCAGAGACCAGAGACCAGAGACCAGAGACCAGAGGACAGAGGAGAGATACCAGTGGACAGAGACCAGAGACCAGAGACCAGAGACCAGAGACCAGAGACCAGAGACCAGAGACCAGAGACCAGAGACCAGAGACTAGAGACTAGAGACCAGAGACCAGAGACCAGAGACCAGAGACCAGAGACCAGAGGACGGAGACCGGAGACCGGAGACCGGAGACCGGAGACCGGAGACCGGAGACCGGAGACCGGAGACCGGAGACCGGAGACCAGAGACCAGAGACCAGAGGACAGAGACCAGAGACCGGAGACCGGAGACCGGAGACCAGAGACCAGAGACCAGAGACCAGAGGACAGAGACCAGAGGACAGAGGACAGAGACCAGAGACCAGAGACCAGAGACCAGAGACCAGAGACCAGAGACCAGAGACCAGAGACCAGAGACCAGAGACCAGAGGACAGAGACCAGAGACCAGAGACCAGAGACCAGAGACCAGAGACCAGAGACCAGAGACCAGAGACCAGAGACCAGAGACCAGAGGACAGCTTGTTTCTTTTCATCAGCCTGAACCTTCTTCAAACCTAAAATCAGCAGCATGTTACATCCCAAATGCCGTCCTATTCTCTTTATAGCGCACTACATTTGTACCAAGGCCCATGCCTCCGTCTTACTGCCTTACCCAAGGGCTCTGGTCAAAAGTAGTGATACCATCCGGTTATCTCAATCAGGGATATGTTGAAAATGTCATGCCTCAGTGTTGCTTGCCTCGAAGCGAGCATAGAAGTGATTTAGCTCGTCTGGTAGGCTCATGTCACTGTGCAGCTCGCGACTATGCTTCCCTTTGTAGTCTGTAATAGTTTGCAAGCCCTGCCACATCCGACGAGCGTCCGAGCCGGTGTAGTAGGATTCAATCTTAGCCCTGTATTGACGCTTTGCGTGTTTGATGGTTCGTGGCAGGGCATGGCAGGATTTCTTGTAAGCTTCCGGGTTAGAGTCCTGCACGTTGAAAGCAGCAGCTCTACCCTTTAGCTCAGTGCAAATGTTGCCTGTAATCCATGGCTTCTGGTTGGGGTATGTACGTACAGTCACTGTGGGGATGACATCCTCGATGCACTTATTGATAAAGCCAGTGACTGATGTGGTGTACTCCTCAATGCCATCAGAAGAATCCCGGAACATGTTCCAGTCTGTGATAGCAAAACAGTCCTGTAGTTTAGCATCTGCATCATCTGACCATTTTTTTTATAGACGCAGTCACTTGTGTTTCCTGCTTTCATTTTTGCTTCTAAGCAGGAATCAGGAGGATAGAGTTGTGGTCGGGGATTTACCAAATGGAGGGCGAGGGAGAGCTTTGTACGCGTCTCTGTGTGTGGTGTACAGGTGATCTAGAATTTATTTCCCTCTGGTTGCACATTTAACATGTTGATAGAGATTTTGTAGAACTGATTTAAGTTTCCCTGCATTAGTCTCCGGCCACTAGGAGCGCCGCCTCTGGGTGAGTGGTTTCCTGTTTGCTTATTTCCTTATACAGCTGACTAATTGCGGTCTTAGTGCCAGCATCTGTCTGTGGTGGTAAAGAAACAGCCACGAAAAGAATAGCTGAGAACTCTCTAGGCACATAGTGTGGCCTGCAATTTATCACAATATACTCTACTTCAGGTGAGCAAAACCAATAGACTTAGATTTCGTGCACCAGCTCTTGTTTACAATTATCCATGTCTTCATTCAGCCATGATTCCGTGAAACATAGGATATCACAGTTTTTGATGTCCCGTTGGTAGGATATTTGTGATCATACCTCGTCTAGTTTATTGTCCAGTGATTGCACGTTGGCGAGTAATATTGATGGTAACGGCAGCTTTGCCACTCGCCTACTGCGGGTCCAGACGAGGCATCCGGCTCTTTGTCCTCTGCGCCACTTCCTGTTGCGAATAATTGGGATGTCTGCCCTGTGGGGTGTTTAGAGGATATCATGTAAATCCTGCTTGTTGTTGTTGTTGTTGAAGAAATCTTAATCTAATCCAAGGTGAGGGATCGCTGTCCTGATGTCCAGAAGGTCTTTGTCTAATCCGAGGTGAGTGATCGCTGTCCTGATATCCAGAAGCTCTTTGTCTAACCCGAGGTGAGTGATCGCTGTCCCGATATCCAGAAGCTCTTTGTCTAACCCGAGGTGAGTGATCGCTGTCCTGATATCCAGAAGCTCTTTGTCTAATCCGAGGTGAGTGATCGCTGTCCTGATATCCAGAAGCTCTTTGTCTAATCCGAGGTGAGTGATCGCTGTCCTGATATCCAGAAGCTCTTTGTCTAATCCGAGGTGAGTGATCGCTGTCCTGATATCCAGAAGCTCTTTCCTGACGTAAAATACGGTTGCAGAAACATTATGTACAAAATAATTTACAAATATCGCGAAACCCCCCCCAGAAAATAGCACATTTGGTTAGGAGACCGTAAAACGGTGGCCATCTCCTCCGGCGCCATCTAAGGCCTGTGATCTGACCATAGGGCCTGTCATCTGACCATAGGGCCTGTCATCTGACCATAGGGCCTGTCATCTGACCATAGGGCCTGTCATCTGACCATAGGGCCTGTCATCTGACCATAGGGCCTGTCATCTGACCATAGGGCCGTGTCATCTGACCATAGGGCCTGTCATCTGACCATAGGGCCTGTCATCTGACCATAGGGCCTGTCATCTGACCATAGGGCCTGTCATCTGACCATAGGGCCTGTCATCTGACCATAGGGCCTATCATCTGACCATAGGGCCTGTCATCTGACCATAGGGCCTGTCATCTGACCATAGGGCCTGTCATCTGACCATACGGCCTGTCATCTGACCATAGGGCCTGTCATCTGACCATAAGGCCTGTCATCTGACCATAGGGCCTGTCATCTGACCATAAGGCCTGTCATCTGACCATAGGGCCTGTCATCTGACCATAGGGCCTGTCATCTGACCATAAGGCCTGTCATCTGACCATAGGGCCTGTCATCTGACCATAGGGCCTGTCATCTGACCATAAGGCCTGTCATCTGACCATAGGGCCTGCCATCTGACCATTGGGCCTGTCATCTGACCATAGGGCCTGTCATCTGACCATAGGGACTGTCATCTGACCATAGGGCCTGTCATCTGACCATAAGGTCTGTCATCTGACCATAGGGCCTGTCATCTGTCCATTGGGCCTGTCATCTGACCATAGGGCCTGTCATCTGGGTCTGTTTGCATTAAACATTTTCTGCAGTAAGTGGCTCATGATTTTGTGTTCTGGTCTGAAACGCTGGCCATGACTTCCTCTTCAAAATAACCACTGACGGTTTGGACATATTGAATCACATTTTTTCATCAGTGTTTTTGCTTTTCTACTTGAACAAGTATTTGACTTGGCAGTAATCCTTAATCTCGTTCTCCTTCTAGCTGTAGCGTGTCCCAACGCATCAGTGTGTTTGAATTTGTGCTATTTGAACAGTAGTCTCAGAAGTTAAGCAGTCTTAGAAATGCAACCCAAACGGCACCCTATTCCCTATATAGTGCACTACTTTATACCAGAAGCCTATGGCACCCTATTCCCTACATAGTACACTACTATAGACCAGAGCCCTATGGCACCCTATTCCCTATATAGTGCACTACTTTATACCAGAGCCCTATGGCACCCTATTCCCTTTATAGTGCACTACTTTAGACCAGAGCCCTATGGCACCCTATTCCTTATATAGTGCACTACTTTAGACCAGAGCCCTATGGCACCCTATTCCCTATATAGTGCACTACTTTAGACCAGAGCCCTATGGGCCGTGGTCAAAAGTAGTGGTCTAAAGTAGTGCACTATAACGGGAATAGGGTGCCGTTTGAGATATACTCCATAGACAGGAACATTATTTTCCATTTCCAAGGAATTCCTGACGTGGGAATGGCTGATTACACTTCCATCTTGGATTCCATGGTCGACTCGGAAAACTGACCCAGGATCTGGGATTATCATCTGGAATTACGACCCGGGAGAAAACCAGCTGGGATTAGTTTAGATTAATGACCGACGGAATTCTACCTTTTTATCTCCTCGCATGGGGGATATTTAACACGTTTGCAGTACTGACTGTGTGTGTGTGTGTGTGTGTGTGTGTGTGTGTGTGTGTGTGTGTAACACTCCTGTGTGTGACTTCTGTGTTTGAGAAACTCATCATGACAACTCTGCATACTTGTTGATGCTTTGAAACATTGTTTCTGTCTTATGTCTTTGTCTTTGGCCTCAGGTGTGTTGTGGCTTGGTTTGTCTTTGTCCCCAGGTGTGTTGTGGCCTAGGTTGTCTTTGGCCTCAGGTGTGTTGTGGCTTGGTTTGTCTTTGGCCCCAGGTGTGTTGTGGCTTGGTTTGTCTTTGGCCTCAGGTGTGTTGTGGCTTGTTTTGCCTTTGCTTGGCCTCAGGTGTGTTGTGGCTTGGTTTGTCTTTGGCCCCAGGTGTGTTGTGGCCTAGTTTGTCTTTGGCCTCAGGTGTGTTGTGGCTTGGTTTGTCTTTGGCCCCAGGTGTGTTGTGGCTTGGTTTGTCTTTGACCTCAAGTGTGTTGTGGCTTGTATTGTCTTTGGCCCCAGGTGTGTTGTGGCCTAGTTTGTCTTTGGCCTCAGGTGTGTTGTGGCTTGGTTTGTCTTTGGCCCCAGGTGTGTTGTGGCTTGGTTTGTCTTTGGCCCCAGGTGTGTTGTGGCTTGGTTTGTCTTTGGCCTCAGGTGTGTTGTGACTTGTTTTGACTTTCCTTGGCCTCAGGTGTGTTGTGGCCTAGTTTGCCTTTCGCCTCAGGTGTGTTGTGGCTTGGTTTGTCTTTGGCCCCAGGTGTGTTGTGGCCTAGTTTGTCTTTGGCCTCAGGTGTGTTGTGGCTTAGTTTGTCTTTGGCCCTAGGTGTGTTGTGGCCGAGTTTGTCTTTGGCCTCAGGTGTGTTGTGGCTTGGTTTGTCTTTGGCCTCAGGTGTGTTGTGGCCTAGTTTGTCAGGTGTGTTTTGGCTTGGTTTGTCTTTGGCCTCAGGTGTGTTTTGGCTTGGTTTGTCTTTGGCCCCAGGTGTGTTGTGGCTTGGTTTGTCTTTGGCTTCAGGTGTGTTGTGGCTTGGTTTGTCTTTGGCCCCAGGTGTTTTGTGGCCTAGTTTGTCTTTGGCCTCAGGTGTGTTGTGGCTTGGTTTGTCTTTGGCCTCAGGTGTGTTGTGGCTTGGTTTGTCTTTGGCCCCAGGTGTGTTGTGGCTTGGTTTGTCTTTGACCTCAAGTGTGTTGTGGCTTGTTTTGCCTTTCCTTGGCCTCAGGTGTGTAGATGCTTGGTTTGTCTTTGGCCCCAGGTGTGTTGTGGCTTGGTTTGTCTTTGGCCCCAGGTGTGTTGTGGCTTGGTTTGTCTTTGGCCTTAGGTGTGTTGTGGCTTGGTTTGTCTTTGGCCCCAGGTGTGTTGTGGATTGTTTTATCTTTGGCCTCAGGTGTGTTGAGGCTTGGTTTGTCTTTGGCCCCAAGTGTTGTGGCGTGGTTTGTCTTTGGCCCCAGGTGTGTTGTGGCTTGGTTTGTCTTTGGCCTCAGGTGTGTTGTGGCTTGTTTTTTCTTTGGCCCCAAGTGTTGTGGCTTGGTTTGTCTTTGGCCTCATGTGTGTTGTGGATTGTTTAGTCTTTGGCCCCAGGTGTGTTGTGGCTTGTTTTGTCTTTGGCCTCAGGTGTGTTGTGGCTTGGTTTGTCTTTGGCCCCAGGTGTGTTGTGGATTGTTTTGTCTTTGGCCTCAGGTGTGTTGTGGCTTGGTTTGTCTTTGGCTTCAGGTGTGTTGTGGCTTGGTTTGTCTTTGGCCCCAGGTGTTTTGTGGCCTAGTTTGTCTTTGGCCTCCGGTGTGTTGTGGCTTGGTTTGTCTTTGGCCTCAGGTGTGTTGTGGCTTGGTTTGTCTTTGGCCCCAGGTGTGTTGTGGCTTGGTTTGTCTTTGGCCTCAAGTGTGTTGTGGCTTGTTTTGCCTTTCCTTGGCCTCAGGTGTGTAGATGCTTGGTTTGTCTTTGGCCCCAGGTGTGTTGTGGCTTGGTTTGTCTTTGGCCTCAGGTGTGTTGTGGCTTGGTTTGTCTTTGGCCCCAGGTGTGTTGTGGCTTGGTTGTCTTTGGCCTTAGGTGTGTTGTGGCTTGGTTTGTCTTTGGCCCCAGGTGTGTTGTGGATTGTTTTATCTTTGGCCTCAGGTGTGTTGAGGCTTGGTTTGTCTTTGGCCCCAAGTGTTGTGGCGTGGTTTGTCTTTGGCCCCAGGTGTGTTGTGGCTTGGTTTGTCTTTGGCCTCAGGTGTGTTGTGGCTTGTTTTTTCTTTGGCCCCAAGTGTTGTGGCTTGGTTTGTCTTTGGCCTCATGTGTGTTGTGGATTGTTTTGTCTTTGGCCTCAGGTGTGTTGTGGCCTAGTTTGTCTTTGGCCCCAGGTGTGTTGTGGCTTGGTTTGTCTTTGGCCCCAGGTGTGTTGTGGCTTGTTTTGTCTTTGGCCTCAGGTGTGTTGTGGCTTGGTTTGTCTTTGGCCCCAGGTGTGTTGTGGATTGTTTTGTCTTTGGCCTCAGGTGTGTTGTGGCTTGGTTTGTCTTTGCTTGGCCTCAAGTGTGTTGTGGCTTGTTTTGACTTTCCTTGGCCTCAGGTGTGTAGTTGCTCTTTTTGACGTTGCTTTACCTCAGGTGTGTAGTTGCTCGTTTTGTTTTTGTAATCCTCACATTACTCGGGCGGTCACCTACAAACCTCATCTCCTCAGATTACCTGGGCAGCCATCTACAAACCTCATCTCCTCAGATTACCTGGGTGGCCACCTACAAACCTAATCTCCTCAGATTACCTGGGTAGCCATCTACAAACCTCATCTCCTCAGATTACCTGGGTAGCCATCTACAAACCTCAACTCCTCACATTACTCGGGCGGTCACCTATAAACCTCATCTCCTCAGATTACCTGGGCAGCCATCTACAAACCTCATCTCCTCAGATTACCTGGGTGGCCACCTACAAACCTAATCTCCTCATATTACCTGGGCAGCCACCTACAAACCTTATCTCCTCAGATTACCTGGGTGACCACCTACAAACCTAATCTCCTCATATTACCTGGGTGGCCACCTACAAACCTCATCTCCCCAGATTACCTGGGTGGCCATCTACAAACCTCATCTCCTCAGATCACCTGGGCAGCCACCTACAAACCTCAACTCCTCAGATTACCTGGGCAGCCATCTACAAACCTCATCTCCTCAGATTACCTGGTCAGCCACCTACAAACCTAATCTCCTCAGATAACCTGGGCAGCCACCTACAAACCTCATCTCCTCAGATTACATGATCAGCCATCTACAAACCTCATCTCCTCAGATTACCTGGTCAGCCACCTACAAACCTCATCCCCTCAGATTACCTGGTCAGCCACCTACAAACCTCATCTCCTCACATTACCTGGGTGGCCACCTACAAACCTCATCTCCTCAGATTACCTGGTCAGCCACCTACAAAACCTAATCTCCTCAGATTACCTGGTCAGCCACCTACAAAACCTAATCTACTCAGATTACCTGGTCAGCCACCTACAAAACCTAATCTCCTAAACAACAAAAAAAATGTTAGACCAAAAAATTGTGCTCCCTCCTTTTTAGTAATTCAAAATATAAATTTAAATTTGATCCAGATTCCGGTTATTTCAGTGTGCCGGTAATCTGACAGGATGCTAACGTAAAACGCCTGTTTTACGTAGATGAACGTAGCAGATTAATAAATAACGGCCGTTTGATTGGAAACGGTAATTGCTGTGTAGAAAGTCTCAGTCGGTGCTCTAAAAATCTTTAATGAAGTCACAAAAAAACAGACATGGAGGTTTGCAGTTCTAAGAAGAACAGAGGTATGACAACAACAAAAAATACCCCAAAAACTGTGCAGGAGAATATGACTTGAGTCCCAATTCGCATCAATTCCCTACGCAGTACATGCCTTTTGACCATAGCACATTTAGGGAGACAGATTTAAAACACAAAAGAAACCATGGTTCATTGTTGTATTTTACAGCTTGTTTCAATCAGAGTTCTCCAAGTGTTGAGAATAAAAGGCGGAAGAAGGAGCTTGATGGTTTTTTATTTGCCTGGTAGAGAAGTAGTTCCGGTCTTTAAGTGACGTCCCAAATGGTAACCTATTCTCTATAAAGTGCACTGCTTTTTTACCAGAGCCCCCATAAGTAGTGATCTATTACCATTTAGGTACTAAACTAGGATCTCCTCCTGTTAAGAACATTTCAGTGCGTGTGTGTGTGTGTGTGTGTGTGTGTGTGTGTGTGTGTGTGTGTGTGTGTGTGTGTGTGTGTGTGTGTGTGTGTGTGTGTGTGTGTGTGTGTGTGTGTGTGTGTGTGTGTGTGTGTGTGTGTGTGTGATTTTAAGAACACTTCCGTGCGGCTTCGTCCCCTTGCGGTGACTCAATCCAGCTGGCGGAAGCGACCAATGAGCTTGGAGATATTATATTTATCAACTCCAGGCGAAATTAATGAAATTCTTTCAAGTCTCAATGCTCCCCTCTCTCTCTCTTACTGACCAGGACACCGGTAACACTGAGCCTAGTGTAGACAACACAGGAGTGTATAAATACTGTCCTTCCGTCCCAAAATGGCAGATTATTTCCTACATAGTGCACTCCTTTTGACTAGGGTCCATTAGGAGTGAGGGCCCATGGGGAGAGAGGGTCCATTAGGAGTGAGGGCCCATGGGGAGAGAGGGTCCATTAGGAGTGAGGGCCCATGGGGAGAGAGGGCCCATGGGGAAACAGGGCCCATGGGGAGAGAGGGCCCATGGGGAGAGAGGGCCCATGGGGAGACAGGGCCCATGGGTAGACAGGGCCCATGTGGAAACAGGGCCCATGGGGAGAGAGGGCCCATGGGGAGAGAGGGCCCATGGGGAGACAGGGCCCATGGGGAGACAGGGCCCATGTGGAGACAGGGCCGATGGGGAGAGAAGGCCTATGGGGCTCTGATTTAAAGTAATGAGACACTATCAGGTCCATATTATATAGACATCAGTGAAGGTGTTGTATTACTTTACAGTCCAGGCACACAGACAGAACAGAGTGGTCTCTCTCTCTCTCTGTCTCTCTCTCTCTCTGTCTCTCTGTCTCTCTCTCTCTCTCTCTCTCTCTCTCTCTCTCTCTCTCTCTCTCTCTCTCTCTCTCACTCTCTCTCTCTCTCTCTCTCTCTCTCTCTCTCTCTCTCTCTCTCTCTCTCTCTCTCTCTCTCTCTCTCTCTCTCTCTCTCTCTCTCTCTCTCTCTCTCTCTCTCTCTCTCTCTTCTCTCTCTCTCTGTCTCTCTCTCTCTCTCTCTCTCTCTTCTCTCTCTCTCTCTCTCTCTCTCTCTCTCCATCTCTCTGTTCTCTCTCTCTCCTCTCTCTCTCACACACATTAAACAGGATTTATTGATCACAGAGTTCAGCCTAATCAAATAGCGCCCTGGTTTGTTTGAAGTTTAATAATGGTAACAGGAGGTGTTTATCGTTGATCGTTGCACTTCGGGGCTTCCTTATAGCCCCCCTGCCTGCACCCCATCTCAAACGTACCTGGTGGAGAGGTGTTATTTTGTATTGTGACATTTACATTAAGTTCCACGTTAATGTTATCAGACGCTAAATAGATCTCACACTAATGGCTTGACAGGGAGAATTGCAATCATCTGCGTGGGACCTGCAGCGGTGAAATGGACAAACCTGATTAATTTAATCTGGTTGTGGACCATTATCTCTGCACTTTCTCATTTCAACAGATGGAGCAGAGAAATGAAGGAACCCTCTCAAGGAAAAGGAAGATTAGCAGGTCTCTCTCCATCCTCTCTCTCTCTCTCTCTCCATCCTCTCTCTCTCTCTCTCTTCATCCTCTCTCTCTCTCTCCATCCTCTCGCTCTCCATTTCTCTTTCTCTCTCTCTCTCCATCCTCTCTCTCTCTCTCCATCCTCTCTCTCTCTCTCTCCATCCTCTCTCTCTCTCTCTCCATCCTCTCTCTCCACCCTCTCTCTCCACCCTCTCACTCCATCCTCTCTCTCTCCATCTGCTCTCTCTCCATCTGCTCTCTCTCCATCCTCTCTCTCATCCTCTTTCTCTCCATCCTCTCTCTCCATCCTCTCTCTCTCTCTCTCTCTCTCCATCTCTCTCTCTATCCTCTCTCACCATCCCCTCTCTCCATCCTCTCTCTCACCATCCTCTCTCCATCCTCTCTCACCATCCTCTCTCATCCTCTCTCTCTCCATCCTCTCTCTCCATCTCTCTCTCTCCATCCTCTCTCACCATCCCCTCTCTCCATCCTCTCTCTCCATCCTCTCTCAACCATCCTCTCTCGCCATCCTCTCTCGCTCCATCCTCTCTCTCTCTCCATCCTCTCTCTCTCTCTCCATCTATCTGGAGGTGTGTGGGCTTGTTTTCAGATAGGAGTGGACGGCTCTGTGCTTCTTCCTGTCTGGGTCTGCATGACCCGACTAAGTGCATTATCATGTCTAACATGATTAGGTCTGCGTTTGATGCATTGTGTCAGAACAGTTTCGTGACGTATCTCTAATGCCTTTTATTATTTCACAGATAATCAAATCAACATGTTATTATTAACATAATGCTCAAATGGAAACTCGTTGACTATTCATCTTCAATCTGTCAGACGCTTTAGCTAATGTCAGTGTCACTTGTTTCATTTCACAGTTCCACATTAGGATGATTGAGCCCGTCTGAGAGCCCGTCTGAGTCTAAATCATGTCCATTCTGTTTCAGGTGTCGGGGTTGTTTCGTGATGCCAGCATTGGAAACCCTATCAACATCGTAGTGGTTCGTCTGATCCTGCTGGAGAAGGAAGAGGTAAGGGAACCACAGCTCAGGCCTGCACGTTACAAAACACCATTAGCACCATTGATGTCGACATGACTGCATCAATTCAAATGATCATTGACGGTTAAATAGTGCTTTAAATTCAGTGTTTCACTCCCAGAAAATGTCATCCAACTATTTCATTCAGCCATTTTCATACAATTGTTGAATTGAATCTTCACCTACTGTATGTAGCCATGCTCTGTTCAAAAAGGGAGAGAGAGGGAGAGAGAGAGAGAGAGAGAGAGAGAGAGAGAGAGAGACACACACACACACACAGAGAGACACACACACACACACACACACACAGAGAGAGACACACACACAGAGAGAGACACACACACAGAGAGAGACACACACACACACAGAGAGAGGCTGATGATCTGGTTCTTCTGTGCCAGGACCACAAATACAAATTCCATCTAGACACTGTTGCCCAAGAGCACACAAAAAAAACTATACATACCTTGGCCTAAACATCAGCGCCACATGTAACTTGCACAAAGGTGTGAACGATCTGAGAGACAAGGAAAGAAAGGCCTTCTATTCCATCAAAAGGAAATTAATGAATTAATTATTAAATTTGACATACCAAGTAGATGAAGCCCTCCGATTTGACATACTGAACTCTATCAGAGTAGTTGGTGAACCAGACGAGGCAATCATTTGAGAAACCAAGGCTGTCGAGTCTGCCGATGAAGATGTGGTGATTGACAGAGTCGAAAGCCTTGGCCAGGTCGATGAATACTGCTGCACAGTATTGTTTCTTATCGATGGCGGTTAAGATATTGTTTAGGACCTTGAGCGTGGCTGAGGTGCACACATGACCAGCTCTGAAACCAGATTGCATAGCGGAGAAGGTATGGTGGGATTCGACCATTCGAAATGGTCGGTAATCTGTTTGTTGACTTGGCTTTAGAAGACCTTAGAAAGGCAGGGTAGGATAGATATAGGTCTGTAGCAGTTTGGGTCAAGAGTGTCCCCCCCTTTGAAGAGGGGGATGACCGCAGCTGCTTTCCAATCTTTGGGAATCTCAGATAACACGAAAGAGAGGTTGAACAGGCTAGTAATAGGGGTGGCAACAATTTCGGCAGATAATTTTAGAAAGAAAGGGTCCAGATTGTCTAGCCTGGATGATAATAAAGGGGTCCAGATTTTGCAGCTCTTTCAGAACATCAGCTGACTGGATTTGGGAGAAGGAGAAATGGGGAAGGTTTGGGCGAGTAGCTGTGGGGGGTGCAGTGCTGTTGAGTAGGGGTAGCCAGGTGGAAAGCATGGCCAGCCGTAGAAAATGCTTATTGAAATTCTCAATTATTGTGGATTTATCGGAGGTGATAGTGTTTCCTATCTTCAGTGCAGTGGGCAGCTGGGAGGAGGTGTTCTTATTCCTCTGAGAGACGCAGAAACCCCATTCAAACGTCCTCTGAGAGACGCAGAGACGCCATTCAAACGTCCTCTGAGCGACGCAGAGACACCATTCAAACGTCCTCTGAGCGACGCAGAGACACCATTCAAACGTCCTCTGAGTGATATTTATATAGCCCTTCTTACATCAGCTGATATCTCAAAATGCTGTACAGAAACCCAGCCTAAAACCCCAAACAGCAAGCAATGCAGGTGTAGAGATTAATATGTCATCTCACAGTCTGGGCTCTATCGCTCAAAGGCAGAGTAAATGGATTCTTTGTCTGGATAGGCCAGAAAAACAATTATATGCAATTATATGCACATTAATATTTATAAAACTGATAGGCAATTTAATTTAAATGACAAACAATAATATAATAACAATTACATAATAATATTTAATAATCTAATCTAAATTCAATAATATGATACAAAGTTATTCAGAAACACCACGAGGTATCTGTATGTTATTTGACTAAATATTGGTATTATATTTTACTAAATATTGGTATTATATTTTACTAAATATTGGTATTATATTTTACTAAATATTGGTATTATATTTTACTAAATATTGGTATTATATTTTACTAAATATTGGTATTATATTTTACTAAATATTGGTATTATATTTTACTAAATATTTGTATGTTATTTTACTAAATATTTGACAGCCGTCTGATCAAGCCTGGAACTGTCAACTTTAACAGTTATCTCATTTAATTACGGTGTACCACGTATTCCCTCATGAAAACTTTAGTTCAAGTTAAGAAATAATGTCAACTCCTGCCAGTCATTTCAGTTTTTATAGAGATATTCTGTTTGTTCCATTCAAAGAGGAAACGTTTTATAATCTGTCAAACATGCAACCTGGAAAGAGAACACTTCACATGGACCAATAGACAGTCATGGAAAGCTATCAAAATGGAGACTGTAGGCTACTCTGTGAGACTTGCACACTGTTTGACCAGTCGATATGGAGGGTATTTTCACAGTGGATGAATTTGTCAGTGAAACGTGATTTTGTAATAAATGCAGTAAACTCACAAAGCACAAGCTACGGAAGCTGCAGATAAAGCTGACGGGTTCATCAGTTCAACTTCTACATGAATGATGAAGACTTCAAATGTAGTTATCGTACCTTTGTAGTCAATTGTATATTCAGTTAGAACAAAAAAAATATACCTGTAACAGTAGATTTTTTACTATAGAATTTAACTCCAACGTTCACGATATGACATTATTACAATTCTAATTACAAATAGTGTCATTTTCTAAAGTGATGGAACTTTTATTTCTGCCCACAGCCATGCAGAGCGCATGTTACTCTAACCAAACCTGATCAAGCACAGTTTGAAATTAGAACATGATCATTTAGAAATTAAAATACCTCAAATCCAACTGCCTGTCAGTCCTTCTTTGGGGGTCAGGATTGGCATCTCCTCCACTTGCCTGCCTCAGCTGCAGCCTCAGGTGGATCAGGACAAGATTCATCCCCCTGAACAGCTTTCACAAGCGCTGCAGAGGCTGCTGTGCGGGGGAGGCGCTCCCTTCTTTGAATGTGTGGGGTTACGAGTGCCTTTCACAGCTACTTCAGGAACACCCTCCTCTTGTTCCGCTTATCAGGCATCCAGGTAGGGTTGATCTTGTTCCATACCTCGAAGGCATTGTATGAGGACACATCAATGATGTTATGGAAGATGACCAGGGGTCAGCAGGCAGTCGTCCTCCTGCAGCTGTAGGTTCCAATCACCTTGTCCAGGTTGTCCACGCCTCCTTTGTTGTGGTTGTAGTCCAGGATGATGGCTGGCTTCCTGTCCTCACGATCACTGATCTCAGCCATTTTGTGCAGTGTGCTCAGGAGGACCACATTCTTCTTCCTCTTTGTGAGGTAAGAAACTAGAGTGGTGGTGGGGGTGAAGGCAAACTTTGATGAGAAGGCCTTTCTCCCCCTTGTTGCGAGGAGTGCAGGGGGGGGGGGCTCAGGCTTGTTCTTTCTAACTGTGCCAACCACGGTGAACTTCCTCTTAAAGAGCTGCTGTCTGAGTTCATAAGAGGTGAAGACATTTTCACAAGTGACATTGTGCCCCCTCATTCCATCTGTCACAACCCCTGGTTCTACTCCGGGCTTCCACTGGTCGGCTTCCCTGTATAGACTTGTTCAATCAGTAGCACACATGATCGAGTTCTCATTGTGTGTGTGTGTGTGTGTGTGTCTTTGTGGTTTTTGTGGTGTGTAAAAATGACCCTTAGACAATCGTTGTACCCTGGTGGTGTACAGCTTTCATGGAAATATGAACAAAGGCGATGTTTCACTTTGTCTAATGTTTGGGTCACTCTAGGAAAAATCATAAAAATTTAAGTTGAAATAATATCATTTATGGGGGTTTTCTCTCCTGTTAAACATAGTGGCTGGTCCTTTATTATTACATTACTGCATTATTACATTAACATGACGTTCGTCTTAATCGCTAAACTTTAGCTATAACTCATGACAAGAGGTCCTGGTTAGAAGGAAACTAAGACAAAGTGTATCAGGTTGGAATGAGAAAAGCAGAGAGAGTAGGAAGAAACACAATCTGTCCCAATCGGTCTCAAGGTCTGAGGGCAACAGAAACGTACATACAAGCCAGCAAGCGTCCCAAATAACACCCTATTCTCTGTATAGTGCACTACTTTAGACCAGAGCCCTACGGTAGTGCACTACTTTAGACCAGAGCCCTACGGTAGTGCACTACTTTAGACCAGAGCCCTACGGTAGTGCACTACTTTAGACCAGAGCCCTACGGTAGTGCACTACTTTAGACCAGAGCCCTACGGTAGTGCACTACGTAGGGAAAATAGTACCATTTGAGATACAACCCAGGCAGCCAACCCAACAGTAACAGGCTGGTTGGTTGAGGAGAAAACATTCCTTTTCTAACCGACAATTCATCAACGTTGAAATGTGGTGCGAAGCAAAAAAAGGAAATCATTTAGATCGAAAAAAAAAATGAATGTAGGATGAATAAAATCAAATCTAGCAGAGTTTTTTTTCTCGAAGTTAACCGAAGGGTAAAGAGTTTTTTGTTTTACGTCTCTCTCTCTCTCTCAGACTCAGTGCTGTATGGCTAAACTACAGCCACAGATCAAGGATTCACATCTCACATTTTTCGCACATCTTGATTTAAACGTCTATAAGTGGACTTTGTTGAACTTCACAACTATTTTTTTAAATACTTCTGGATGATTTAGACATATTTCATATTTATATTCCAACTTGAAAAGGAAAAGTGTTAGCATGTGGAAACCAAACCTGTCTTAGATCATACAGGGTCAAGAAACCAATGTATAATTGTGTATTTTCTGTGGACCAATCCTTTAACTGCAACCAATGAAACGCTTAGCCGATCTAAGAACAGGGTCTTCATGGTACATTTTAGTCAACATCTCTCTCTCTCTCTCTCTCGTTAGGGCTGGAGGTTATGGTCTGGTTAAGGTGGTAGAATGGTTGTGAAAGTTACAATGATCTTCCTCTCTCCCTATCTCAATATCCCTCTCTCCCTTTTTCACTATCTATCTCCCCCTCTTCCGTTATCCCTCTCTCACTGGCTCACTGTCCCCCTCTCTCTCTCTCTCTCCCTCTACTCCACCCCTTCCCTCTCTTTGTCTGATTAGCAGTGGGAATAAATATGTTCTCTCCTGTAATACATGTCTAGACTTATTCTGCTCTCTGCTAACCTTGGAGGCTGCTGCGGCTCCTGCACCCACCCGCCCGTCCAGCATCACATCACTCCAACCGATCACTGCCTGCACCCTCCCACCCGTCCAGCATCACTACTCTGGACGGTTTTGACTTAGAATACGTGGACAGCTACAAATACCTACATGTCTGGTTAGACTGTAAACTCTCCTTCCAGACTCACATTAAGCATCTCCAATCCAAAATTAAATCTAGAATCGGCTTCCTATTTTGCAAACAAAGCATCCTTCACTCATGCTGCCAAACATACCATTGTGAAACTGACTATCCTACCGATGGTCATTTACAAAACAGCCTCCAACACTCTACTCAGCAAACTGGATGCAGTCTATCACAATGCCATCCGTTGCACATTCATCTTCTGCAAATCTATCACTTCAGTGTTTAATTGCTAAATTATAATTATTTTGTCGCTATGGCCTATTATTTGCCTTACCTCCCTAATCTTACTACATCTGCACACACTGTATATAGACTTATCTATTGTGTTATTGACTGTATGTTTGCTTATCCCATGTGCAATTCTGTGATGTTTGTGTCGCACTGATTTGCTTTATCTCAGTTGTAAACTTGTTCTCAACTGGCCTACAAAGGTGAAATAAAAAATGTAATTAATAAAAATCTGTTTTCCAAATGGCTCACCCCGTTCATCCCTCCACTACCACCCCGTTCCACTACATCAGTTGTCCCTCCACTACCACCCCATTCAGACATCAGTTGTCCCTCCACTACCACCCCGTTCATCCCTCCACTACCACCCCGTTCATCCCTCCACTACCACCCCGTTCATCCCTCCACTACCACCCCGTTCAGACATCAGTTGTCCCTCCACTACCACCCCATTCAGCCATCAGTTGTCCCTCCACTACCACCCCATTCAGCCATCAGCCACACCATGGGAGCTGTGAAACACATCAGAAGTTCACAAGTGATGAGCATTACAAATGAAACTTTTACTGCCCCTCACATTCATTAGTGTATCAATCGCTTACTTTTTTAAGTGTTCATTTTGTACCAAGGGATGATCTCATAATATATTTCTGCATCCTTTAATACATTGGAATTGTAGGAATTTCCTCTCCAGGAGTTTCTGCCAAGTTAAATATGGATTTATGAAATCAAGCTCATGCGAGACCAATTGAGAATGAATTGTGGTTCAGAATGTATTGCCTAGTCCTTTGTTTAACTAGGCAAGTCAGTTTAAGAACAAATTCTTATTTTCAATGACGGCCTAGGAACAGTGGGTAAACTTCCTTGTTCAGGGGCAGAACGACAGATGTTTGACCTTATCAATTCGAGGATTCAATCTTGCAACCTTTTGGTTACTAGTCCAACACTCTAACCACTAACCAAAGATGCATTAGTCAGCATTTAAATAAATAGTTAACCTAACCTAAGAGTAAGGTATTTAACTAAATAGTTAACCTGACCTAAGAAGTATTTAATTACAGTGGGGCAATAAAGTATTTAGTCAGCCACCAATTGTGCAAGTTCTCCCACTTAAAAAGATGAGAGAGCCCTGTAATTTTCATTATAGGTACACTTCAACTATGACAGACAAAATGAGAAGAAAAATCCAGAAAATCACACTGTATGATTTTTGATGAATTTATTTGCAAATTATGGTGGAAAATAAGTATTTGGTCAATAACAAAAGTTTATCTCAATACTTTGTTATATACCCTTTGTTGGCAATGACAAGGGTCACTCGTTTTCTGTAAGTCTTCACAAGGTTTTCACACACTGTTGCTGGTATTTTGGCCCATTCCTCCATGCAGATCTCCTCTAGAGCAGGGATGTTTTGGGGCTGTTGCTGGACAACACAGACTTTCAACTCCCTCCAAAGATTTTCTATGGGGTTGAGATCTGGAGACTGGCTAGGCCACTCCAGGACCTTGAAATGCTTCTTACGAAGCCACTCCTTCATTGCCCGGGCGGTGTGTTTGGGATCATTGACATGCTGAAAGACCCAGCCACGTTTCGTCTTCAATGCCCTTGCTGATGGAAGGAGGTTTTCACTCAAAATCTCACGATATAATCTCATTAATTCTTTCCTTTATACGGATCAGTCGTCCTGGTCCCTTTGCAGAAAAACAGCCCCAAAGCATGATGTTTCCACCCCCATGCTTCACAGTAGGTATGGTGTTCTTTGGATGCAACTCAGCATTCTTTGTCCTCCAAACACGACGAGTTGAGTTTTTTCATCTGACCATATGACATTCTCCCAATCTTCTTCTGGATCATCCAAATGCTCTCTAGCAAACTTCAGACGAGCCTGGACATGTACTGGCTTAAGCAGGGGGACACGTCTGGCACTGCAGGATTTGAGTCCCTGGCGGCGTAGTGTGTTACTGATGGTAGGCTTTGGTACTTTGGTCCCAGCTCTCTGCAGGTCATTCACTAGGTCCCCCCGTGTGGTTCTGGGATTTTTGCTCACCGTTCTTGTGATCATTTTGACCCCACGGGGTGAGATCTTGTGTGGAGCCCCAGATCGAGGGAGATTATCAGTGGTCTTGTATGTCTTCCATTTCCTAATAATTGCTCCCACAGTTGATTTCTTCAAACCAAGCTGCTTACCTATTGCAGATTCAGTCTTCCCAGCCTGGTGCAGGTCTACAATTTTGTTTCTGGTGTCCTTTGACAGCTCTTTGGTCTTGGCCATAGTGGAGTTTGGAGTGTGACTGTTTGAGGTTGTGGACAGGTGACTTTTATACTGATAACAAGTTCAAACAGGTGCCATTAGTACAGGTAACGAGTGGAGGACAGAGGAGCCTCTTAAAGAAGAAGTTACAGGTCTGTGAGAGACAGAAATCTTGTGAAAATATTGCGATCGTTAATCCTCGATTGTATTCATCTGTTTGCATTATTTAATTAACCTGTAGCCATTTTCTCCCCACATACTTGTCTCTCAATTTTCCTACATCTCTCTCTCTCTCTCTCTCTCTCTCTCTCTCTCTCATTTTCCTTATGTGGTTCTGTAGCTTGTCTGGTTCTGAATCTGGAGGGCTTCTCTGCCTTTCTCCTGATAATGAAGGCTTCCATCTTACAATTTTGTGGTTGAATGGTTGGTTCTTAAAAAATGTCCCTGAACTACAGTGCCTTGAAAAAGTATTCATCCCCCTTGGCGTTTTTCCTATTTTGTTGCATTACAACCTGTAATTTAAATTGATTTTTATTTATTCCATGTATTGGATATACACAAAATAGTCAAAATTGGAGAAGTGAAATGAAAATAATTAATTATAATAATTAATACAAAATAGTAATAATATTTAAAAAAACAGAAAAGTGATGTGTATTCATTCATTGCCCCCTTTGCTAAATAAGATCTGGTGCAACCAAAAAACAGGGTGGTATTATAAGAATTAACACTGAACAAACTGACCAAAATAACAAAATTAAACGTGAAGCAAAACAAATGAGTGCTGACAGGCAACTACACATAGACAAGAACCCACGAACACAAAAGGGAAAATGGCTACCTAAATATTATCCCCAATCAGAGACAACGATAAACAGCTGCCTCTGATTGGAAACCATATCAGGCCACCATAGACATACAAATCACCTAGACCTACAAAACCCCTAGACATACAAAAACCCTAGACAATACAAAAACTAGCATACCCACCGTCGACACACCCTGACCTAACCAAAATATAAAGAAAACAGAGATATCTAAGGTCAGAGCATGACAATTACCTTCAGAAGTCACATAATTATTTAAATAAAGTCCACCTGTGTGCAATCTAATCTAACACATGATCTTTCACATGATCTCAGTGTATAAACACCTGTTCTGAAAGGCCCCAGAGTCTGCAACACCATCAATCAAGTAGCACCATGAAGTCCAAGGAGCTCTCCAAACAGGTCAGGGCCAAAGTTGTGGAGAAGTACAGATCATATCCAAAACTTTGAACATCCCACAGAGCACCATTAAATCCGTTAATTAAAAAAAATTGAAAGAATATGGCACAAACCTGCCAAGAGAGGGCCGCCCACCAAAACTCACCCACCAGGCAAGGAGGGCATTAATCAGAGAGGTAACAGAGACCAAAGATAACCCTGAAGGAGCTGCAAAAGCTCCAGCGGAGATTGGAGTATCTGTCCATAGGACCACTTTAAGCCGTACACTCCACAGAGCTGGGCTTTACGGAAGAGTGGCCAGAAAAAAAAACATTGCTTACAGAAAAAAATTGGCGCCAAAAGGCATGTGGGAGACTCCAAACATGGAAGAAGGTACTCCGGTCAGATGAGACAAAAAATTTTGCTTTTTGGCCATCAAGGAAAACGCTATGTCTGGCAAAACCCAACACCTCTCATCACCCCGAGTAGACCATCCCCACAGTGAAGCACGGTCCCTGTCGATGAAAAACATCCCCACATGATGCTGCCACCACTGTGCTTCACTCTGGGGGTGTTTTTCATCAGGGACTGGGACAGGGACTGGGACTGGGAAACTGGTCAGAATTGAAGGAGTGATGGAAATTGTTGAGCGAAACCTGTTTCAGTCTTCCATAGATTTAAGACTGGGATGGAAGTTCACCTTCCAGCAGGACAATGACCGTAAGCATACTGCTAAAGCAACACTTCAGTGGTTTCAGGGGACGTTTAAATGTCTTGGATTGGCCTAGTCAAAGCCCAGACCTCAATCCAATTGAGAATCTGTGGTATGACTTAAAGATTGCTGTACACCAGCGGAACCCATTCAACTTGAAGGAGTTGGAGCAGTTTTGTCTTGAAGAATGGGCAAAAATCCCAGTGACTAGATGTGCCAAGCTTATGGAGACATACCCCAAGAGACTTGCAGCTGTAATTGCTGCAAAGATGGTTCTCATGTTTGTTATTTTTGTCTAATTTCTTGTTTGTTTCACACAAAAATGTATTCTACATCTCCAAAGTAGTAGCCATGTTGTGTAAATCAAATGATACAAACCCCCCAAAAAATATATTTTAATTCCAGGTTGTAAGGCAACAAAATATAGAAAATGCCAAGGGGGGTGGGTGAATTATTTCGCAAGCCACTGTACCTGTGTGTGTGTGTGTGTGTGTGTGTGTGTGTGTGTGTGTGTGTGTGTGTGTGTGTGTGTATGTGTGCGTGTGTGCGTGCGTGTATGTATGTGTGTGTGTGTGTGTGTGTGCGTGTTGCTCTATTGCTCATTGACAGAATAATACATAATCCCACAATGAATTAAGGTATACATCCATGCCTCAAACTCCAGACCGTACAACTCCCAGGTGTTGATTCCATAAATACAGTTATCTCCCTCTCCAAAATATATCCATGAAATCCAAGTTGTATCACAGCGTTAATGCAGCAGCCAAACTTTCCAAGGCACAATGTCACCCGAAACCAAAACCTTTTGGCTTTTCTTACTTCACGTCACACGTTTTCTTATCTTCAGGTCTTATACATTTTTAGTGTTTTATAGTGAGACTCATTTGCTGTCAGGTTGGGGATTGTTTTTGTAAAGTAGGTAGACTCCAGAAAATAGGGGCTAGTTGGGGTAGGAGGGGCTGGTTGAGGTTAGGAGGGGCTGGTTGAGGTTAGGAGGGGCTGGTTGTGTTTAGGAGACCCTGGTCTGGTTAGGAGGGGCTGGTTGCAGTTAGGAGGGGCTGGTTGCAGTTAGGAGGGGCTGGTTGAGGTTAGGAGGGGCTGGTTGAGGTTAGGAGGGGCTGGTTGAGGTTAGGGGGGGCTGGTTGAGGTTAGGAGGGGCTGGTTGTGTTTAGGAGGCCCTGGTCTGGTTAGGAGGGGCTGGTTGCAGTTAGGAGGGGCTGGTTGCAGTTAGGAGGGGCTGGTTGAGGTTAGGAGAGGCTGGTTGAGGTTAGGAGGGTCTGGTTGAGGTTAGGAGGGGCTGGTTGAGGTTAGGAGGGACTGGTTGAGGTTAGGAGGGGCTGGTCTGGGCCAGGAGGGGCTGGTTGGGGTTAGGAGGGGAGCTGGATGGGGTTAGGAGAGGCTGGTTGGGGTTAGGAGGGGAGCTGGTTGTGTTTAGGAGGGACTGGTCGGGCTAAGAGGAGCTGGTCTGGTTAGCAGGAGCTGGTCTGGGCTAGGAGGTACTGGTCGGGCTAAGAGGAGCTGGTCTGGTGAGGAGGGGAGCTGGTCTGGGCTAGGAGGTACTGGTCGGGCTAAGAGGAGCTGGTCTGGTTAGGAGGGGAGCTGGTTGGGGATAGGAGGGGCTGGTTGGGGTTAGGAGGGGAGCTGGTCTGGGCTAGGAGGGGCTGGTTGGGGTTAGGAGGGGAGCTGGTTGGTTTTAGGAGGGGCTGGTTGGGGTTAGGAGGGGAGCTGGTTGGGGTTAGGGGGGGCTGGTTGGGGTTAGGAGTGGAGCTGGTTGGGGTTAGGAGGGGAGCTGGTTGGGGTTAGGAGGGGCTGGTTGGGGTTATGAGTGGAGATGGTTGGGGTTAGGAGGGGCTGGTTGGGGTTAGGAGTGGAGCTGGTTGGGGTTAGGAGGGGAGCTGGTTGGGGTTAGGAGGGGAGCTGGTTGGGGTTATGAGGGGCTGGTTGGGGTTAGGAGGGGAGCTGGTTGGGGTTAGGAGGAGCTGGTTGGGGTTAGGAGGGGAGCTGGTTGGGGTTAGGAGGGGAGCTGGTTGGGGTTAGGAGGAGCTGGTTGGGGTTAGGAGGGGAGCTGGTTGGGGTTAGGAGGGGAGCTGGGTGGGGTTAGGAGGGGAGCTGGTTGGGTTTAGGAGGGGAGCTGGTTGGGGTTAGGAGGGGAGCTGGTTGGGGTTAGGAGGAGCTGGTTGGGGTTAGGAGGGGAGCTGGTTGGGGTTAGGAGGAGCTGGTTGGGGTTAGGAGGGGAGCTGTTTGGGGTTAGGAGGGGAGCTGTTTGGGGTTAGGAGGGGAGCTGGTTGGGTTTAGGAGGGGAGCTGTTTGGGGTTAGGAGGGGAGCTGGTTGGGGTTAGGGGGGGCTGGTTGGGGTTAGGAGGGGAGCTGGTTGGGGCTAGGAGGGGAGCTGGTTGGGGTTAGGAGGGGAGCTGGTTGGGGTTAGGAGGGGAGCTGGTTGGGGTTAGGAGGGGAGCTGTTTGGGGTTAGGAGGAGCTGGTTGGGGTTAGGAGGGGCTGGTTGGGGTTAGGAGGGGAGCTGGTTGGGGTTAGGAGGGGAGCTGGTTGGGGTTAGGAGGGGAGCTGGTTGGGGTTAGGAGGGGAGCTGGTTGGGGTTAGGAGGGGAGCTGGTTGGGGTTAGGAGGAGCGTGTTTGGGTTAGGAGGGGAGCTGGTTGGGGTTAGGAGGGGAGCTGGTTGGGGTTAGGAGGAGCTGGTTGGGGTTAGGAGGGGAGCTGTTTGGGGTTAGGAGGGGAGCTGGTTGGGGTTAGGAGGGGAGCTGGTTGGGGTTAGGAGGGGAGCTGGTTGGGGTTAGGAGGAGCGTGTTTGGGTTAGGAGGGGAGCTGGTTGGGGTTAGGAGGGGAGCTGGTTGGGGTTAGGAGGAGCTGGTTGGGGTTAGGAGGGGAGCTGGTTGGGGTTAGGAGGGGAGCTGGTTGGGGTTAGGAGGGGAGCTGGTTGGGGTTAGGAGGAGCGTGTTTGGGTTAGGAGGGGAGCTGGTTGGGGTTAGGAGGGGAGCTGGTTGGGGTTAGGAGGAGCTGGTTGGGGTTAGGAGGGGAGCTGTTTGGGGTTAGGAGGGGAGCTGGTTGGGGTTAGGAGGGGCTGGTTGGGGTTAGGAGGGGAGCTGTTTGGGGTTAGGAGGGGAGCTAGTTTGGGTTAGGGGGGGCTGGTTGGGGTTAGGAGGGGAGCTGGTTGGGGCTAGGAGGGGAGCTGGTTGGGGTTAGGAGGAGCTGGTTGGGGTTAGGAGGGGCTGGTTGGGGTTAGGAGGGGCTGGTTGGGGTTAGGAGGGGCTGGTTGGGGTTAGGAGGGGCTGGTTGGGGTTAGGAGGGGAGCTGGTTGGGGTTAGGAGGGGAGCTGGTTGGGGTTAGGAGGGGAGCTGGTTGGGGTTAGGAGGAGCTGGTTGGGGTTAGGAGGGGAGCTGGTTGCTGTTAGGAGGGGCTGGTTGGGGTTAGGAGGGGCTGGTTGGGGCTAGGAAAGGCTGGTCGGACTGGTCGGGGGAAAGGAGGGCAGGGACACTGAAATGGTCTTGGTAGGCAAAGCTGTCCTTTTGAAGTCTGGAATGTTTTGCCAGACTAAGAGCAGGAGACTGGAGTGGAAGGATCGTTTTCACTGAACCAAGGGGATTTTTTACAGTTTTCTCTCTCCGAGAACGAAACAAAAGAGAGGGGGAAAAAAACTTGGGCTATCAAAACCTGACAGAAAGAGCCTCAATCAAACAGATTTTGACACCACGTCCCCACCATGTCTACTCTCTACACACCACGTCCTCACCCTGTCTACTCTCTACACACCACGTCCTCACCATGTCTACTCTCTACACACCACGTCCCCACCATGTCTACTCTCTACACACCACGTCCCCACCATGTCTACTCTCTACACACCACGTCCTCACCATGTCCACTCTCTACACACCACGTCCCCACCATGTCTACTCTCTACACACCACGTCCTCACCATGTCTACTCTCTACACACCACATCCTCACCATGTCCACTCTCTACACACCACGTCCCCACCATGTTCACTCTCTACACACCACGTCCTCACCATGTCTACTCTCTACACACCACGTCCTCACCATGTCTACTCTCTACACACCACGTCCTCACCATGTCCACTCTCTACACACCACGTCCCCACCATGTCCACTCTCTACACACCACGTCCTCACCATGTCTACTCTCTACACACCACGTCCTCACCCTGTCTACTCTCTACACACCACGTCCTCACCATGTCCACTCTCTACACACCACGTCCTCACCATATCCACTCTCTACACACCATGTCTACTCTCTACACACCACGTCCTCACCATGTCCACTCTCTACACACCACGTCCCCACCATGTCTACTCTCTACACACCACGTCCTCACCATGTCTACTCTCTACACACCACGTCCTCACCATGTCCACTCTCTACACACCACGTCCCCACCATGTCCACTCTCTACACACCACGTCCTCACCATGTCTACTCTCTACACACCACGTCCTCACCATGTCTACTCTCTACACACCACGTCCTCACCATGTCCACTCTCTACACACCACGTCCCCACCATGTCCACTCTCTACACACCACGTCCTCACCATGTCTACTCTCTACACACCACGTCCTCACCCTGTCTACTCTCTACACACCACGTCCTCACCATGTCCACTCTCTACACACCACGTCCTCACCATATCCACTCTCTACACACCATGTCTACTCTCTACACACCACGTCCTCACCATGTCCACTCTCTACACACCACGTCCCCACCATGTCTACTCTCTACACACCACGTCCTCACCATGTCTACTCTCTACACACCACGTCCCCACCATGTCTACTCTCTACACACCACGTCCTCACCATGTCCACTCGTTACAAAGTGACATTAAAAACTCAAGTTCTGGAAAAACAACTTTAGGATACATTCTTATGGTCAAAAAAGGAAATGTATTTATTTAAGTTATTTATTTTAAATTATTTATATTTATTTATCTTTTAAAATAGATTTTATATCAAATTAGGGGAG
>NC_092161.1:6510365-6525365 GCF_045791955.1 Oncorhynchus clarkii lewisi
GAGTTATGTAGAGCAGTGTAAAGCAGTGTAGAGTTATGTAGAGCAGTGCAGAGCAGTGTAGAGCAATGTAGAGTTATGTAGAGTTATGTAGAGCAGTGTAGAGTTATGTAGAGTTGTGTATAGCAGTGTAGAGTTATGTAGAGCAGTGTAGAGTTATGTAGAGCAGTGTAGAGCAGTGTAGAGCAGTGTAGAGTTATGTAGAGTTATGTAGAGTTATGTAGAGCAGTGTAGAGTTATGTAGAGCAGTGTAGAGCAGTGTAGAGCAGTGTAGAGCAGTGTAGAGTTATGTAGAGCAGTGTAGAGTTATGTAGAGCAGTGTAGAGTTATGAGAGCAGTGTAGAGTAGTGTAGAGTTATGTAGAGCTGTGTAGAGTAGTGTAGAGTTATGTAGAGCAGTGTAGAGTTATGTAGAGTTATGTAGAGCTGTGTAGAGCAGTGTAGAGCAGTGTAAAGCAGTGTAGAGTTATGTAGAGTTATGTAGAGCAGTGTAGAGTAGTGTAGAGTTATGTAGAGCTGTGTAGAGTTATGTAGAGTTATGTAGAGCAGTGTAGAGTAGTGTAGAGTTATGTAGAGCAGTGTAGAGCAGTGTAGAGCTGTGTAGAGCAGTGTAGAGCAGTGTAGAGTTATGTAGAGTTATGTAGAGTTATGTAGAGTTATGTAGAGCTGTGTGTAACTGTGTAGAGCTGTGTAGAGCTGTGTGTAACTGTGTAGAGCTGTGTAGATTTGTGTGTAACTGTGTAGAGCTGTGTAGAGCTGTGTAGAGCTGTGTGTAACTGTGTAGAGCTGTGTAGAGCTGTGTAGAGCTGTGTAGAGCTGTGTGTAACTGTGTAGAGCTGTGTGTAACTGTGTAGAGCTGTGTAGAGCTGTGTGTAACTGTGTAGAGCTGTGTGCAACTGTGTAGAGGTGTGTAAAAGTGTGTAGAGCTGTGTAGAGCTGTGAATAGATGTGTAGAGCTGTGTAGAGCTGTGTAGAGCTGTGTATAGATGTGTAGAGCTGTGTAGAGCTGTGTATAGATGTGTAGAGCTGTGTAGAGCTGTGTATAGATGTGTAGAACAGTGTAGATCAGTGTAGAGCTGTGTATAGATGTGTAGAGCTTTGTAGAGCTGTGTATAGATGTGTATAGATGTGTAGAGCTGTGTAGAGCTGTGTATAGATGTGTATAGATGTGTAGAGCTGTGTAGAGCTGTGTATAGATGTGTAGAGCTGTGTAGAGCTGTGTATAGATGTGTAGAGCTGTGTAGAGCTGTGTATAGATGTGTAGAGCTGTGTATAGATGTGTACAGATGTGTAGAGCTGTGTAGAGCTGTGTATAGATGTGTATAGATGTGTAGAGCTGTGTAGAGCTGTGTATAGATGTGTAGAGCTGTGTAGAGCTGTGTATAGATGTGTAGAGCTGTGTAGAGCTGTGTATAGATGTGTAAAGCTGTGTAGAGCTGTGTATAGATGTGTAGAGCTGTGTAGAGTTGTGTATAGCTGTGTAGAGCTGTGTAGAGCAGCATTTCATTACATGACCATTTTAGGTATTACATTTGCATGTCATAAATATGCTACTGTAGTTGACATGTCATAAATATGCTACTGTTGTTGACAAATCATAAATATGCTACTGTAGTTTACAGGTCATAAATATGCTACTGTAGTTGACATGTCATAAATATGCTACTGTAGTTTACATGTCATAAATATGCTACTGTAGTTTACAGGTCATAAATATGCTACTGTAGTTGACATGTCATAAATATGCTACTGTAGTTTACATGTCATAAATATGCTACTGTTGTTGACAAGTCATAAATATGCTACTGTAGTTTACATGTCATAAATATGCTACTGTAGTTTACATGTCATAAATATGCTACTGTAGTTTACATGTCATAAATATGCTACTGTAGTTGACATGTCATAAATATGCTACTGTAGTTTACAGGTCATAAATATTCTACTGTAGTTTACATGTCATAAATATGCTACTGTAGTTTACATGTCATAAATATGCTACTGTAGTTTACATGTCATAAATATGCTACTGTAGTTGACATGTCATAAATATGCTACTGTAGTTGACATGTCATAAATATGCTACTGTAGTTTACATGTCATAAATATGCTACTGTAGTTTACATGTCATAAATATGCTACTGTAGTTTACATGTCATAAATATGCTACTGTAGTTTACATGTCATAAATATGCTACTGTAGTTTACATGTCATAAATATGCTACTGTAGTTTACATGTCATGTCAAATTGAACTGCAGTGTACTTTTAAAACCTATTATCTTAAAAGACACGTTTTTCCAATAACCCTATTGGTTAAAGCCTATTTTTTTAGCAGTGTAAATAACAAAAGTATTGGGCTCTTAAATAGATGGCTGGTTATGATTGGCTGGGAATGGTTAGGGAGGTTAGAGATCAGATGGTGACAGAAACTCCAAAAGTGGTGAAATCTAGTGTATTTCTGTATACTTCATGTTACCATCTACAGACAAAATGCTGGCACGTTGCTAATTCAGTTATTGACTCTTAAAAAAATGCACAGAAAATGTGCTACTCATTGTGTCGTCTCTGTTGAGGAAAAACAATTACGACATTTTTTTCCCCATTTATGTATCTAAAATTACTCTACGGTCAAGAAAATGGCTTCTGAAGTCTCCTGATTATATGTTTGTAAATCGTTTTATTTTTATTTCCAATCTGTCAGTCAGTTAGACTACCCTATATCATCCACTAGATTGAAACTGGACTTTAAGTAGAGCAGTAAAACACAGCCGCGCTGTGGAGAGTGGCCCTCTGTGTCATCAGCTTATCGCCCTGTTGTCCAGGTCGTCGTCCCAAATGGCAATATATTCCTTACACAGTGCACTACTTTTGCACTGTTAAATGTACTGTTTTAGGGAATAGGGTGCCATGTTCGGACTCACCCTAGGTCATCTGGTGTGGCTGTGGAGCTCCCTGTGGAGTCCCCTGTGGAGTCCCCTGTGGAGCCCCCTGTGGAGCCCCCTGTGGAGCCCCTGTGGAGTCCCCTGTGTATCCCCACTGTCAGCACCCTAAACCACATGTGAGGTGATTTCTATCACAGCCCCTGTAGATACAGACCAGACATGGATCCAAACACTATTTGAAATAATTTAAAATACTTTATCTGGGCTTGGTTAAGCTGGGCTTGATTAAACTGGGCTTGATTAAGCTGGGCTTGATTAAACTGGGCTTGGTTAAGCTGGACTTGATTAAACTGGGCTTGGTTAAGCTGGGCTTGATTAAACTGTTAAGATGGCCATGATTAAGCTGGGCTTGATTAAACTGTTAAACTGGGCTTGGTTAAGCTGGGCTTGATTAAACTGTTAAACTGGGCTTGGTTAAGCTGGGCTTGATTAAACTGGGCTTGATTAAACTGGGCTTGGTTATGACATCTTTTATTTAACCTTTATTTAACTCGGCAAGTCAGTTAAGAACAAATTCTTATTTTCAAATGACGGCCAATCAAAAGACAAAAGGACTCCTGCGGGGACAAGAGAGACAACACTCCTGAGGGGACGAGAGAGACAACACTCCTGTGGGGACGAGGGACAACACTCCTGTGGGGACAAGAGAGACAACACTCCTGTGGAGACAAGAGACAACACTCCTGTGGGGACAAGAGAGACAACACTCCTGTGGGGACAAGAGAGACAACACTCCTGTGGGGACGAGGGACAACACTCCTGTGGGGACGAGGGACAACACTCCTGTGGGGACAAGAGAGACAACACTCCTGTGGAGACGAGAGACAACACTCCTGTGGGGACAAGAGAGACAACACTCCTGTGGGGACAAGAGAGAAAACACTCCTGTGGGGACAAGAGAGAAAACACTCCTGTGGGGACAAGAGAGACAACACTCCTGTGGGGACAAGAGAGAAAACACAACACGACATAAAGAGAGACCTAAAAGAAGAATACAGTAAAATGTTGTGTGTAGTTATCCTATGAGAGGGATACATAGACTACAGTCTGAAATAGGTACAAGGCACTTATAATAACAATAGTCTCTTACAGACGTCGATGTCATACACATTGATGAGTTAAATATTAAGTGAATGTTAGTCCACTTTATTTCACATACATAGTATAAATTAAGATTCCACTCACTTTCAACACACCAGTCAGCGTTAGCACACAGCATAGGCATAGCACAGTGCTGTGAAGTCAGAAAACTCCAGCCAAAAACCAGCTAAAAACCAGCTAAAAACCAGCCAAAAACACTCATCTATGTATAAAGAAGCATCTCATATAAAGAACCAAATGATGGATGAAATGATGCAGACAGAGGACAGAGGACAGAGGACAGAGGATATAGAACAGAGAACAGAGGACAGAGGACAGAGGATAGAGGATAGAGGACAGAGGACAGAGGATAGAGAACAGAGAACAGAGGACAGAGGACAGAGGACAGAGGACAGAGAACAGAGGACAGAGGACAGAGGAAAGAGGATAGAGAACAGAGAACAGAGAACAGAGGACAGAGGACAGAGGACAGAGGACAGAGGACAGAGAGAGTGCAGTGTTTGGTCTAAATATATTTATATTTATGTATAAAATATTTGCTGCAATGTAACTTTGTTCCGTAGACAGACAGCGTTCTAAGTAGAGGAGGGTTTTGTGCTTTACAGACAGACGGGCGGACGGACGGACAGACAGACGGACGGACGGGGGGGCGGACGGACAGATGGGGGGGCGGACGGACAGACAGACAGGGGTGGCGGACGGACAGATGGGGGGCGGACGGGGGGGTGGACGGACAGACAGACAGACAGGGGTGGCGGACGGACAGACGGGGGGCGGACGGGGGGGCGGACGGACAGACGGGGGGCGGACGGACAGACAGACAGGGGTGGCGGACGGACAGACGGGGGGCAGACGGACGGGCGGACGGACAGACGGACAGACGGGGGCGGACGGACAGACGGACGGACGGGGGGGGGCGGACGGACGGACAGCAGACAGACGGACGGACGGGGTGGCGGACGGACAGACGGACGGACGGACGGGGTGGCGGACGGACAGACGGGGGGCGGACGGACAGACAGACGGACGGACGGGGCGGACGGACAGACGGGCGGGGGGGGGAGGGCGGACGGATAGACAGACAGGGGTAGCGGACGGACGGACAGACAAGGGGGGCGGACGGACGGACAGACAGGGGTGGCGGACGGACGGACGGACGGGGGGGTGTACGGACGGACAGACAGGGGGGGCGGACGGACAGACAGACGTACGGACGGACAGACGGGCGGCAGGCAAGTAGCACTCTAAGTAGAGGAGCCTAGGGTGTCATTGTAAATAAGAATTTGTTCTTAACTGACTTGCCTAGTTAAATAAAGGTCAAATAAATGAAAACATTTTGTCTATTCTTACTGTTTTAAATTGGCCATTTAATCAAGCTTTAAAATATATATATAATAACAAATTAATAAAAGTTGGGTAAGTTGTCATTGGTGCGCGTACTGGGAGCAGAGTCAGGTGCAGGAGAGCATAGAGTTTAAAGATGACTGATTCCCAGCGTTTGTTGCCAGACACAGAGCAAAAAACAGCTGATGTACTTGAGGAACCGATAAGGAAATGATCGGGAGGTTATGACCTACAGCACCGGAGCAAAAAACAAACAGGATTTTAATTTTAGTCTCTCATTAGCTTTTTAAATGGCATGAATAGGAGAGAGAGAGCCTGCCTACTGCGTTTAGTTAGCTACGCTCTACAGTGTGTGTGCGTGTGCGTGTGTGTGTGCGTGTGCTTGCAGGCGTGTGTGTGTGTGTGTGTGTGTGTGTGTGTGTGTGTGTGTGTGTGTGTGTGTGTGTGTGTGTGTGTGTGTGTGTGTGTGTGTGTGTGTGTGTGTGTGTGTGCGCGTGTGTGTGTGTGTGTGTACGTGTGCATGTGTGTGTGCTAGAGAGCTCGACTGACAGACAAAGAGAGAGCTGCAACTTCCCTTGTGTAAACTCTTAGACTATCCTCACTAAATCAGAGTGGATATTACTACCGGTCATATCCTGCCTCCTGCTTCTGCACCCCACATGAGAAAGCAGTTGAAAGAGAGAGAGACAGAGGGAGGTAGAGAAGGAGAGGGTGTGAGAGAGAGTTAGAGGGAGGTAGAGAGAGTGAGAGAGTGTGAGAGAGAGTTAGAGGGAGGTAGAGATAGTGAGAGAGTGTGAGAGAGAGTTAGAGGGAGGTAGAGAGAGTGAGAGAGTGTGAGAGAGAGTTAGAGGGAGGTAGAGAGAGTGAGAGAGTGTGAGAGAGAGTTAGAGGGAGGTAGAGAGAGTGAGAGAGTGTGAGAGAGAGTTAGAGGGAGGTAGAGAGAGTGAGAGAGTGTGAGAGAGAGTTAGAGGGAGGTAGAGAGAGTGAGAGAGTTTGAGAGAAAAAGTGAGAGAGAGACTGGGGATAAAAGAGAGGGAGATGGGGGAGATAGACAGACAATGAGAGAAAGAGCGAGAGAGAAAGAGAGAGAGAGAGAGAGAGAGAGAGCGAGAGAGAGAGTGCTTGGCCAGCTCCGTTAAGAAGTTAACTTTTTGGACGGCTGCTGGAACTACTTAAGGTCAGTGACGTTTTTCAGGGGAACAGGTGGTTGGAATGAGTGACATAATTTTGGCTCCACACTGAGATCCTGAGAAATTAGGACACCCTGCCCTGCCTGAGCAGATATTACTCTGTCATTATCTACGAACGCCTGCTGATCAGAGCAGATATTACTCGGTCATTATTTATGAACGCCTGCTGATCAGAGCAGATATTACTCTGTCATTATCTACGAACGCCTGCTGATCAGAGAAGATATTACTCTGTCATTACCTACGAACGCCTGCTGATCAGATCAGTTATTACTCTGTCATTATTTACGAACGCCTGCTAATCGGAGCAGATATTACTTCTTCATTATCTACGAACGCCTGCTGATCAGACCAGTTATTACTCTGTCATTATCTATGAACGCCTGCTAATCAGAGCAGATATTACTCTGTCATTATCTACGAACGCCTGCTGATCAGACCAGTTATTACTCTGTCATTATCTATGAACGCCTGCTAATCAGAGCAGATATTACTCTGTCATTATCTACGAACGCCTGCTGATCAGATCAGTTATTACTCTGTCATTATCTACGAACGCCTGCTAATCGGAGCAGATTTTACTCCTTTATTATTTACGAACGCCTGCTGATCAGATCAGTTATTACTCTGTCATTATCTACGAACGCCTGCTAATCGGAGCAGATATTACTCCTTCATTATTTACGAACGCCTGCTGATCAGATCAGTTATTACCCTGTCATTATCTATGAACGCCTGCTAATCAGAGCAGTTATTACTCTGTCATTATCTACAAATGCCGGCTGATCAGACCAGTTATTACTCTGTCATTATTTACGAACGCCTGCTAATCAGAGCAGTTATTACTCTTAGCTACTATATTTAGCTACTTCAACTGTGATTCCTCATACAATCACACAGAATCAGAATACTTAAAGTGTGTATGCACTTATGCACACATGTACGCACACACACACACACACACACACACACACACACACACACACACACACACACACACACACACACACACACTAACTCACACACACACACACACACACACACACACACACACACACACACGCACACACACACTCACACACACACTCATACAGACGCAAACTCACACACACACACACACACACACACACACACACACACGCACACACGCACACACGCACACACACACACACACACACACGCACACACACTTACACATCTTCGTACCCATCTTGAAGAAGGCTTGGCTGAGAAAGTTATTTATTCTCCTACGCTGTTAACTACTGCCAGGTCTGTTAAAGACAGGAATGTTATTCAGAATGCAGAGAATATATTTAGTTCTCTGGGACAGACAGTAAAAGGCACCAGAGGGTCTAGCCCCCTGGAAGAGAGGGCTTATTTCAGTCACACTATGGACTTTCAATTACCCTAAATCTGTTGCTTGGCTCCTTCAAGTGCATTACACCCAATTAACACTTAGCCTATGAGAGACATCGAGATTTGTTTTGTATAATCTGTGTTGAGAATGAGATGTATTTTTTTCCTTGAAAAAACAAACAAGCACTGTGATGTGTGAAGCATCACATTGAAAGGGTTAGGAGGATAATATTTAACCCAATTGTTTGCTGTATTGATCATCAGTCTAATTGATCCAGTATAGTTAGCCTGTTCTTTAACTAGTATAGGTAGCCTAGCCTGTTCTATAACTAGTATAGGTAGCCTAGCCTGTTCTATAGCCAGTATAGTTAGCCTAGCCTGTTCTATAACTAGTATAGTTAGCCTAGCCTGTTCTATAGCCAGTATAGGTAGCCTAGCCTGTTCTATAGACAGTATAGTTAGCATAGCCTATTCCATAACCAGTATAGTTAGCCAAGCCTGTTCTATAACCAGTATAGTTAGCCTAGCCTGTTCAATAGCCAGTATAGTTAGCCTAGCCTGTTCAATAGCCAGTACAGTTAGCCTATCCTTTACAATAGCCAGTATAGTTAGCCTAGCCTGTTCAATAGCCAGTATAGTTAGCATAGCCTATTCCATAACCAGTATAGTTAGCCAAGCCTGTTCTATAACCAGTATAGTTAGCCTAGCCTGTTCTATAACCAGTATAGCTAGCCTAGCCTGTTCAATAGCCAGTATAGTTAGCCTAGCCTATTCTAAAACTAGTATAGGTAGCCTAGCCTATTCTATAGCCAGTATAGTTAGCCTAACCTGTTCAGTACTAGCCTAGCCTGTTCAATAGCCGGTATAGTTAGCTGAGCCTGTTCTATAGCCAGTATAGTTATACTGTTCTATAGCCAGTATAGTTAGCCTAGCCTGTTCTATAGCCAGTATAGTTAGCCTAGCCTGTTCTATAGCCAGTATAGTTAGCCTAGCTTATTCCATAACTAGTATATTATCTATTATTATTTTGGACAATGTAATATCGATACCTTGACTCCGAGTATTGATTTGTCAATTGTTTTGCTTGTTAGCGTTACCTAACGCTAGTCAGATGTACCCACTCCAAACCTTTCCATCCGATAGCTTGTTCTCCATCTACTTTTTAAAAAGTGAGCCAACGTGTTCTCAGCACTTTTTTTTCATTTATGCTTGACTGATCAAAAACCATTTTCTCATACTGTCTCTTGTCTCACTGCAGCACACATACAGTATAGTGAGCAATATGTTTGGAACAGCAAACCAGCAAACAAATCCCAGTATCGAATATCAATACATGAAAAATTGGGAGAATCGGAATGAATATAATTTCGGAAAATACTTACTCACATGCCTAGATAAATAAAGGTTAAATAAAAAATAAAAGTGTGCTGATAATATCGTATCACGAGGTCCCTGGTAATTCCCAGCTCTAAAAGCCAGTATATACCACTGACTCTTCACATGGGTTCACGTTCGGCTCCCCTTGTTTAGAGTGGAGCATTTGTGACATGTACAAGAAAGACAGGTTAGGATTTACACTATCCTTCAGGACATGAAGGCGGACAGACAGTTGGTGGACAGTCGGTTGGATGAACGATGTTTGTAAATACCCAGCAGCTGAGCTGCCAGTCTGGCAGAGCCTCGGTGTCAGCTGCTCCAAGAGTTGCACTTCCGGCAAAATTCCCAGGTTTTTCAGGAATCCCAGTCGGACGAGGGGAGAAATCAGCTGGAAAACCTGGGAATTTTAAGAAATGTACCATAAATGTGCAACCCTAGGCATTCCTGTCCCGTTGAAGTGAAGGGTTACCCAGCTCCAATCCCAACCCTAACCCAGCCCCAACCCTAGCCCAGCTCCAACTCAGCCCCAAGCCTAGCCCAGCCCCAACCCTAGCCCAGCCCCAACCCTAGCCGAGCTCCAACCTTAGCACAGCCCCAACCCTAGCACAGCCCCAACCCTAGCCCAGCCCCAACCCTAGCCCAGCTCCAACCCTAGCCCAGCCCCAACACTAGAGCAGCTCCAACTCAGCCCCAACCCTAGCACAGCCCCAACCCTAGCCCAGCCCCAACCCTAGCCCCAACCCTAGCCCCAACACCAGACCAGCTCCAACTCAGCCCCAACCCTAGCCCAGCTCCAACCCTAGGCAAGCTCCAACCCTAGCCCAGCCTCAGCTCCAACCCTAGCCCAGCCCTAATCCTAGCCCAGCCCAGCTTCAGCCCAGCCCCAACCCTAGCCCAGCTCCAACCCTAGCCCAGCCCAGCTCCAACCCATCTCCAACCTTTGGCCAGCCCAGCCACAACCCAACCACAACACTAGCCAAGCCCAGCCCAAGCACCAACACAGCCCAAGCCCCAACCCATCCCAACACAACTCTAACCCAGACCAACACAACTCAGCTCAGCCCAACACAACCCAACCCTAGCCCAGCCCAGCTTCAGCCCCAACCCTAGCCCAGCTCCAACCCATCCCCAACCTTTGGCCAGCCCAGCCACAACCCAGCCACAACACTAGCCCAGCCCAGCCCAAGCACCAACACAGCCCAAGCCACAACCCATCCCAACCCAGTCCCAACCCATCCCAACACAACTCTAACCCAGACCAACACAACTCAGCTCAGCCCAACACAACCCAACCCTAGCCCAGCCCAGCTTCAGCCCCAACCCTAGCCCAGCTCCAACCCATCCCCAACCTTTGGCCAGCCCAGCCACAACCCAGCCACAACACTAGCCCAGCCCAGCCCAAGCACCAACACAGCCCAAGCCACAACCCATCCCAACCCAGTCCCAACCCATCCCAACACAACTCTAACCCAGCTCAGCCCAACCCTTGCCCATCCCTAACCCAGCCCCAGCCAAGCCCCAACCATAGCCCAGCCCCAACCCAGCCCCAACCCAGTCCCAACCCAGTCCCAAGCCAGTCCCAACCCAGCCCCAAACCAGCCCCAACCCAGTTCCAGCCTAACCCAGCCCTAACCCAACCCCAACCCAGTCCCAACCCAGTCCTAGTCCAACCCAGTTCCAGGCTAACCCAGCCCTAACCCAACCACAACCACAACCCAGTCCCAACCCAGTCCCAAGCCAGTCCCAGACCAACCCAGTTCCAGGCTAACCCAGCCTCAACCCATCCCAGCCCAACTCCAACTCCAACACTGCCTGATCCATCCATTCCATGATGAATGTAGTTAAATAAACAACAGGCTGAAACCCTATAGAATGCTCAGTCTGTGCCTGCTGCATTATTAATCGCATATTGATGAGGGAGTAATGCAGGCACGCCACCCGCTCTGCTCCGCTCACTATCCCAATGACATGCCAGGCTGCGTCACAAATGGCACCCTATTCCCTATATAGTGCACTACTTTAGACCAGAACCCTATGGAACCCTATTCCCTATATAGTGCACTACTTTAGACCAGAGCCCTATGGCACCCTATTTCCTACGTAGTGCACTACTTTAGACCAGAGCCCTATGCCACCCTATTCCCTATGCAGTACACTACTTTAGACCAGAGCCCTATGCCACCTTATTCCCTATGCAGTACACTACTTTAGACCAGAGCCCTATGCCACCCTATTCCCTATGCAGTACACTACTTTAGACCAGAGCCCTATGCCACCCTATTCCCTATGCAGTACACTACTTTAGACCAGAGCCCTATGCCACCCTATTCCCTATGCAGTACACTACTTTAGACCAGAGCCCTATGCCACCCTATTCCCTATGCAGTACACTACTTTAGACCAGAGCCCTATGGCACCGTATTCCCTATATAGTACACTACTTTAGACCAGAGCCCTATGCCACCCTATTCCCTATGCAGTACACTACTTTAGACCAGAGCCCTATGGCACCCTATTCCCTATATAGTGCACTACTTTAGACCAGTGCCTCATGGCACCCTATTCCCTATATAGTGACCTACTTTAGTCCAGAGCCTTATGGCACCCTATTCCCTACGTAGTACACTACTTTAGACCAGAGTCCTCTACGTAGGTATTGTGGTGCAAAGGAAACATGGTGCCATTTGGGATGCTGTCCTTCTTGTCTCCTGCCCCCCAAGCCACCACTCTACAGACACCACACTCTGTCTCCTGCCCACCGGGCCACCACTCTACAGACACCACACTCTGTCTCCTGCCCACCGAGCCACCACTCTACAGACACCACACTCTGTCTCCTGCCCCCCGAGCCACCACTCTACAGACACCACACTCTGTCTCCTGCCCACCGAGCCACCACTCTACAGACACCACACTCTGTCTCCTGCCCCCGAGCCACCACTCTACAGACACCACACTCTGTCTCCTGCCCCCCGAGCCACCACTCTACAGACACCACACTCTGTCTCCTGCCCCACGAGCCACCACTCTACAGACACCGCACTCTGTCTCCTGCCCACCGAGCCACCACTCTACAGACACCACACTCTGTCTCCTGCCCCCGAGCCACCACTCTACAGACACCACACTCTGTCTCCTGCCCCCCGAGCCACCACTCTACAGACACCACACTCTGTCTCCTGCCCCACGAGCCACCACTCTACAGACACCGCACTCTGTCTCCTGCCCACCGAGCCACCACTCTACAGACACCACACTCTGTCTCCTGCCCCACGAGCCACCACTCTACAGACACCACACTCTGTCTCCTGCCCCACGAGCCACCACTCCATAGATGCTATACTCTTGTCTCTGATAGCATCAAATCAAATTCTATTGGTCACATACACATGGTTAGCAGATGTTATTGTGGGATGTAGCAAAAATACTTGTGCTTTTTGTTCCCGACAGTGCAGCGAAATCTAACAATTCACACAACAAATACCTTATACCTAGCATGTGAGACAAAGGGGGATGGAGCCGTGAAGCAAGGAGTGAAGAAGTTAAACATCTGTCTCTTTTTCCATCCGTGAGAGCTGAATGAGTTAATACCATACGTCATTACAGCACAGCTCTGTGGTGCAGTAGCTGTCTCCAACTCTCTCTGTCTGTGTCGGCTGGTACAGTAGCTCTGTGGTGCAGTAGCTGTCTCCAACTATCTCTGTCTGTGTCGGCTGGTACAGTAGCTCTGTGGTGCAGTAGCTGTCTCCAACTATCTCTGTCTGTGTCGGCTGGTACAGTAGCTCTGTGGTGCAGTAGCTGTCTCCAACTATCTCTGTCTGTGTCGGCTGGTACAGTAGCTCTGTGGTGCAGTAGCTGTCTCCAACTATCTCTGTCTGTGTCGGCTGGTACAGTAGCCCTGTTGTGCAGTAGCTGTCTCCAACTATCTCTGTCTGTGTCGGCTGGTACAGTAGCCCTGTTGTGCAGTAGCTGTCTCCAACTCTCTCTGTCTGTGTCGGCTGGTACAGTAGCTCTGTGGTGCAGTAGCTGTCTCCAACTCTCTCTGTCTGTGTCGGCTGGTACAGTAGCCCTGTGGTGCAGTAGCTGTCTCCAACTATCTCTGTCTGTGTCGGCTGGTACAGTAGCTCTGTGGTAGAACAGCCAGAGCACTTCTCTATGCTGAAATGACATCCTATTCAATTTATAGTGAGATACATTTGACCAGGGCCCTGTGTGACAGTGGACACAACATGTCATTTTCATGGGATACTGATGGAGGCATATGAATATCACATGTAATTTTCATAGGATACTAATGGAGGCATATGAACATCACATGTCATTTTCATAGGATACTGATGGAGGCATATGAATAGCATATGTAATTTTCATAGGATACTGATGGAAGCATATTAACATCATATGTCATTTTCATAGGATACTGATGGGGGCATATGAACATCACATGTGAATTCATGACATAATGATGATTTCTCATATCTCCTTCTATGGCAATGATAAAACCCATCAAAACCATTGACAAAAAAAGTTATCCGTTGTCAGACTGAAGTGAAAGTAAAGATTATTAATAGAAAATGAATCAAGTAAAAGTCACCCAGTAAAATATTACTGAGTAATAAAGTCTAAAAGTATTCGATTTTAAATGTACCTGCTAAAATTTTGTATCAAAATTTAATGGAACTGCCAAAATTTTGTATCAAAATGTAATGGAACTGCTAAAATTTTGTATCAACATTTTATGGAACTTCTAAAATTTTGTATCAAAATTAAAAGTATAAACCGTTTCAAATTCCTTATATTAAGCAAACCAGATGGTTTTTTTATGTATTGATGGATGAACAAGGGAACAGTCAGACATCATTTACAGATAGCCAGGGCCACACTCCAACAGTCAGACATCATTTACAGATAGCCAGGGCCACACTCCAACAGTCAGACATCATTTACAGATAGCCAGGGCCACACTCCAACAGTCAGACATCATTTACAGATAGCCAGGGCCACACTCCAACAGTCAGACATCATTTACAGATAGCCAGGGCCACACTCCAACACTCAGACATCATTTACAGATAGCCAGGGCCACACTCCAACAGTCAGACATCATTTACAGATAGCCAGGGCCACACTCCAACAGTCAGACATCATTTACAGATAGCCAGGGCCACACTCCAACAGTCAGACATCATTTACAGATAGCCAGGGCCACACTCCAACAGTCAGACATCATTTACAGATAGCCAGGGCCACACTCCAACAGTCAGACATCATTTACAGATAGCCAGGGCCACACTCCAACAGTCAGACATCATTTACAGATAGCCAGGGCCACACTCCAACAGTCAGACATCATTTACAGATAGCCAGGGCCACACTCCAACAGTCAGACATCATTTACAGATAGCCAGGGCCACACTCCAACAGTCAGACATCATTTACAGATAGCCAGGGCCACACTCCAACAGTCAGACATCATTTACAGATAGCCAGGGGTACACTCCAACAGTCAGACATCATTTACAGATAGCCAGGGCCACACTCCAACAGTCAGACATCATTTACAGATAGCCAGGGCCACACTCCAACAGTCAGACATCATTTACAGATAGCCAGGGGTACACTCCAACAGTCAGACATCATTTACAGATAGCCAGGGGTACACTCCAACAGTCAGACATCATTTACAGATAGC
>NC_092161.1:6532865-6550365 GCF_045791955.1 Oncorhynchus clarkii lewisi
CCTTCACATAAACAACCCTGTTTGAAATTAAATAAACTGTGAAACCCTTTCACATTTTACTCACAACACTTTTTTTGCAAGGATGAGGTCTGAATTCTTAAGGGGAAATCCTTTAAACAAACATTCCCATCTTGTGAAAACAACTTGGCTAATTTGTTCCGCCTGGGTAATAAGCTGGGGGAGGCACACGATGAAAGAGAGCGTTCTGGTTTTAAAATGAATCAAAATTGATTGCGTCCCAATAAAAAGAGAATTGGCAGAGTGTTAACTGAATCTGCCATAACCGTCTGTAGCTGTCCCCGGTCACTTTATTGTGTGCTAATGTAATAGAGAACACTTAGCTATAAACCCCTCTCTCGTCTCTCTGATGAGCTCACAGAGGATTTCCAAGACGGCATGCTGATGAAATTGTAAAAATGAGATTAGAGCGAGCTGCTAATGACTCCTAAAAACAAAGGAAAACCTCCAAATACAATTAGCCTTAGCCTCTTCTTTCTCTAAACACATCATATGTAAATTACTGTCATTGGAAGAAATATGCCTGGAAGGCAGAGGGGTTCATTAGATATCTCAGGAACTCCTCCAGGACACAAGTTTGTTTTATTCCAGTAGAAATAAATTGAAATTCAGAAAATATATTTATGTTAGAAAAGGAGAGAAAAATGGTGAAGATATTGTTCTCAGCTGGTATATGAATGTGCTGAAGTTCTTTATCTTTACAGGTCATTGTGAGAGAAACAAATCTCAATAGAAAACACTGTACATTACTTCCTGAGTGACATCAACTTCTCGGTGCCAATATTTCACATAGATACATTGCCTAGATGCATGGATGCTTTTTTCACATTTTATTATGTTACAGTCTTGTTCTAAAATGTATTTAATGTATTGTTTTCCTCATCAATCTACACACAATACCCCATAATGACATCACAATACCCCATAATGACATCACAATACCCCATAATGACATCACAATACCCCATAATGACATCACAATACCCCATAATGACATCACAATACCCCATAATGACATCACAATACCCCATAATGACAAAGGAAAACAGGTTTTTAGATTATTTTTTTTGTTGCAAAAAATATACCTTATTTCCAAAAGTAATTCTGCCAATTTAGTATGAGACTCGAAATTGAGCTCAGGTGCATCCTGTTTCTATTTTTCATCCTTGAGATGTTTCTACAACTTGATTGGAGTCCCACCTGTGGTAAAATCAATTGATTGGACATGATTTGGAAAGGCACACACCTGTCTATATAAGGTTCCACAGTTGACAGTGCATGTCAGCGCAAAAACCAAGCCATGAGGTGAAAGGAATTGTTCGGGGAATTGTCCGGGGAAGGGTACAATTCTGCAGCATTGAAGGTCCCCAAGAACACAGTGGCCTCCATTATTCTTAAATAGAAGAGGTTTGTAACCACCAACACTCTTTCTAGAGCTGGCAGCCCATCTCCTCTGGGAGAACCTTCCAGAAGGACATTTATCTCTGCAGCACTCCACCAATCAGGCCTTTATGCTAGTGGTTGACAGAAGCCACTCCTCAGTAAAAGGCACATGACAGCCCACTTGGAGTTTGCCAAAAGGCAGTTAAAGGACTCTCAGACCATGAGATAGAAGATTCGCTGTTCTGATGAAGCCAAGATTGAACTCTTTGGCTTGAAGTTTCACGTCTGGGGGAAACCTGGCACCATCACTACGGTGAAGCATGGCGTTGGTAGCGTCATACAATGTGGATGGTTTTCAGCGGCGGGGACTGGGAGAAGAGTCAGGATCAAGGGAAAGATAAACAGAGCAAAGTACAGCGTGAATCTTGGTGAAAAGATGTTCCAGAGCACTCAGGACATCTGACTGGGGCGAAGGTTCACCTTCAAACAGGACAACAACCCTAAGCAAACAACCAAGACGTCGCAGGCTTCGGGACTGACTGTTCTTTTTATTTTAGTTGTTTTATTTCACCTTTATTTAACCAGGTCAGCCAGTTGAGAACAAGTTCTCATTTACAACTGTGTGACCTGGCCAAGACACAAACAACAACACAGAGTTACACATGGGATAAACAAACATGCAGTCAATAACACAATAGAAAAATCTATATACAGTGAGTGCTAATTAAGTAAGATCAGGGAGGAAAGGCAATAAATAGGACATAGTGGTGAAATAATTATAATTTAGCACTTAAACACTGGAGTGATAGATGTGCAGAAGATGAATGTGCAAGTAGAGATACTGGGGTGCAAAGTAGCAAAACAATAAAATAACAGTATGGGGATGAGGTAGATGGGTGAGCAATTTACAGATGGACTATGTACAGGTGCAATGATCTGTAAGCTGCTCTGACAGCTGATGCTTAAAGTTAGTGAGGGAGATATGAGTCTCCAGCTTCAGTGATTTTTGCAATTCGTTCCAGTCATTGGCGGCAGAGAACTGGAAGGAAAGGCGGCCAAAGCGGGTGTTAGCTTTGGGGATGACCAGTGAAATATACCTGCTGGAGTGCGTGCTGCGAGTGGGTGCTGCTATGGTGACCAGTGAGCTGAGATAAGAAGGGGCTTTACCTAGCAAAGACTTATAGATGACCTGCAGCCAGTGGGTTTGGCGACGAATATGAAGTAAGGGACAGCCAACGAGAGCATACAGGTCGCAGTGGTGGGTAGTATATGGGGCTTGGTGACAAAACGGATGGCACTGTGATAGACTACATCCAATTTGCTGAGTAGAGTGTTGGAGGCTATTTTGTAAATGACATCGCCGAAGTCAAGGATCGGTAGGATGGTCAGTTTTATAAGGTTATATTTGGCAGCATGAGTGAAGAATGCTATGTTGCGAAATAGCAATCCAATTCTAGATTTAATTTTGGTTTGGAGATGCTTAATGTGAGTCTGGAAGGAGAGTTTACAGTCTAACCAGACACCCAGATATTTGTAGTTGTCCACATATGCTAAGTCAGAACCATCTAGAGTAGTGATGCTAGTCGGGCGGGCAGATGCGGGCAGCGATCGGTTGGAGAGCATGCATTTAGTTTTACTTGCATTTAAGAGCAGTTGGAGGCCACGGAAGGAGTGTTGTATGGCATTGAAGCTCATCTGGAGGTTAGTTAACACATTTGTCCAAAGAAGGGCCAGAAGTATACAGAATGGTGTCGTCTGCGTAGAGGTGGATCAGGGAATCACCAGCAGCGAGAGCGACATCGTTGATGTATACAGAGAAGAGAGTCGGCCCGAGATTTGAACCCTGTGGCACCCCCATAGAGACTACCAGGGGTCCGGACAACAGGCTCTCGGATTTGACAGACTGAACTCTATCAGAGAAGTATTTGGTGAACCAGGCGAGGCAGTCATTTGAGAAACCAAGTCTGCCGATTAGAATGCGGTGACTGACAGAGCTGAAAGCCTTGGCCAGGTAAATTAATACGGCTGCACAGTATTTATCAATGGTGGTTATGATATCGTTTATGATCTTGAGCGTGACTGAGGTGCAACCATGACCAGCTCGGAAACCAGATTGCATAGCGGAGAAGGTATGGTGGGATTCGAAATGTTCTGTGATTTCGAAATGTTCGGTGATCTGTTTGTTTACTTGGCTTTAGAAGACCTTGGAAAGGCAGGGTCAGAGTGGCCCAGCCAGAGCCCGGACTTGAACCCTTTCGAACATCTCTGGAGAGACCTGAAAATAGCTGTGCAGCGACACACTCCATCGAAACTAACATATCTTGAGCGGATCTGCAAAGAAGAATGAGAGAAACTGCCCAAATGCAGGTGTGCCAAGCTTGTAGCGTCATACCAAAGCAGACTCAAGCCTGTATTCGCTGACAAAGGGGCTTTAACAAAGTACTGAGTAAAGGGTCTGAATACTTATGTAAATGTGATATTTCTAAAAAACAGTTTTTGCTTCGTCATTACGGGTATTGTGTGTAGATTGATTAATTATTTTTTTTAATCCATTTTAGAATAAGCCTGTAACGTAACAAAATGTGGAAAAAGTCAAGGGATCTGAATACGGTACATTTGTTTCTTCCACAGTTATTCTACGATTGGATTGCTCACTTAATTTATTAGCCCTTTTCCATTTCGTAGGGCCAGAACATCAAAAAATACTCTTACAGTTCACCAACCATATACAGACATTTTTCTGTCTCTACTTGAATTGTAACCCTGAAGGCCTTGGAGATATAGCAGTCGTGTTCCCTGTCCCGTCTCAGTGTATTCTCTGACTCTTCACCTCTTGGTTCAAAACACATCTGAAGTTATCAGCCTCTCTCTGCCAGTGTGTTTACACTATCCCAGCCCTCAAATTATTTGCCCAACCAGAAAATAAGAAAACTCTCCACTTAGACTCTCAATACCCATTCAGAACTAAACAGCCCTTCTCTCCTGTAGCTGTTTGTATAGGACAAATCAAACACACACACACACACACAACAACTTCACAGCAATTACGCAGCAATTAAACAGGATAAAGTCATGTTTGCTGTGCCGCTGTATCCTAACACAAACATAGGAGATGCCAGTTGCCTAGCAGCTCTGTGTTTTCCAACCAGTCAGGTAATCCATTTATCTGGGTATTGTTCTCGTCTCATCCCTGTTTAACCCACGTGGATTTGCTGTTAGATTTTCTGAGCTTTGGGCAAAACCCCCTTCACTATATGCAGTGACTTGGGAGAGCTGGGTGGCTGGTTGCCCCCCATGAAGACATAGCAGGGGGGTTCGTTTGGGGCGATGGGTGGTTGGCTTCCATTGTGATCATGTGATATACTGGTCTGACCAAAGAAAGTGGCAGCTAAACTTTCCAATAGCTTGATTCTACGTTCTTCTACCCGCTAGAAAGACAAGTGATTTTCCTACTGGTCACATAGTATATCTATAAATTATTGACTATCTGTATCAATCCCCCAAAAAATGATTTACCAAATTCAAAAATCAAAAACAGTTTGCCTGAAGTATAATGAAACAGTCACAGTCTGATTGTCAGATTGTAAAAATACCAGAGTATCTTTGACCTCGCAAATACCCATATGTCTGTTAGTCCTGTGCGAGTGTTGGGAGGGAGAGCTGGTGTTTAATGATGGTGAGTGTTGGGAGGGAGAGCTGGTGTTTAATGATGGTGAGTGTTGGGAGGGAGAGCTGGTGTTTAATGATGGTGAGCGTTGGGAGGGAGAGCTGGTGTTTAATGATGGTGAGTGTTGTGAGGGAGAGCTGGTGTTTAATGATGGTGAGTGTTGGGAGGGAGAGCTGGTGTTTAATGATGGTGAGTGTTGGGAGGGAGAGCTGGTGTTTAATGATGGTGAGTGTTGGGAGGGAGAGCTGGTGTTTAATGATGGTGAGTGTTGGGAGGGAGAGCTGGTGTTTAATGATGGTGAGTGTTGGGAGGGAGAGCTGGTGTTTAATGATGGTGAGTGTTGGGAGGGAGAGCTGGTGTTTAATCGTGGTGAGTGTTGGGAGGGAGAGCTGGTGTTTATTGATGGTGAGTGTTGGGAGGGAGAGCTGGTGTTTAATGATGGTGAGTGTTGGGAGGGAGAGCTGGTGTTTAATGATGGTGAGTGTTGGGAGGGAGAGCTGGTGTTTAATGATGGTGAGTGTTGGGAGGGAGAGCTGGTGTTTAATGATGGTGAGTGTTGGGAGGGAGAGCTGGTGTTTAATGATGGTGAGCGTTGGGAGGGAGAGCTGGTGTTTAATGATGGTGAGTGTTGTGAGGGAGAGCTGGTGTTTAATGATGGTGAGTGTTGGGAGGGAGAGCTGGTGTTTAATGATGGTGAGTGTTGGGAGGGAGAGCTGGTGTTTAATGATGGTGAGTGTTGGGAGGGAGAGCTGGTGTTTAATGATGGTGAGTGTTGGGAGGGAGAGCTGGTGTTTAATGATGGTGAGTGTTGGGAGGGAGAGCTGGTGTTTAATGATGGTGAGTTTTGGGAGGGAGAGCTGGTGTTTAATCGTGGTGAGTGTTGGATGGGAGAGCTGGTGTTTATTGATGGTGAGTGTTGGGAGGGAGAGCTGGTGTTTAATGATGGTGAGTGTTGGGAGGGAGAGCTGGTGTTTAATGATGGTGAGTGTTGGGAGGGAGAGCTGGTGTTTAATGATGGTGAGTGTTGGGAGGGAGAGCTGGTGTTTAATGATGGTGAGTGTTGGGAGGGAGAGCTGGTGTTTAATGATGGTGAGTGTTGGGAGGGAGAGCTGGTGTTTAATCGTGGTGAGTGTTGGGAGGGAGAGCTGGTGTTTATTGATGGTGAGTGTTGGGAGGGAGAGCTGGTGTTTAATGATGGTGAGCGTTGGGAGGGAGAGCTGGTGTTTAATGATGGTGAGCGTTGGGAGGGAGAGCTGGTGTTTAATGATGGTGAGTGTTGGGAGGGAGAGCTGGTGTTTAATGATGGTGAGTGTTGGGAGGGAGAGCTGTTGTTTAATGATGGTGAGCGTTGGGAGGGAGAGCTGGTGTTTAATGATGGTGAGTGTTGGGAGGGAGAGCTGGTGTTTAATGATGGTGAGTGTTGGGAGGGACAGCTGGTGTTTAATGATGGTGAGCGTTGGGAGGGAGAGCTGGTGTTTAATGATGGTGAGCGTTGGGAGGGAGAGCTGGTGTTTAATGATGGTGAGTGTTGGGAGGGAGAGCTGGTGTTTAATGATGGTGAGTGTTGGGAGGGAGAGCTGGTGTTTAATGATGGTGAGCGTTGGGAGGGAGAGCTGGTGTTTAATGATAGTGAGCGTTGGGAGGGAGAGCTGGTGTTTAATGATGGTGAGTGTTGGGAGGGAGAGCTGGTGTTTAATGATGGTGAGTGTTGGGAGGGAGAGCTGGTGTTTAATGATGGTGAGCGTTGGGAGGGAGAGCTGGTGTTTAATGATGGTGAGCGTTGGGAGGGAGAGCTGGTGTTTAATGATGATGAGCGTTGGGAGGGACAGCTGGTGTTTAATGATGGTGAGCGTTGGGAGGGAGAGCTGGTGTTTAATGATGGTGAGTGTTGGGAGGGAGAGCTGGTGTTTAATGATGGTGAGCGTTGGGAGGGAGAGCTGGTGTTTAATGATGGTGAGCGTTGGGAGGGAGAGCTGGTGTTTAATGATGATGAGCGTTGGGAGGGACAGCTGGTGTTTAATGATGGTGAGCGTTGGGAGGGAGAGCTGGTGTTTAATGATGGTGAGTGTTGGGAGGGAGAGCTGGTGTTTAATGATGGTGAGCGTTGGGAGGGAGAGCTGGTGTTTAATGATGGTGAGCGTTGGGACGGAGAGCTGGTGTTTATTCTGCTGTCCCCATAGGATAACCCTTTTTGGTTCTATGCAGAACCATTTTTGGTTCCGAGAAGAACACTTTGAGATCCATGTAGAACCCTCTGTAAAAATGGTTCTGAATGGAACCCGGAAAGGATTTTTCAAAGTGTTATCCTATGGGCACAGACGAATAACCTTTTTAGGTTCAAGAAAGGACATAGACTCTAGATTAAACAAATTATGATGCCAAATCTCTGAAACTGTTTGTCAATTAGTATAGTGATATAGATGAGCTTCCTGTTCAAGCTTATTGAAAAAAAAAATGTAATTAAAAAAATAATAATTGTGTTCTCAAAAGACCTCTACTAATATGTTTCACTACTACCCAATAGGTTTCAGCACTACCAATAGGTTACACTACTACCAATAGGTTTCATCCACTGCCAATAGGTTTCATCCACTACTAATAGGTTACACTAGTACTAATAGGTTACACTACTACCAATAGGTTTCAGCACTACTAATAGGTTACACTACTACCAATAGGTTTCATCCACTGCCAATAGGTTTCATCCACTACTAATAGGTTACACTACTACTAATAGGTTACACTACTACTAATAGGTTTCAGCACTACTAATAGGTTACACTACTACTAATAGGTTTAAAACACTACTAATAGGTTACACTACTACTAATAGGTTTCAGCACTACTAATAGGTTACACTACTACTAATAGGTTTCAGCACTACTAATAGGTTACACTACTACCAATAGGTTTCATCCACTGCCAATAGGTTACACTACTAATAGGTTTCAACCACTACCAATAGGTTTCATCCACTGCCAATAGGTTACACTACTACCAATAGGTTACACTACTACCAATAGGTTTAATCACTACCAATCGGTTTCAACCACCACCAATAGGTTTCAACTACTACCAATAGGTTACAGTAGTACCAAAATATTAAACTACTACCAATCGGTTTCAACCACTACCAATAGGTTTCAACCACTACCAAAAGGTTAAACTACTACCAATAGGTTTAATCACTACCAATCGGTTTCAACCACCACCAATAGGTTTCAACCACCACCAATAGGTTTCATCCACTACCAATAGGTTTCATCCACTACCAATAGGTTTCAAACACTATCAATAGGTTTCATCCACTACCAATCGGTTTCAAACACTACCAATAGGTTTCAAACACTACCAATAGGTTACACTACTACCAATAGGTTTCAACCACTACCAATAGGTTTCATCCACTGCCAATAGGTTTCATCCACTGCCAATAGGTTACACTACTATCAATAGGTTTCAAACACTACCAATAGGTTTCATCCACTGCCAATAGGTTTCACCCACTACCAATAGGTTTCACCCACTACCAATAGGTTTCAAACACTACCAATAGGTTTCAAACAATACCAATAGGTTTCATCCACTACCAATAGGTTTCAAACACTACCAATAGGTTTCATCCACTACCAATAGGTTACACTACTACCAATAGGTTTCAAACACTACCAATAGGTTTCATCCACTACCAATAGGTTACACTACTACCAATAGGTTTCATCCACTACCAATAGGTTTCATCCACTACCAATAGGTTTCAAACACTATCAATAGGTTTCATCCACTACCAATCGGTTTCAAACACTACCAATAGGTTTCAAACACTACCAATAGGTTACACTACTACCAATAGGTTTCAACCACTATCAATAGGTTCCATCCACTGCCAATAGGTTTCATCCACTGCCAATAGGTTACACTACTACCAATCGGTTTCAAACACTACCAATAGGTTTCATCCACTACCAATAGGTTTCAAACACTACCAATAGGTTTCATCCACTACCAATAGGTTTCAAACACTACCAATAGGTTTCAAACACTGCCAATAGGTTTCACCCACTACCAATAGGTTTCAAACACTACCAATAGGTTTCAAACACTACCAATAGGTTTCATCCACTACCAATAGGTTTCAAACACTACCAATAGGTTTCAAACACTACCAATAGGTTTCATCCACTACCAATAGGTTTCAAACACTACCAATATGTTAAACTACTACCAAAATGGTTCAAAAACCAACAAAGTTGTGCACTACATAGGGAAGAGGGAGCCAAAACCCTTCAGTTTCCCGGTAGCCATCTTCCTGATGACTCCCATTCAACTCTACGCCCTCCTCTAATTGGTCAGACCGGTCCTCTACCTGCTCTATTCCTTGTGTTCTATTCAATGTGTTCAACATCGGACTGTTATGTGTCACTGTTACCTAGGTAACTGGAAGTTTTCTGTGACCTACAAAAAAGTTGCTACTCCTGTAACTGATACTGTATGCAGTTGGGCATTTGTTTGTTACCATGGCAGGCTAGCTGGGCTATTTATAGGTGGAGTCCTATCTAGCTGGTACTACCAGGCACAGACTACATGATCGCTCAGTTGTGAGCTTGTTAGTTAGTGCTGTTTACTGTTTCTATCTAGTTAGTTTCGAATAGGAATATTAATGATCACATAGCTGATAGCTTGTTAGTTAGGAATGTTTTCTGTATTCCCTGAGGGAGGAGGAGGAGGAGGAGGAGGAGGGGGGGGTGTTGCTACCAGGGTTGGGTTCAATTCCAAATTAATTCAGTCAGTTCAGGAAGTAAACAAATTCTAATTGACGTCGCGCAGACATCTACGCCTTTAGTGATGGTCAGAATGTCAACGAAATCTGGAAAACAGTTCGCTCCATGTTATATGGCTTCTCCATTCTGTGGAGAAGAAAAGGACTGGGGAAAAATGGACACTGTAAAGTCCATAGAGAAAAAAACTGATGTCCCAAATGGCACCCTATTCCCGACACAGTTCCCTATGGGGCCCTGGTCAAAAGTAGTGCGCTATGTAGGGAATAAGGTGCTAGATTGGGGCACAGACGTTGAGTGTATATGTACGTAGGTGTAGTGTTTTTCTGTTTTGAGAGCTCTAGCACCTGGTGGTGAATAGACCTCTGAGTCATAAAGTCTTAGAGGAAGTCTTTAACTTGACACCAGTCTTCCCATGTTCCCACTGTCACTGTGTTTTCCCCCCGTACCCACTTAGAATTGGATCTTTAAAACAAAACGTCATGTTTATTTTGGAGCGAGAAGCCAGCGCTCCAGACGTGTGTGTGTGTGTGTGTGTGTGTGTGTGTGTGTGTGTGTGTGTGTGTGTGTGTGTGTGTGTGTGTATGGGTGGGTGCAGTAGTGAAGTGCAGTGACAGCAGGGCTGCTGGTAGGGTTGAATAACGTTCTTCATCAGAGATAGTTCCTGGCAGTTCATTGGGTGACTATGACCTAGCCACCGTGCTTCTACACCTGCATTGCTTGATATTTGGGGTTTTAGGCTGGGTTTCTGTACAGCACTTTGAGATATCAGCTGATGTACGAAGGGCTTTATAAATAGATTTGATTTGATGCGCGTGTGATACGGTGTGTGTTCTCATCTCTCAACTGTGCGGTACGTTGTGTGTTGTCATCTCTCAACACTGTGTGATACGGTGTGTTCTCATCTCTCAGCACAGTGCGGTACGGTGTGTTATCTCGTCTCTCAGCACCGTGCGGTACGGTGTGTGTTCTCATCTCTCAGCACCGTGCGGTACGGTGTGTGTTCTCATCTCTCAGCACCGTGCGGTACGGTGTGTGTTCTCATCTCTCAGCACCGTGCGGTACGGTGTGTTATCTCGTCTCTCAGCACCGTGCGGTACGGTGTGTGTTCTCATCTCTCAGCACCGTGCGGTACGGTGTGTGTTCTCATCTCTCAGCTCCGTGCGGTACGGTGTGTTATCTCGTCTCTCAGCACCGTGCGGTACGGTGTGTTATCTCGTCTCTCAGCACCGTGCGGTAAGGTGTGTTATCTCGTCTCTCAACACCGTGCGGTACGGTGTGTGTTCTCATCTCTCAGCACCGTGCGGTACGGTGTGTTATCTCGTCTCTCAGCACCGTGCGGTACGGTGCGTGTCCTCATCCGAAGGTGAGTCAGGAGTTCCATCAGCGTCAACATACGACCACAGTTATAATTTATATCTAAGTATCAGGGTTTCAAAGGTGTAATAATTACCATAGGTGTCATGTACAGGGTTCAGGAGTACAGAGAGAGAGAGAGAGCTCTCCCAAGGCATTTGGCAGTGATAACAATACCGTCTTGGTAGATAGAACTGTAATACTTCCTGATCTGTAGATAAGAAGATCTGACATCACCATTGAAGAAAAGGAGGCCGATCCTAAACTGGATCATCCTCTAGCTGTATTACAGAGATACAGGAGTAAAGAAGCTTCCGGAGTTTTATTTCTACACCCACATAAACAACGTTTTGACGAGACAGAAGACTTCATCTGTGTGCAGGAGTCTCATTCCTTTTTTTCTCACATCACGTCTCATTCACGTTCCAAGATGGCGTAGCGGTCGGACATCTGTCTTGTCCCGTCCCATCCCATGTATATATTTTGTTTTCCGCGTATATATTTCGTATATAATTTGTATATTTTTTTAATCTCAATTTCCATCTAGGGACTGAACACTCTCCTGCAACCCGCCTCACCCAATGTGGATCTGCTATTTTATATTCTCTTGAATGGAAATCCCCTACCAAAGCTAGCCAGCTAGCTAGCAAATAGATGGTAGTCTGTTAGCCACTGCTAGCGGTCATCACCATTAACTCGGACATCAGCCAGCCGCAGCCTGGTCAATTCCTGCCAGTCTGCACAGCGCGATATCAACCCAGAGCATATCGGACTGCTTTTTCTCTATCACACCTTCCGCAAGCTCTGAAACTTTACACCAGATCATTGCAGCTAGCTAGCTGCTATTTAAGTGGCTACTCCTGGCTAACGTCTCTGTCCTGAAGCAAGCACCAGTTAGCCTGGCGCTAGCTTCGAGCTAGGCAAATCTCCCGGCTAGCCGAAGAGGTCCATCAGCCAATTCTTGGGCTACAATACCTATTTTGCAAATTGGCCTGGACCCTTTAATTGCCGACACGGAGCCTCGCTGATCCATCACGACTGGTCTGCCGACGTAACCTCCCGGGGTTTCAACAGGCTCTTCCGTTGCGACGTCCCCCGGAGGCCTATCTGCTGGCCTGCTAGCTGTCTGAATCGCCGTGTCTCCAGCTCGCCTAGCTACTCACTGGACCCTATGATCACTCGGCTACACATGCCTCTCCCTAATGTCAATTTGCCTTGGATATTGCTATTTTGGTTAGTGATTATTCTCTTTTTTCACTGTAGAGCCTCCAGCCCTGCTCAATATGCCTTACCTATCCCTATTTTTCCACCCCCCCCCACACACATGTGGTGACCTCACCTGGCTTAAAGGGTGCCTCTAAAGATAAAACCTCTCTCATCGTCACTTAATGCTTAATCTCATTTTCCACCAGAATTTGCAAATATATTCATTAAAAATCCTACAATGTGATTTTTTGGATTTTTTTCTCTCATTTTGTCTGTCATAGTTAAAGTGTATCAATGATGAAAATTACAGGCCTCTCTCACCTTTTTAAGTGGGAGAACTTGCACAATTGTTGCCTGACTAAATACTTTTTTGCCCCACTGTATATATCCATCCTTCCATGCCTTTCTAAAATCTCTTTGAAAGCCAAGTTAACGAACAGATCATCGACCATTTCGAATCCCATCATACCTTCTCCACGATGCAATCTGGTTTCCGAGCTGGTCATGAGTGCACCTCAGCCACGCTCAAGGTCCTAAACGATATCAAAACCCCCATCGATAAAAGACAGTACTGTCTTCATCAACCTGGCCAGGGCTTTCGACTTTGTCAATCGACAGACTCAGTAGTCTTGGCGATTGAATGACTGCCTCGCCTGCTTCACCAACTAATTCTCAAATAGAGTTCAGTGTGTCAAATCGGAGGGCCTGTTGTCTGGACCTCTGGCAGTCTCTATGGGGGTGCCACATGGTTCAAATCTTGGGCCGACTCCTTTCTCTGTATATATCAATGACGTCGCTCTTGCTGTTGGTGATTATCTGATCCACCTCTACACAGACGACACCATTCTGTATACATCTGGCCCTTCTTTGGACACTGTGCTAACAAACCGCCAAACGATCTTCAATGCCATACAACACTCCTTCGGTGGCCTCCAACTGCTTTTAAATGCTAGTAAAACAAAATGCATGCTCTTCAACCGATTGCTGCCAGCACCGTCCCTCCCGACTAGCATCACTACTCTGGACGATTCTGACTTAGAATATGTGAACAACTACAAATACCTACGTGTCCGGTTAGACTTTAAACTCTCCTTCCAGACTCACATTAAGCATCTCTAATCCAAAACCAGTAACATGAGACAGGACATCAGCTGGATTCAGAAGTGAAGTGATAGATGCAGAAATATGCATCACATGTCTGTTGGTCCTGTTCAATCATGTCTACTGAATGCCTGTTGGTCCTGTTGGTCCTGTTCTATCATGTCTACTGATGCCTGTTGGTCCTGTTATATCATGTCTACTGAATGTCTGTTGGTCCTGTTGGTCCTGTTCTATCATGTCTACTGAATGTCTGTTGGTTCTGTTCTATCATGTCTACTGAATGTCTGTTGGTCCTGTTGGTCCTGTTCTATCATGTCTACTGAATGCCTGTTGGTCCTGTTCTATCATGTCTACTGAATGTCTGTTGGTCCTGTTCTATCATGTCTACTGAATGTCTGTTGGTCCTGTTGGTCCTGTTCTATCATGTCTACTTGGTCCTGTTGGTCCTGTTCTGTCATGTCTACTGAATGTCTGTTGGTCCTGTTGGTCCTGTTCTATCATGTCTACGTAATGTCTGTTGGTCCTGTTGGTCCTGTTCTATCATGTCTACTGAATGTCTGTTGGTCCTGTTGGTCCTGTTCTGTCATGTCTACTGAATGTCTGTTGGTCCTGTTGGTCCTGTTCTATCATGTCTACTGAATGTCTGTTGGTCCTGTTGGTCCTGTTCTATCATGTCTACTGAATGTCTGTTGGTCCTGTTGGTCCTGTTCTGTCATGTCTACTGAATGTCTGTTGGTCCTGTTGGTCTTGTTCTATCATGTCTACAGAATGTCTGTTGGTCCTGTTGGTCCTGTTCTGTCATGTCTACTGAATGTCTGTTGGTCCTGTTGGTCCTGTTCTATCATGTCTACTTGGTCCTGTTGGTCCTGTTCTGTCATGTCTACTGAATGTCTGTTGGTCCTGTTGGTCCTGTTCTATCATGTCTACGTAATGTCTGTTGGTCCTGTTGGTCCTGTTCTATCATGTCTACTGAATGTCTGTTGGTCCTGTTGGTCCTGTTCTGTCATGTCTACTGAATGTCTGTTGGTCCTGATGGTCCTGTTCTATCATGTCTACTGAATGTCTGTTGGTCCTGTTGGTCCTGTTCTATCATGTCTACTGAATGTCTGTTGGTCCTGTTGGTCCTGTTCTGTCATGTCTACTGAATGTCTGTTGGTCCTGTTGGTCTTGTTCTATCATGTCTACAGAATGTCTGTTGGTCCTGTTGGTCCTGTTCTGTCATGTCTACTGAATGTCTGTTGGTCCTGTTGGTCCTGTTCTGTCATGTCTACTGAATGCCTGTTGGTCCTGTTCTATCATGTCTACTGAATGTCTGTTGGTCCTGTTGGTCCTGTTCTGTCATGTCTACTGAATGCCTGTTGGTCCTGTTCTATCATGTCTACTGAATGTCTGTTGGTCCTGTTCTATCATGTCTACTGAATGTCTGTTGGTCCTGTTCTATCATGTCTACTGAATGTCTGTTGGTCCTGTTGGTCCTGTTCTGTCATGTCTACTGAATACCTGTTGGTCCTGTTGGTCCTGTTCTATCATGTCTACTGAATGTCTGTTGGTCCTGTTGGTCCTGTTCTATCATGTCTACTGAATGCATGTTGGTCCTGTTCTATCATGTCTACTGAATGTCTGTTGGTCCTGTTGGTCCAGTTCTATCATGTCTACTGAATGTCTGTTGGTCCTGTTCTAGCATGTCTACTGAATGCCTGTTGGTCCTGTTCTATCATGTCTACTGAATGCCTGTTGGTCCTGTTCTATCATGTCTACTGAATGCCTGTTGGTCCTGTTCTATCATGTCTACTGAATGTCTGTTGGTCCTGTTCTATCATGTCTACTGAATGTCTGTTGGTCCTGTTGGTTCTGTTCTATCATGTCTACTGAATGTCTGTTGGTCCTGTTCTATCATGTCTACTGAATGTCTGTTGGTCCTGTTGGTCCTGTTCTATCATGTCTGCTGAATGCCTGTTGGTCCTGTTCTATCATGTCTACTGAATGTCTGTTGGTCCTGTTCTATCATGTCTACTGAATGTCTGTTGGTCCTGTTGGTCCTGTTCTATCATGTCTACTGAATGTCTGTTGGTCCTGTTGGTCCTGTTCTGTCATGTCTACTGAATGTCTGTTGGTCCTGTTGGTCCTGTTCTATCATGTCTACTGAATGTCTGTTGGTCCTGTTGGTCCTGTTCTATCATGTCTACTGAATGTCTGTTGGTCCTGTTGGTCCTGTTCTGTCATGTCTACGGAATGTCTGTTGGTCCTGTTGGTCCTGTTCTATCATGTCTACTGAATGTCTGTTGGTCCTGTTGGTCCTGTTCTATCATGTCTACTGAATGTCTGTTGGTCCTGTTGGTCCTGTTCTGTCATGTCTACTGAATGTCTGTTGGTCCTGTTGGTCCTGTTCTATCATGTCTACAGAATGTCTGTTGGTCCTGTTGGTCCTGTTCTGTCATGTCTACTGAATGTCTGTTGGTCCTGTTGGTCCTGTTCTGTCATGTCTACTGAATGCCTGTTGGTCCTGTTCTATCATGTCTACTGAATGTCTGTTGGTCCTGTTGGTCCTGTTCTGTCATGTCTACTGAATGCCTGTTGGTCCTGTTCTATCATGTCTACCGAATGTCTGTTGGTCCTGTTCTATCATGTCTACTGATTGTCTGTTGGTCCTGTTCTATCATGTCTACTGAATGTCTGTTGGTCCTGTTGGTCCTGTTCTGTCATGTCTACTGAATACCTGTTGGTCCTGTTGGTCCTGTTCTATCATGTCTACTGAATGTCTGTTGGTCCTGTTGGTCCTGTTCTGTCATGTCTACTGAATACCTGTTGGTCCTGTTGGTCCTGTTCTATCATGTCTACTGAATGTCTGTTGGTCCTGTTGGTCCAGTTCTAGCATGTCTACTGAATGCCTGTTGGTCCTTTTCTATCATGTCTACTGAATGCCTGTTGGTCCTGTTCTATCATGTCTACTGAATGTCTGTTGGTCCTGTTCTATCATGTCTACTGAATGTCTGTTGGTCCTGTTCTATCATGTCTACTGAATGCCTGTTGGTCCTGTTGGTCCTGTTCTATCATGTCTGCTGAATGGTTTAGGCCAAGGCACAGTCAGACACTTTTCAAAAAACATCATTAAGGCTGAGAATGACAAAATGTATTGGTAGAAACACATTGAAGAAGCATGTTTTATTAATTTCAACTATCCAAAAGTTGCCGAATGTCCTCTTTAATTCAGATATGCTTTACGGAAAAGATTACCACCAATAACCAATACAAGGTGATGTATAAGAAGGGAAATATGCAACACAACACAACAAATCCTTGTTTGCTTCCTCTTCATTTGTTGTAAATCACTTTTAGAAGGGTTTTATTCCAGGTGAGGCATATTTAGGATGCATCCCAAATGACAACCTATACCCTATGTAATGCACGACTTTAGACCAGAGCACTATGGGCCCTGATCGAAAGTAGGGAACTATATAGGGAATAGGGTGCCATAGGGCTCTGGTCTAAATTAGTGCACTATATAGGGAATAGGGTGCCATAGGGCTCTGGTCTAAAGTAGTGTACTATATAGGGAATAGGGTGCCATTTGGGACACAGATATATTTTCTTACCAGTACAAAGGGAGAGTGTAGCTCGGAGGCAACATTGCGAATTCCATTTCCTCACAGAGGAAGTCACCTTTTGAATGAGGCCACCGCTGTGCCCAACACATTATGAGAGGGACACAAACGTGGAATGTTGGCACGTTATAGGACGCTGTACAGCTCCGATGTCTGTTACAACTCTGAATTTGTATCTAAAGAAGAGATTTTAGATCTCTATATTCCTGGTGTTCGTTAAAACTACTTTGAGTTTGTCTCTAAGAAATAAAAAAGCTTTGTGCTTTAAACAACACTTCTGATCTTTGTTCAAACTGAGTTTGTCTCTAAGAAAGACGTTATTTGTGCTCTGCAGCTTAGATGTTCGTCTATAAGCAATGCATCCACCCACTCAAGAATTGCCTTAATGT
>NC_092161.1:6555365-6560365 GCF_045791955.1 Oncorhynchus clarkii lewisi
TGAGAGAACTGCTCCTTAAAGTAACTAACTTTAGCCTTCTGGATAGCCTGAGTGCACTTATTTCTCATTTGCCTGAACGATAGCCAGTCATCTTGAGTATGAGTGTGCCGAGCCTTTCGCCAAATTAAATTCTTGAGGTGGAGTAACTCTGCCAGATCACGGTCGAACCAGGAGTTGAACATGTTTTTAATTCTCATTTTCTTTATGGGGACCTGCTTGTTAATAACAACAAAAATCTAAAAAGAAGGTTCAAGCGTCTTCCACAGAACGGAACAAGCTGATTCTATACCATTTCTGTTCATGAAGGAAGGCTTGCTCATTAAAGTTTTTTAGCAAGTGTCTATGACAAATCAGGACAGGTCGTTTCACTGAGCAGCCATTACAAACACAGGCTTTAAAACAGTGATCACTGAGGTCATTACAGAAAACACCAGATTGATACCTATCAGGATTATTTGTGAGGATAACATTGAGGAGAGTAGCCTTTTCTGGGTGTTTGGAGTCATACCTTGTGGGATTGGTGATAGTCTGAGAAAGATTTAGGGAGTCCCATTGCTTTAGGACTTGGTCAGGTGGTTTAAGCTAGTCAGACTTGGTGTAAGGGGCCAGGAGAGCGCTTAGGGCAGGTAGGGTACAGGCCGGTGCTGATGGAGGACGATAAGCACCCAGCAACAGTCAACAAAGAGCCATTTGAAAGTTTAATACTTAAAACCAGCAAATCAAATTGTTTGGAGACAGACTTGTATGTACATATACAGGAACGTTTTCAGACCCCTTCACTGTTTCTACGTTTTGTTACCTTACAGACTTATCCTAAAATGTATTAAATAAACTTGCACACAATATCCCAGAAGTTTGACAAATGTATAAAAATAAAAGACTGAAATATGATGTAATATACTGTAAGTATTCAGACCATTTACTCAGTACTTTATTGAAGCACCTTTATGCAGTGATTACAGTCTGGAGTCTTCTTGGGTATGACGCTACAAGCTTTGCACACCTGTATTTGGGGAGTTTCTCCCATTCTTCTCTGCAGATCCTCTCAAGCTCTGTCAGGTTGGACGGGGAGTGTCGCTGCACAGCTATTTTCAGTTCTCTCCAGAGATGCTTGATCAGGTTCAAGTCCGGGCTCTGGCTGGGTCACTCAAGGACATTCAGAGACTTATCCCGAAGCCACTGCTGCATTGCCTTGGCTGTGTGCTTAGGGTCATTGTCCTTTTGGAAAGTTAACCTGTACTTTGCTCTGTTCATCTTCCCCTCGATCCTGACTAGTGTCCCAGTCCCTGCTGCTGAATAACATTCCCACAGCATGACGCTGCCACCACCATGCTTCACCGTAGTGATGCTGCCACCACCATGCTTCATCGTAGTGATGCTGCCACCACCATGCTTCATCGTAGGGATGGTGCCAGATTTTCTCCAGACGTGACGCATGGCATTCAGGCAAAAGAGTTCAATCTTGGTTTCATCAAACCAGATAATCTTTTGCTCATGGTCTGAGAATCCTTTAGGTGCCTTTTGGAAAACTACAAGCGGGCTGTCATGTGCTTTTTACTGAGGAGTGGCTTCCGTCTGGCCACTCTACCATAAAGGCCTGATTGGTGGAATGCTGCAGAGATGGTTGTGCTCCTGAAAGGTTCTCCCATCTCCACAGAGGATCTCTAGAGCTCTTTCAGAGTGACCATTGGTTTCTTGGTCACCTCCCTGACCCCCTGATTGCTCAGTTTGGCCGGGTGGCTCTAGGAAGAGTCTTGTACTTCCACTGCATAACAGTTATTAGTTTATGCTGTATTAGTTCTTCAAACTATTATATGTTAGACCTGGAAAACAGAACTAGCTAATTATTATGTAGCCAATCAATGAGAAATAAAGAAAGACAGAAAGAAAGAAAGAAAGAAATAAGGAAGGAAAGAAATAAGATATAAATCCAGCTTCATTAACTTCTTGAACATCTTACACTAATTTATTCTCTCCATTTTTAAACCCATTGGCTCTGTCTCAAATAGCACCCTATTCCTTATGTACACTACTGTTGACCAGAGCCGGTAGGGACTACGGTGCCATTTAGGATGGAGATTGTTATGTTTCCAGTCAGTGTTGCAGCCTGTGTTTTACTCACTGCAGGGCGTAGTGATGTCTCAATTATGTCTCATTCTGAGTAATAGGTCTCTGAAGTGTGCTTGTTTGGCTTAAGTCTGATCAGTGGAGACCAGAGGAGAACAGGGGAGAGCGGGGCAGAGCAGGGGAGAGCGGGGAAGAGCAGGGGAGAGCAGGGGAGAGGATGAGAGAGTAGGGGAGAGCAGGGGAGAACATGGAAGAGCGGGGGGGGGAGCAGTGGAGAACAGGGGAGAGCGGGGCAGAGCAGGGGAGAACATGGAAGAGCAGGGGGGAACATGGAAGAGCAGGGGGGAGCAGGGGAGAACAGGGGAGAACATGGAAGAGCAGGGGGGGAGCAGGGGAGAACAGGGGAGAGCGGGGGAGAGCAGAGGAGAACATGGAAGAGCAGGGGAGAGCAGGGGAGATGAGGAGAGAGGAGGGGAGAGGAGGAGAGAAGAGGGGAGAACAGGGGAGAACATAGAAGAGCAGGGGAGAGCAGGGGAGAGGAGGGGAGAACAGGGGAGAGCAGGGGAGAGGAGGGGAGAACAGGGGAGAGCAGGGGAGAGGAGGGGAGAACAGGGGAGAGCAGTAAAGTGTCTTTGAGAGTGGGGAGACCAGGGGAGAGAGGGGGAGAACAGGGGAGACCAAGGGAGAGAGGGGGAGAACAGGGGAGACCAGGGGAGACCAGGGGAGAGAGGGGGAGAGAGGGGGAGAGAGGGGGAGAGCAGGGGAGAGCAGGGGAGAGCATGGGAGAGCAGGGGAGAGCAGGGGAGAGCAGGGTAGTGCATGGGAGAGCAGGGGAGAGTAGGGGAGAGCTCCTTCCCAGGTGTGTTTCAGCCCTCATAGACCTTCCCAGGCGTGTTTCAGCCCTCATATGTGTGTGTGTGTTTGTGTATTGGGAGAGGGGGTTGTAGCATGTGTGTATGTCTGTCTGTCTGTCTGTCTGTCTGTGTACAGTATGTGAATTCAATTGAACTAAAACACACTGATTACTCAGTCTGATGAAGCGTCACTAACGTCAACCTCATGAACAGTAACCAAATTATGAGTATTTTCTAACGCTTTTCTGTAAAAATTCTAGTCTGTCTAGTTTGATATGTTTATTTCCCCTCAGAGGAAACCGATGTGTTTTGGTTTAAAACATATTCTCCCCGTTATGTTTAAATACCAACATATACGATCAGGTCAACATTGTTAATCTAGGAACGTAATGTCTACTGAGGTTAACCATTGCCTTGTGTTCCACTGACTCTGTAGAGGAAAACTCCAGTGTGTTTTCATGTGGGGCAGTACATACTTTTATCACTCCTTCCTCTGCCATGTGCATCCCAAATGGCACCATATTCCCCTTGTAGTGCCCTACTTTTGATTAAGGGAATAGCATGTCATTTGGGACTCAACACTCTGATGTTTTGTTTATGGGGAATTCTGGCTTGGCTCAAAAACTTTCATTCACCACTTGAAAGGCTCTTGATTTGCTACTAATTTACCTTGAGGGACTCTCTTTTTGGTGGTGATATCATCAAAGATTGTCTTTGGAAGGGGAATGAAAGCCACGTTTGATAGATGACTTGGTTAAAAGTCCATAGCTACTGTGGTTTCTATCTCCCTCAGATCTGCACGTAGCGATAGGACTGCAGACACCGGTCTTATTATTGAAAGTAACTTAGCTTTTATTCTTGATAATTTGATCATCAAACAAACTTTTGGTGGATTAGTAGCTAAGAGTCTATGGTTTCAGATCAAAAATAATTCCCTGTATTTTTCAGTGTTTGAAAATGAAACATTTTAGCTTAATTAATTTACACCCTACACGTTAGACACGTAGTGTATACAATTAGCAGCTCTAGTGTCAGTTCGGTGTAGGTGGTATGTTTTTTGTTGCATGGTAGAAAGAGCTGTTTACCAGTCCATAACCATAGCAGATTTTCATTTCTAGACTGTTGCCTCTAACTAAGGAACTATATGTGCCTCAACTGCCTTTATGTTTGCCGAACCCCAGGAAGACTAGCTGCTGCCTAATAGGGATCCATAACAAACCCCAGGAAGACTAGCTGCTGCCTAATAGGGATCCATAACAAACCCCAGGAAGACTAGCTGCTGCCTAATAGGGGTCCATAATAAACCCCAGGAAGACTAGCTGCTGCCTAATAGGGATCCATAACAAACCCCAGGAAGACTAGCTGCTGCCTAATAGGGGTCCATAATAAACCCCAGGAAGACTAGCTGCTGCCTAATAGGGATCCATAATAAACCCCAGGAAGACTAGCTGCTGCCTAATAGGGATCCATAATAAACCCCAGGAAGACTAGCTGCTGCCTAATAGGGATCCATAACAAACCCCAGGAAGAGTAGCTTCTGCCTAATAGGGGTCCATAATAAACCCCAGGAAGACTAGCTGCTGCCTAATAGGGATCCATAATAAACCCCAGGAAGACTAGCTGCTGCCTAATAGGGATCCATAACAAACCCCAGGAAGAGTAGCTTCTGCCTAATAGGGGTCCATAATAAACCCCAGGAAGACTAGCTGCTGCCTAATAGGGATCCATAATAAACCCCAGGAAGACTAGCTGCTGCCTAATAGGGATCCATAATAAACCCCAGGAAGACTAGCTGCTGCCTAATAGGGATCCATAACAAACCCCAGGAAGAGTAGCTTCTGCCTAATAGGGGTCCATAATAAACCCCAGGAAGACTAGCTGCTGCCTAATAGGGATCCATAATAAACCCCAGGAAGACTAGCTGCTGCCTAATAGGGATCCATAACAAACCCCAGGAAGAGTAGCTTCTGCCTAATAGGGGTCCATTACAAACCCCAGGAAGACTAGCTGCTGCCTAATAGGGATCCATAATAAACCCCAGGAAGACTAGCTGCTGCCTAATAGGGATCCATAATAAAC
>NC_092161.1:6565365-6567865 GCF_045791955.1 Oncorhynchus clarkii lewisi
TGTCAGTCTGGACAGGGACAGTATCAGGCCATGTTTTAGCTGTGATGTCAGTCTGGACGGGGCCAGTATCAGGTCATGTTTTAGCTGTGATGTCAGACTGGACGGGGCCAGTATCAGGCCATGTTTTAGCTGTCAGTCTGGACGGGGCCAGTATCAGGCCATGTTTTAGCTGTGATGTCAGACTGGACGGGGCCAGTATCAGGCCATGTTTTAGCTGTGATGTCAGACTGGACGGGGCCAGTATCAGGCCATGTTTTAGCTGTCAGTCTGGACAGGGACAGTATCAGGCCATGTTTTAGCTGTGATGCCAGTCTGGACGGGACAGTATCAGGCCATGTTTTAGCTGTGATGTCAGACTGGACGGGGACAGTATCAGGCCATGTTTTAGCTGTGATGTCAGTCTGGACGGGGCCAGTATCAGGCCATGTTTTAGCTGTCAGTCTGGACAGGGCCAGTATCAGGCATGTTTTAGCTGTCAGTCTGGACGGGGACAGTATCAGGCCATGTTTTAGCTGTGATGTTAGACTGGACGGGGCCAGTATCAGGCCATGTTTTAGCTGTCAGTCTGGACAGGGCCAGTATCAGGCATGTTTTAGCTGTCAGTCTGGACAGGGACAGTATCAGGCCATATTTTAGCTGTCAGTCTGGACGGGGACAGTATCAGGCCATGTTTTAGCTGTGATGTCAGTCTGGACGGGGACAGTATCAGGCCATGTTTTAGCTGTGATGTCAGACTGGACGGGGCCAGTATCAGGCCATGTTTTAGCTGTCAGTCTGGACGGGGCCAGTATCAGGCCATCTCTGCTAAGCTGTGATGTCAGTCTGGACGGGGACAGTATCAGGCCACCTCTGCTAAGCTGTGATGTCAGTCTGGACGGGGACAGTATCAGGCCACCTCTGCTAAGCTGTGATGTCAGTCTGGACAAAGGGAGTAACAGACCATCTCTGCTAAGCTGTGATGTCAGTCTGGACAAAGAGAGTAACAGACCATCTCTGCTAAGCTGTGATGTCAGTCTGGACAAAGAGAGAAACAGACCATCTCTGCTAAGCTGTGATGTCAGTCTGGACAAAGAGAGAAACAGACCATCTCTGCTAAGCTGTGATATCAGTCTGGACAAAGAGAGAAACAGACCATCTCTGCTAAGCTGTGATATCAGTCTGGACAAAGGGAGTATCAGACCATCTCTGCTAAGCTGTGATATCAGTCTGGACAAAGAGAGTAACAGACCATCTCTGCTAAGCTGTGATATCAGTCTGGACAAAGGGAGTATCAGACCATCTCTGCTAAGCTGTGATATCAGTCTGGACAAAGAGAGTAACAGAGCATCATGATTTGGGCCTGCTTTTCTTCAGCAGGGACAGGGAAGATGATTACAATTGATGGGAAGATGGATGGAGCCAAATACAGGACCATTCTGGAAGAAAACCTGATGCAGTCTGCAAAAGACCTGAGACTGGGACGGAGATTTGTCTTCCAACAAGACAATGATGCAAAACATAAAGCAAAATCTACAGTGGAATGGTTCAAAAATAAACATATCCAGGTGTTAGAATGGCCAAGTCAAAGTCCAGACCTGAATCCAATTGAGAATCTGTGGAAAGAACTGAAAACTGCTGTTCACAAATGCTCTCCATCCAACCTCACTGAGCTCGAGCTGTTTTGCAAGGAGGAATGGGAAAAAATTTCAGTCTCTCGATGTGCAAAACTGATGGAGACATACCCCAAGCAACTTACAGCTGTAATCACAGCAAAAGGTGGCGCTACAAAGTATTAACTTAAGGGGGCTGAATAATTTTGCACGCCCCATTTTTCAGTTTTTGATTTGTTAAAAAAGTTTGAAATATCCAATAAATGTCGTTCCACTTCATGATTGTGTCCCACTTGTAGTTGATTCTTCACACAAAAATACAGTTTTATATCTTTATGTTTGAAGCCTGAAATGTGGCAAAAGGTCGCAAAGTTCAAGTGGGGCGAATACTTTCGCAAGGCACTGTAGAGTTCTATTTGGGAGGCAGCGATTGGTTAATTTTTGTTGTTTTGTTAGATTTTTACCTCCAATCAGCTACATGCGCCTGACTGGCATTTTATGAAGTATGTACATTTAAAATATCTAGAATTCTTCATTGAATATAGATTTAAATAATTTGTTGCTAGTGTCAAAAAAAACCATATCTGAAACGTTGTAAAAATAAAAAATAAATGTTTAATTACTGACTGTCCGAGCATTGACTTTAACCTTTAACCTTGTACATCTTCAACCTTACAAACAGTTTGCATTTGATACCTTATAGTTTATATTCGATAACTCATAAAATTTTATGTGGCACATGCAAGCATAAAACTCCTCTAAAACATGTCTACTAAAACTGGCACTGGATGGAAGGACTTGATTGGAAACATGCTGTCGTCCACGCCACCAGGCTGTGCCATGCAGAAGGCTTGATGGGCACGGCGAGGAAAATATGACTTTAGTCTCAGAGACATAAACAACCCTGAGTA
>NC_092161.1:6570365-6580365 GCF_045791955.1 Oncorhynchus clarkii lewisi
AGGAGAAAGAGCGGGTGAAAAATGTCATGCCCTGAAGGTGCAGCGAGCTGAGAGCTCTTCCCTGAGGCTGGCGATCTACAGGACAGCCGTGGGCTCGGTGGAGGGATCTGCCCTGCAGCTCATTCTCTTAGGACTGCCGAGAGGTACTCTGCCCAGAGTGTCGGCCATTGACCTTTTTGTTCATCAAACAGTACAGATCTACCACTCATCCAATGGAATCAAAATACTCTAGACCACCAGGTGGCAGTAGCTTGTTTGACTTGTGTCTGCGGTTGATAGCTATTGTTAGCCAACTAGTAGGCAACCCATATTGATTTTGTGTCTAGCTAGCTAGATTTTGTAGCACGCCTTTGTTAATACTAGCCAGCTGGCCACAACTAGATAGTGTAGCTAGCAACGTTATAATTAAATCACAATGGGATTTATTTTTTTAATGAGCTACCTGTAAATGCCCTGTAAGCTGCCAAGAGTCAGTGGGGAAGCTAGCTAGCTATGTTGTGCTACTGGCAAATGATGATGCTAGCCGTTAAGCTAACGTTAGCGAGCAAGTGAACTGGCACTAAGCAGTATGGGATAATGGAGAATGAATAAAATGATGTCTACTTGCTAGATAGCTAGCTTGGTAAAGCCATTTTGTGTTTTGTGCATTGTTGCGCACTTACCAGCCCATTCGTTCCATATGAAGTGTGTCTGCGTTTTTCCTGATGAAAAGCTGGGTGGATTACATCAATTTGTTGTCACTCCTGTCTGCTTCCCCACATGGAGGTTCGTTCTCTCTGATTGTCTCAAAGTCAAGTTGTCGGACACTGCCAAGCAATGCGATTCTACAAGTACCAAGTCGGTACCAAGTCGGTCCCAAGTCGGTACCAAGTCGGTACGCAGCAATTTCTTCCGATAAAAGAAGAAGGAATGGCCTCCTACTGCGCTAAGTACCAATCGGCAGTCAGAATTGTGTCTGACCTATGAGGATCAATGATTAGGTGGTGGGCCGAAGCCAAAATATGTGAAGTTGATCGTTTGTGGACTTCGTCACAACTGATCCTATTTTCAAAATAGTATTCGAGATGCTTTATTAACAAGCATATACCTGTAGGTGGTACTCATTAACTCTAAAATGCACTAGATTTTGTAAGACAAAACCCACAAAGAGAGGACATAATTAAAATGCATGTGAGGTCATAATGTCTAATAGTGACAACAGGTTCAAACTGCAGTGCGATGGTCACAGGACAGTGAATCAGCCCATGCTTGGTGAATAGCATTTGATTGATCTCTGGGAGCAAGACAGGACTGGAAAGCTCAACAGATCATGGGAGACGAAGTGAGCAACAATTAATGAATCAAAAAAATCCTCACAGCAAAGGATTGTAGTTTGTGAGCTAGACATGAACGTCCTGACAGTCCAAAAAAGACAACATCTACTAGGATACTGTAAGTGTGATGTACTTTTCTCTGTGTTGAAGTAAAAAAAAATGGCAAAAAATACTCAACAAAAATATGGAATACCCCCAAAAATACTAAATCTGCAATATTGAAGCTGATCTACCCCGTAAAAAAACCAAACATATATATATTAATAATTAAAAATATAGAATCCAAATAAAGGAATGCCAGCAGTCTCAGTTTGGTTGATTTATTCTGCTGCAATAGACAGCACATCAAATGTGCATATCTCGATGATGTTGACGGCTGTAGATTCTAGCATGGAAACAACAGCGTGTCAGCAGGGGAGCGAATGCAGCCGTTACGTTAGGGGATGCTAAGCTAACTCACTACTACAGCAATAACATACAGGAAGCTCCCAATAGCAGATCAAATCAAATCAAAATGCAGACCTTACACTGAAATGCTTACTTGTACAAGCCCTTAACAAACAAAGCAGTTTTAAGAATTTTTTGTTGTTGTTGAAATATAACAAATAATTAAGGAGCAACAATAAAATAACAGTAGCGATGCTATATACAGGGTATTACGGTACAGAGTCAATGTGGAGACTATATACAGGGTATTACGGTACAGAGTCAATGTGGAGGCTAAATACAGGGTATTACGGTACAGAGTCAATGTGGAGTCTATATACAGGGTATTACGGTACAGAGTCAATGTGGAGGCTATATACAGGGTATTACGGTACAGAGTCAATGTGGAGGCTATATACAGGGTATTACGGTACAGAGTCAATGTGGAGGCTATATACAGGGTATTACGGTACAGAGTCAATGTGGAGGCTATATACAGGGGGTACCGGTACAGAGTCAATGTGGAGACTATATACAGGGTATTACGGTACAGAGTCAATGTGGAGGCTATATACAGGGGGTACCGGTACAGAGTCAATGTGGAGACTATATACAGGGTATTACGGTACAGAGTCAATGTGGAGGCTATATACAGGGTATTACGGTACAGAGTCAATGTGGAGACTATATACAGGGGGTACCGGTACAGAGTCAATGTGGAGACTATATACAGGGGGTACTGGTACAGAGTCAATGTGGAGACTATATACAGGGGGTACCAGTACAGAGTCAATGTGGAGGCTATATACAGGGTATTACGGTACAGAGTCAATGTGGAGGCTATATACAGGGGGTACCGGTACAGAGTCAATGTGGAGACTATATACAGGGGGTACCGGTACAGAGTCAATGTGGAGACTATATACAGGGGGTACCGGTACAGAGTCAATGTGGAGACTATATACAGGGGGTGCCGGTACAGAGTCAATGTGGAGACTATATACAGGGGGTACCGGTACAGAGTCAATGTGGAGACTATATACAGGGGGTACCGGTACAGAGTCAATGTGGAGGCTATATACAGGGTATTACGGTACAGAGTCAATGTGGAGGCTATATACAGGGGGTACCGGTACAGAGTCAATGTGGAGGCTATATACAGGGGGTGCCGGTACAGAGTCAATGTGTAGGCTATATACAGGGGGGTATCGGTACAGAGTCAATGTGGAGGCTATATACAGGGGGTACCGGTACAGAGTCAATGTGGAGACTATATACAGGGGGTACCGGTACAGAGTCAATGTGGAGGCTATATACAGGGGGTGCCGGTACAGAGTCAATGTGTAGGCTATATACAGGGGGGTATCGGTACAGAGTCAATGTGGAGGCTATATACAGGGGGTACCGGTACAGAGTCAATGTGCGGGGGCACCGGTTAGTCGAGGTAATATGTACATGTAAGTAGAGGTAAAGTGAATATGCATGGATAGTAAACAGCGAGCAGCAGCGGCATATAAATGCAAATAGTCTGGTTAGACATTTGATTAACTGTTCAAGAGTCTTGTGGCTTGGGGGATAGAAGCTGTTTAGAAGCCTCTTGGTCCTTGACTTGGCGCTCCGCTACCGCTTGCCGTGCGGTAGCAGAGAGAACAGTCTATGACTAGGGTGGCTGGGATCTTTTGCAATTTTTCATCTGACACCGCCTGGTATAGAGGTCATGGACAGCAAGAAGCGTGGCCCCAGTGATGTACTGGTCCATACGCACTACCTTCTGTAGTGACTTGCGGTCTGAGGCCGAGCAGTTGCTATACCAGGCGGTGATGCAACCAGTCAGGTGCAACCATGCTCTCGATGGTGCAGCTGAGAAACCTTTTGAGGATCTGAGGACCCATGCTAAATATTTTCAGTCTCCTGACGGGGAATAGGCATTGTCGTGCCCTTCTTCACAACTGTCTTGGTGGGTTCGGACCCTGATAGTTTATTGGTGATGTGGACAACTGAACCTGCTCCACTACAGCCCAATTGATTAAAATGGTGGGGTGCTCAGTCCACCTTTACATGTAGTCCACAATCATCTCCTTTGTCTTGATCACGTTGAGGGAGGGGTTGTTGTCCTGGCACCACACTGCCAGTTATCTAACCTCCTCCCTATAGGCTGTCTCATCGTTGAGGGAGGGGTTGTTGTCCTGGCACCACACGGTCAGGTCTCTGACCTCCTCCCTATAGGCTGTCTCGTCGTTGTCGGTGATCAGGCCTACCACTGTTGTGTCATCTGCAAACTTAATGATGGTGTTGGAGTCGTACTTGGCTATATCTAACAGGTACCTTACACAGATATATATATATATATGTATATATTTAGATACATCAGGATGTGTACATAGTGAACCTAGTGCACATTGTAAATATGTAAATAGAATACATTATTTAAGAACATGACCAAACAATTACATTAATTTTCCGACTGGGAAGAATTTAGTGTATATTCGCAATCTCCCCCTATCTGCCAGTGTAACCAATGACATTACACCACATTGACATCTGACTTGAACAAACAAATTAGAATAGATGAATGTTAAATGTTCACAGGGATAATGTGCCAACTAGACCTATTGACAGGGATCATGTGCCAACTAGACCTATTGACAGGGATCATGTGCCAACTAGACCTATTGACAGGGATCATGTGCCAACTAGACCTATTGACAGGGATCATGTGCCAACTAGACCTATTGACAGGGATCATGTGCCAACTAGACCTATTGACAGGGATCATGTGCCAACTAGACCTATTGACAGGGATCATGTGCCAACTAGACCTATTGACAGGGATAATGTGCCAACTAGACCTATTGACAGGGATAATGTGCCAACTAGACCTATTGACAGGGATAATATGCCAACTAGACCTATTGACAGGGATAATATGCCAACTAGACCTATTGACAGGGATAATGTGCCAACTAGACCTACTGACAGGGATGATGTGCCAACTAGACCTATTGACAGGGATAATGTGCCAACTAGACCTATTGACAGGGATGATGTGCCAACTAGACCTATTGACAGGGATAATGTGCCAACTAGACCTATTGACAGGGATAATATGCCAACTAGACCTATTGACAGGGATAATGTGCCAACTAGACCTATTGACAGGGATAATATGCCAACTAGACCTATTGACAGGGATAATATGCCAACTAGACCTATTGACAGGGATAATGTGCCAACTAGACCTATTGACAGGGATAATGTGCCAACTAGACCTATTGACAGGGATAATGTGCCAACTAGACCTATTGACAGGGATAATGTATCATTGCGTGTTTGTCAGCATAAATGAAATGAGTGCCTTGATGACTGTCTAAGATTTACATTCGTTGTCCTTTAGATTTTTTAAGTCGTGAATCATTACTTGGAATGACATGCTAGGAGTAAAAAAGCTATCTGCTCTTCCTAGCAAGCAACAGGTCTACCTGATGTAACTAGCTAGCTACATTGCTAAGCTTTTTTGCAAGATATGTAAAGTTGGGAGTGATTTTATAGATTACATTCATGGCATCCTGTTTCTATAACTAAACAGATGACACGTTTACTTGATAGCATTTTTGTCGGACGGAGGTCTCTCTTGAAATGTCAACCAGCTGTGTTTTGTGCCGTAGGTACGGAGAACGCGATTGGCAGACGTGAACATCAAAGATGCGACATGGGATAGTACACAAGTGTTTTGAATGAATTTGCAAGAATTGACATTGCCAACAAAAGGTAACGTGTTCAGAAAGAAACCATGTACACAAAATGTAAGAACCATCTCCTCCCTTCCCAGAGCTCGTTCATCTCACAAACTAAAGCAGATACATTGCTTCGCCCTCCCCCACCACCTATGATAGGATCTGGAAAGAGAGAGGGGGCCTTGTGGGTCTGTTGTTTAATGCTGTTAAGGATTGAGTTAGTACATTACGTATGGAGAGCAAGTGTGAGGCACAGCTAACTTGTGTCTTCTCTGTCCAGACTCCATTGTCTTCCTGTGAAACTGACCCCCTTACTGCCTGCCTGCCTTACTGTCTTACTGCCTGCTTTACTACCTTAATGCCTGACTACCTGATTGCCTGACTGCCTTACTGCCTGACTGCCTTACTGCCTAACTACCTGACTGCCTGACTGCCTGACTGCCTGACTACCTGACTGCCTGACTGCCTGACTACCTGACTGCCTGACTGCCTGACTGCTTGACTGCCTGACTGCCTTACTGCCTGACTGAAACCTTGATGCCTGGTTATGCCTGCCTTACTGCCTTACTACCTTACTACCAGCCTATCTACCTTACTGCCTCACTGCCTGCTTTACTGTCTTACTGCCTTACAGCCTTATTGACTTGCTGCCTGGCTTACTTCTTTAATGCCTTACCACCTGACTGACTGCCTGACTGCATGCACGTATTTATGCCTTACAGTCTTACTGCCTTACTTGTCTGCTTTACTGCCTTTACTGCCCTTCTTACTGCCTTATTTACTTGATGTCTTACTGCCTGGCTTACTGCCTTACTGCCTGCTTTACTTCCTTACTGCCCTTCTTACTGCCTTATTGACTTGATGTCTTACTGCCTGGCTTACTGCCTGCATATCACCTTACTGCATCATGTCCTTACTCCCTGGCTTACTGCCCTACCACCTTACTGCCTTACTGCCCTACCACCTTACTGCCTTACTGCCCTACCACCTTACTGCCTTACTGCCTTACCACCTTACTGCCCTACCACCTTACTGCCCTACCACCTTACTGCCTTGCTGCCTTACCACCTTACTGCCTTACTGCCCTACCACCTTACTGCCCTATACCTTACTGCCTTACTGCCCTACCACCTTACTGCCTTACTGCCCTACCACCTTACTGCCTTACTGCCCTACCACCTTACTGCCCTACCACCCTACTGCCTTACTGCCCTACCACCTTACTGGTTTATTACCGTATTGCCTTACTACCTTACTACCTTACCACCTTACTGCCTTACTGCCTTACTGCCTTACTGCCTTACTACCTTACTGCCTTACTATCTTACTGCCTTATTACCTTACTACCTTACTACCTTACTGCCTTACTGCCTTACTGCCTTACTACCTTACTACCTTACTTCCTTACTACCTTACTACCTTACTATCTTACTGCCTTACTACCTTACTGCCTTACTGCCTTACTACCTTACTACCTTACTGCCTTACTACCTTACTACCTTCTTTCTGCCTTACTACCTTACTACCTTACTGCCTTACTACCTTACTACCTTGCTACCTTACTGCCTTACTGCCTTCTTTCTGCCTCACTACCTTACTACCTTACTACCGTACTGCCATACTGCCCTACTACCTTACTACCTTACTGCCTTACTGCCTTACTGCCTTGTTGCATTACTGCCTGCCTTAATTCCTTACTGCCTGCATTACTGCCTTACTGCCCTACTACACTACTGCTTTACTGCCTTACTGCCCTACTACACTACTGCTTTACTGCCTTACTACCTTACTACCTGACTACCTTACTGCCTGACTTACCTTCTTGCTGCCAGACTGCCTGCCTTACTGCCATATTACCTGCTTTACTACCTTACAGTCTTACTCCTTTACTGCCTTACTGCCTGTTTTACTGCCTTGCTGCCTGACTTACTACATTACAACCTTTCTGCCTTATAACTTTACTGCCTTACTACTTTACTATGTTACTGCCTTACTACCTTAATACCTTACTAGTTTGCTGCCTTACTGCCTTGCTGCCTAGCTGCCTTGCTGTCTAGCTTACTGCCTTGCTACCTTACTACCTCACTGCCTTATTACCATACTGTCTTACTAATTTACTACCTTACTGCCTTTCTACCTTACAGCCTTCCTGCGTGACAACCTTACTACCTTGCTGCCTGCCTTACTATCTGTCTTACTGCCTGCTTACTATTTTACTGCCTGCCTTATTGCCTGGCTTAATACCTTACTGCCCTATTGTCCTACTGCCTGTCTTATTGCTTTACTGCCTGTCTTTCTGCCTGCCTTACTACCTTACTGCCTTGTCATCTTACTGCCTGCCTTACTACCTTACTGCCTTATCATCTTACTGCCTGCCTTACTGCCTGACTTACTACCTTACTGCCTTATCACCTTACTCCCTGCCTTACTGCTTTACTGCCTGCCGTTACCTGCCTTATCATCTTACTGCCTTATTGTCCTACTGCCTGTCTTACAGCCTGCCTTACTACCTTACTGCCTTATTGTCCTACTGCCTGTCTTATTGCTTTACTGCCTGTCATACTGCCTGTCTTACTACCTTACTGCCTTATCACCTTACTGCCTTCCTTACTGCCTGCCGTACTGCCTGCCTTACTACCTTACTGCCTGTCGTACTGCCTGTCTTACTACCTTACTGCCTTATCACCTTACTCCCTGCCTTACTGCTTTACTGCCTGCCGTACTGCCTGCCTTACTACCTTACTGCCTTATCACCTTACTGCCTGCCTTACTGCCTGCCTTACTACCTTACTGCCTTATCACCTTACTGCCTGCCTTACTGTCTGCCTTACCACCTTACTGCCTTATCACCTTACTGCCTGCCTTACTGCCTGCCTTACTACCTTACTGCCTTATCACCTTACTGCCTGCCTTACTACCTTACTGCCTTATCACCTTACTGCCTGCCTTACTACCTTACTGCCTTACTACCTTACTGCCTTATCACCTTACTGCCTGCCTTACTGCCTGACTGCCTTGCTGTCTGCAACAACTTTCTGCTCTTTCAAACAGCTCCAACAGCAGTCTCTCTACTTCTCTCTGTACTGTTTCTCCCTCTCTCCTCTCCACCTTCACTCCCTCCCCTCACTGCTTTCCTCCCTCCCTCCCTCCCTCCCTCCCTCCCTCCCTCCCTCCCTCCCTCCCTCCCTCCCTCCCTCCCTCCCTCCCTCCCTCCCTCCCTCTCTCTCTCTCTTTCTCTCTCTCTCTCTCTTTCCCTCTTCCTCAGACACTCTCTAGTCACTGCCTGAAGCAGTAATCGGACAACTGTCGTTCTCACTCTTGACTCGGTCTCTTGAGATCCCAGCTATATAGTGTGCGTATCGGAGCTCCGTGGGTTCTAACACTTGAAATGAAAAAGAAAAAAAGTGTGTTGTAGCCGGTAATTTGTTGCGTTACAGGTTCTACGAACTCTCGAAAGAACTCGTTTTTGATGAAGTTTCTCTGTTGTCTCTGGACTGGACAGACTTGGCTGTAGAAGATTATAACGTACATTTAAAGGAACGGGATACCAGCCAGAGCACAGGGATTCCACCGTAGTTGGAGTGAGTATGACTTCTTAAAGCGGTATTCAATTGAATGCGGTATCACTGTTTATCTGGTTAGTCTGATGCCTGCCTGCCTGCCAATGGAACTGCTACATCAAGATGTTTTTAAGAAAACATAACGTACTCTACTCTGCTCTTAAAGTAATTTACTATTTTACTGGTATCAGTGTAAACTGTAATCATTTAATTAATTGAGGCGTTAAAAGGCATTTTGTAAATAAATATTGATATATTGACGTGTATTATTTTGCGTTATATAGTTTTAACAGCCTGTTTTGAAGCAGAAATATATCTCTTAAATAACGTTAGATTTTTTTAACACCGTGTTTTGAAGCAGAATAATATCTCTGACATAATGTTAGATCGTTTTAACACCGTGTTTTGTGGCAGAATAATATCTCTGACATAATGTTAGATCGTTTTAACACCTTGTTTTGTGGCAGAATAATATCTCTGACATTACAGCAGTTAACATATAATCTCGGGCAAATGACCACATGATATGGTTGTTGTCTTATTATTATTATTATTAATTATTATTAATACACCATCTCAAAATATCAAAATAACATATTTATTTCAAAAGCAGTGTTTTATTAAATGTTATTTTAGAGCGACTTTATTAGGATATAACATACAACACTGAATGTGTCCATCTTAAAATAACTGTAGCTCAATGATTACATCTAAAATATAAAAACCAGTTTGGAAGATATTTGAGTTGGACAAATGTCAATTGCAAAAAAAATAAATTATATTACATTAATATTGAAACACTAGTACTAATACATTATACGTTAAAATATATGAAAATATATGACAATGTATAAACTGAATGTTTGAGAATTAAATCATCTTAGGACTTAATGGAATACTCTTAATAGTGAATAAAATGATTGACTTTTTTGGAGAAAAAAAATATTGCTCTTTAATTTTAAATGTA
>NC_092161.1:6585365-6602865 GCF_045791955.1 Oncorhynchus clarkii lewisi
ACTAGTGGAAACAGACACACAGAGAGATACTAGTGGAAGCAGACACACAGAGAGATACTAGTGGAAGCAGACACACAGAGAGATACTAGTGGAAGCAGACACACAGAGAGATACTAGTGGAAGCAGACACACAGAGAGATGCTAGTGGAAGCAGACACACAGAGAGATACTAGTGGAAGCAGACACACAGAGAGATACTAGTGGAAGCAGACACACAGAGAGATACTAGTGGAAGCAGACACACAGAGAGATACTAGTGGAAACAGACACACAGAGAGATGCTAGTGGAAACAGACACACAGAGAGATACTAGTGGAAGCAGACACACAGAGAGATACTAGTGGAAGCAGACACACAGAGAGATACTAGTGGAAGCAGACACACAGAGAGATACTAGTGGAAGCAGACACACAGAGAGATACTAGTGGAAGCAGACACACAGAGAGATGCTAGTGGAAACAGACACACAGAGAGATACTAGTGGAAGCAGACACACAGAGAGATACTAGTGGAAGCAGACACACAGAGAGATACTAGTGGAAGCAGACACACAGAGAGATACTAGTGGAAGCAGACACACAGAGAGATACTAGTGGAAGCAGACACACAGAGAGATACTAGTGGAAGCAGACACACAGAGAGATACTAGTGGAAGCAGACACACAGAGAGATGCTAGTGGAAGCAGACACACAGAGAGATACTAGTGGAAGCAGACACACAGAGAGATACTAGTGGAAGCAGACACACAGAGAGATACTAGTGGAAGCAGACACACAGAGAGATACTAGTGGAAACAGACACACAGAGAGATGCTAGTGGAAACAGACACACAGAGAGATACTAGTGGAAGCAGACACACAGAGAGATACTAGTGGAAGCAGACACACAGAGAGATACTAGTGGAAGCAGACACACAGAGAGATACTAGTGGAAGCAGACACACAGAGAGATACTAGTGGAAGCAGACACACAGAGAGATGCTAGTGGAAACAGACACACAGAGAGATACTAGTGGAAGCAGACACACAGAGAGATACTAGTGGAAGCAGACACACAGAGAGATACTAGTGGAAGCAGACACACAGAGAGATACTAGTGGAAGCAGACACACAGAGAGATACTAGTGGAAGCAGACACACAGAGAGATACTAGTGGAAGCAGACACACAGAGAGATACTAGTGGAAGCAGACACACAGAGAGATACTAGTGGAAGCAGACACACAGAGAGATGCTAGTGGAAGCAGACACACAGAGAGATACTAGTGGAAGAAGACACACAGAGAGATACTAGTGGAAGCAGACACACAGAGAGATACTAGTGGAAGCAGACACACAGAGAGATGCTAGTGGAAGCAGACACACAGAGAGATGCTAGTGGAAACAGACACACAGAGAGATACTAGTGGAAGCAGACACACAGAGAGATACTAGTGGAAGCAGACACACAGAGAGATACTAGTGGAAGCAGACACACAGAGAGATACTAGTGGAAGCAGACACACAGAGAGATACTAGTGGAAGCAGACACACAGAGAGATGCTAGTGGAAACAGACACACAGAGAGATACTAGTGGAAGCAGACACACAGAGAGATACTAGTGGAAGCAGACACACAGAGAGATACTAGTGGAAGCAGACACACAGAGAGATACTAGTGGAAGCAGACACACAGAGAGATACTAGTGGAAGCAGACACACAGAGAGATACTAGTGGAAGCAGACACACAGAGAGATACTAGTGGAAGCAGACACACAGAGAGATGCTAGTGGAAGCAGACACACAGAGAGATGCTAGTGGAAGCAGACACACAGAGAGATGCTAGTGGAAACAGACACACAGAGAGATGCTAGTGGAAGCAGACACACAGAGAGATGCTAGTGGAAGCAGACACACAGAGAGATACTAGTGGAAGCAGACACACAGAGAGATACTAGTGGAAGCAGACACACAGAGAGATACTAGTGGAAGCAGACACACAGAGAGATACTAGTGGAAGCAGACACACAGAGAGATACTAGTGGAAGCAGACACACAGAGAGATACTAGTGGAAGCAGACACACAGAGAGATACTAGTGGAAACAGACACACAGAGAGATACTAGTGGAAGCAGACACACAGAGAGATACTAGTGGAAGCAGACACACAGAGAGATACTAGTGGAAGCAGACACACAGAGAGATGCTAGTGGAAGTAGACACACAGAGAGATGCTAGTGGAAGCAGACACACAGAGAGATACTAGTGGAAGCAGACACACAGAGAGATACTAGTGGAAGCAGACACACAGAGAGATACTAGTGGAAGCAGACACACAGAGAGATGCTAGTGGAAGCAGACACACAGAGAGATGCTAGTGGAAGCAGACACACAGAGAGATGCTAGTGGAAACAGACACACAGAGAGATGCTAGTGGAAGCAGACACACAGAGAGATGCTAGTGGAAGCAGACACATAGAGAGATACTAGTGGAAGCAGACACACAGAGAGATACTAGTGGAAGCAGACACACAGAGAGATACTAGTGGAAGCAGACACACAGAGAGATGCTAGTGGAAGCAGACACACAGAGAGATGCTAGTGGAAACAGACACACAGAGAGATGCTAGTGGAAGCAGACACACAGAGAGATGCTAGTGGAAGCAGACACACAGAGAGATACTAGTGGAAGCAGACACACAGAGAGATACTAGTGGAAGCAGACACACAGAGAGATACTAGTGGAAGCAGACACACAGAGAGATACTAGTGGAAGCAGACACACAGAGAGATACTAGTGGAAGCAGACACACAGAGAGATACTAGTGGAAGCAGACACACAGAGAGATGCTAGTGGAAGCAGACACACAGAGAGATACTAGTGGAAGCAGACACACAGAGAGATGCTAGTGGAAGCAGACACACAGAGAGATACTAGTGGAAGCAGACACACAGAGAGATGCTAGTGGAAGCAGACACACAGAGAGATACTAGTGGAAGAAGACACACAGAGAGATACTAGTGGAAGCAGACACACAGAGAGATGCTAGTGGAAGCAGACACACAGAGAGATACTAGTGGAAGAAGACACACAGAGAGATACTAGTGGAAACAGACACACAGAGAGATACTAGTGGAAGCAGACACACAGAGAGATACTAGTGGAAGAAGACACACAGGGAGATACTAGTGGAAGCAGACACACAGAGAGATGCTAGTGGAAGCAGACACACAGAGAGATACTAGTGGAAGAAGACACACAGAGAGATACTAGTGGAAGCAGACACACAGAGAGATGCTAGTGGAAGCAGACACACAGAGAGATACTAGTGGAAGAAGACACACAGAGAGATACTAGTGGAAACAGACACACAGAGAGATACTAGTGGAAGCAGACACACAGAGAGATACTAGTGGAAGAAGACACACAGAGAGATACTAGTGGAAACAGACACACAGAGAGATACTAGTGGAAGAAGACACACAGAGAGATACTAGTGGAAACAGACACACAGAGAGATACTAGTGGAAGCAGACACACAGAGATACTAGTGGAAACAGACACACAGAGAGATACTAGTGGAAGCAGACACACAGAGAGATGCTAGTGGAAGCAGACACACAGAGAGATACTAGTGGAAGCAGACACACAGAGAGATACTAGTGGAAGCAGACACACAGAGAGATACTAGTGGAAGCAGACACACAGAGAGATACTAGTGGAAACAGACACACAGAGAGATACTAGTGGAAACAGACACACAGAGAGATACTAGTGGAAGCAGACACACAGAGAGATACTAGTGGAAGAAGACACACAGAGAGATACTAGTGGAAACAGACACACAGAGAGATACTAGTGGAAGCAGACACACAGAGAGATACTAGTGGAAACAGACACACAGAGAGATACTAGTGGAAGCAGACACACAGAGAGATACTAGTGGAAGAAGACACACAGAGAGATACTAGTGGAAGAAGACACACAGGGAGACGCTAGTGGAAGCAGACGCACAGAGAGATGCTAGTGGAAGCAGACACACAGAGAGATACTAGTAGAAGCAGACACACAGAGAGATACTAGTGGAAGAAGACACACGGATAGATACTAGTGGAAGTAGACACACGGATAGACGCTAGTGGAAGTAGACACACAGGGAGACGCTAGTGGAAGCAGACACACAGAGAGATACTAGTGGAAGCAGACACACAGAGAGATACTAGTGGAAGAAGACACACAGGGAGATGCTAGTGGAAGCAGACGCACAGAGAGATGCTTGTGAAGTGTAGCGTTTTTTGTAAACTGTCTCTAATCCCAGTCCACATCTGTATTTTAATTGTTGTGTGTATCTACATTCTTCTCCATTGGAGATATTTGTCCTGGTCAACCATGAACCATGCGGACCGAACCGAGAGTCTTGAGTAAAAGGATCAGAGTTGTTTTAAACTTGTTTTGATTGAAGCGGTGTTTCTCAAAAGAATAAATGTGTAACTCACAACACGTGGGTTTTTCATAGGCTGTAAAATTCAAAGAAATATGCACTCTGTGCCCTATAAAATTAAATGTGTAAATTCCTTTCTAAACAAAATCTACGCATCCTTTTTTAACCAAAAAAACTAATAGCACAATTGCAGATGGATCTAATTGTATTTTCTGTGATTAATTATTTTACCTAAAATATGTAAATAAACTAAACCTACATGTATTTTTGTTACACCTTGAACAGTCTAATTAATCTCTATCTAGTAGTAACAAATCAAATAAATGATATGAATCCTACAAGCCTCTTTGAATCCCGGTACTAGAATAAGAACTGAAACATTCTCCCTCTAGAAAACCCAAGTAAAAAAGCATCACGTTCCAATAATAGATGCTGCCATTCATTCACTCAGTGTGTCTCTGAGTATCTGCTGCGGCCGTCGAGGTGGATCAGTCAGACAGCCTGCACGCGGCAATGCTGATCAATGTAAAGACCCTGGTTAGCCTTTTAGTTAGCCCTCTGGTTAGCCTTCTGGTTAGCCCTCTGGTTAGCCGTCTGGTTAGCCCTCTTGTTAGCCTTCTGGTTAGCCCTCTGGTTATCCCTCTGGTTAGCCCTCTGGTTAGCTCTCTGGTTAGCCCTCTGGTTAGCCCTCTGGTTAGCCCTCTGTTTAGCCAGTGGTAACACAGGACTCGGACTAAGTAAAGAGGAAACAAAGATCCTCTGCCTGAATACAAACATCTGTGAGTGAAGCCTGTTTTGGACCTATTTTAGCCTGCCTCACAAATGGACCCCTATTCCCTATATAGTGCACTACTTTAGACCAGGGCCCTATGGCACCATATTCCCTATATAGTGCACTACTTTAGACTAGGGCTTGTATCTGTTCTCCACCTGATCTGGTCAAAATCAGTCCAATATATAGGGAATAGGGTGCCATTTGGACTTTAGTTTCTTTCTGATGACAATACCCCTTCATCTAGGGAATATAGTAAGATGGATGGTCTATATCACCTGCAGTATTCTGGAGGGTCTATATCACCTGCAGTAGGATGGAGGGTCTATATCACGTGCAATAGTATGGAGGGTCTATATCACCTGCAGTAGGATGGAGGGTCTATATCACCTGCAGTAGTATGGAGGGTCTATATCACCAGCAGTAGTTTGGAGGGTCTATATCACCTGCAGTATTCTGGAGGGTCTATATCACCAGCAGTAGTTTGGAGGGTCTATATCACCTGCAGTAGGTTGGAGGGTCTATATCACCTGCAGTAAGATGGATGGTCTATATCACCTGCAGTAGGATGGAGGGTCTATATCACCTGCAGTAGGATGGAGGGTCTATATCACCTGCAGTATTCTGGAGGGTCTATATCAACAGCAGTAGTTTGGAGGGTCTATATCACCTGCAGTAGGTTGGAGGGTCTATATCACCTGCAATAGGATGGAGGGTCTATATCACCTGCAGTAGGATGGAGGGTCTATATCACCTGCAGTAGGATGGAGGGTCTATATCACCTGCAGTAGGTCGGAGGGTCTATATCACCTGCAGTAGGTTGGAGGGTCTATATCACCTGCAGTAGGTTGGAGGGTCTATATCACCTGCAGTAGGTTGGAGGGTCTATATCACCTGCAGTAGGATGGAGGGTCTATATCACCTGCAGTAGGTTGGAGGGTCTATATCACCTGCAGTAGGTTGGAGGGTCTATATCACGTGCAGTAGGTTGGAGGGTCTATATCACCTGCAGAAAGATGGAGGGTCTATATCACCTGAGGTAGGATGGAGGGTCTATATCACCTGCAGTAGGATGTAGGGTCTATATCACCTGCAGTAGGATGGAGGGTCTATATCACCTGCAGTAGGATGGAGGGTCTATATCACCTGCAATAGGCTGGAGGGTTTATATCACCTGCAGAAAGATGGAGGGTCTATATCACCTGAGGTAGGATGGAGGGTCTATATCACCTGCAGTGGGATGTAGGGTCTATATCACCTGCAGTAAGATGGAGGGTCTATATCACATGCAATAGGCTGGAGGGTCTATATCACCTGCAGTAGGTTGGAGGGTCTATATCACCTGCAATAGGCTGGAGGGTTTATATCACCTGCAGAAAGATGGAGGGTCTATATCACCTGAGGTAGGATGGAGTGTCTATATCACCTGCAGTAAGATGGAGGGTCTATATTACCTGCAGTAGGATGGAGGGTCTATATCACCTGCAGTAGGATGGATGGACTATATCACCTGCAATATTCTGGAGGGTCTATATTGCCTGCAGTAGGATGAATGGTCTATATCACCTGCAATAGGATGGAGGGGCTATTTCACCTGCCGTAGGATGGAGGGTATATATCACCTGCAGGAGGATGGAGGGTCTATATCACCTACACTATTCTGGGGAGTCTATATCGCCTGCAGTAGGATGGATGGACTATATCACCTGCAGTATTCTGGAGGGTCTATATCACCTGCAGTAGGTTGGAGGGTCTATACTACCTGCAATAGGTTGGAGGGTCTATATCACCTGCAGTAGGTTGCAGGGTCTATATTACCTGCAATAGGTTGGAGGGTCTATATCACCTCCAGTAGGATGGAGGGTCTATATCACCTGCAGTAGGATGGAGGTTCTTATATCACCTGCCCTATTCTGGAGGGTCTATATCACCTGCAGTAGGTTGGAGCGTCTATATCACCTGCAGTAGGATGGAGGGTCTATATTACCTGCAGTAGGTTTGAGGGTCTATATTACCTGCAGTAGGATGGAGAGTCTATATCACCTGCAGTAGGATGGAGGGTCTATATCACCTACAGTAGGATGGACAGTCTATATTACCTGCAGTAGGATGGAGGGTCTATATTACCTGCAGTAGGATGGAGGGTCTATATCACCTGCAGTAGGATGGAGGGTCTATATCACCTACAGTAGGATGGACAGTCTATATCACCTGCAGTAGAATGGATGGTCTATATCACCTGCAGTAGGTTGGAGGGTCTATATCACCTGCAGTATTCTGGAGGGTCTATATCACCTGCAGTAGGTTGGAGGGTCTATATTACCTGCAGTAGGATGGAGGGTCTATATCACCTGCAGTAGGTCGGAGGGTCTATATCACCTGCCCTATTCTGGAGGGTCTATATCACCTGCAGTAGGTCGGAGGGTCTATATCACCTGCCCTATTCTGGAGGGTCTATATCACCTGCAGTAGGTTGGAGGGTCTATATCACCTGCAGTAGGATGGAGGGTCTATATTACCTGCAGTAGGTTGGAGGGTCTATATCACCTGCAGTAGGTTGGAGGGTCTATATCACCTGCAGTAGGATGGAGGGTCTATATTACCTGCAGTAAGATGGATGGTCTATATCACCTGCAGTAGGTCGGAGGGTCTATATCACCTGCAGTAGTCTGGAGGGTCTATATCACCTGCAGTAGGTCGGAGGGTCTATATCACCTGCAGTAGTCTGGAGGGTCTATATCACCTGCAGTATTCTGGAGGGTCTATATCACCTGCAGTAGGTTGGAGGGTCTATATCACCTGCAGTAGTCTGGAGGGTCTATATCACCTGCAGTAGGATGGATGGACTATATAACCTGCGGTAGGATGGAGGGTCTATATCACCTGCAGTAGGATGGAGGGTCTATATCACCTGCAGTATTCTGGAGGGTCTATATCACCTGCAGTAGGATTGAGGGTCTATATCACCTGCAATAGGATGGAGGGTCTATATCACCTGCAGTAGGATGGAGGGTCTATATCACCTGCAGTATTCTGGAGGGTCTATATCACCTGCAGTAGGATTGAGGGTCTATATCACCTGCAATAGGATGGAGGGTCTATATCACCTGCAGTAAGATGGAGGGTCTATATCACCTGCAGTAGGATGGATGGTCTATATCACCTGCAGTAGGATTGAGGGTCTATATCACCTGCAGTAGGATGGATGGTCTATATCACCTGCAGTAGGATGGATGGTCTATATCACCTGCAGTAGGATTGAGGGTCTATATCACCTGCAGTAGGATGGATGGTCTATATCACCTGCAATAGGATGGAGGGTCTATATATTTTTTTTTATTTTTTTTATTTCACCTTTATTTAACCAGGTAGGCTAGTTGAGAACAAGTTCTCATTTACAACTGCGACCTGGCCAAGATAAGGCATAGCAGTGTGAACAGACAACACAGAGTTACACATGGAGTAAACAATTAACAAGTCAATAACACAGTAGAAAAAAGGGGAGTCTATATATACATTGTGTGCAAAAGGCATGAGAAGGTAGGCAAATAATTACAATTATGCAGATTAACACTGGAGTGATAAATGATCAGATGGTTATGTACAGGTAGAGATATTGGTGTGCAAAAGAGCAGAAAAATAAATAAATAAAAACAGTATGGGGATGAGGTAGGTGAAAATGGGTGGGCTATTTACCAATAGACTATGTACAGCTGCAGCGATCGGTTAGCTGCTCAGATAGCAGATGTTTGAAGTTGGTGAGGGAGATAAAAGTCTCCAACTTCACCTGCAGTAGGATGGAGGGCCTATATTACCTGCAGTAGGTTGGAGGGTCTATATTACCTGCAGTAGGATGGAGGGTCTATATTACCTGCAGTTGGTTGGAGGGTCTATATCACCTGCAGTAGGATGGAGGGTCTATATTACCTGCAGTTGGTTGGAGGGTCTATATCACCTGCAGTAGGATGGAGGGTCTATATCACCTGCAGTAGGATGGAGGGTCTATATTACCTGCAGTTGGTTGGAGGGTCTATATCACCTGCAGTAGGATGGAGGGTCTATATCACCTGCAATATTCTGGAGGGTCTATATCACCTGCAGTATGATTGAGGGTCTATATCACCTGCAATAGGATGGAGGGTCTATATCACCTGCAGTAGGATGGATGGTCTATATCACCTGCAATAGGATGGAGGGTCTATATCACCTGCAATAGGATGGAGGGTTTATATCACCTGCAGTAAGATGGAGGGTCTATATCACCTGCAGTAGGATGGATGGTCTATATCACCTGCAGGAGGATGGAGGGTCTATATCACCAACACTATTCTGGAGAGTCTATATCGCCTGCAGTAGGAAGGATGGACTATATCACCTGCGGTATTCTGGAGGGTCTATATCACCTGCAGTAGGCTGGAGGGTCTATATCACCTGCAGTAGGATGGAGGGTCTATATTACCTGCAGTAAGATGGATGGTCTATATCACCTGCAGTAGGTCGGAGGGTCTATATCACCTGCAGTAGTCTGGAGGGTCTATATCACCTGCCCTATTCTGGAGGGTCTATATCACCTGCCCTATTCTGGAGGGTCTATATCACCTGCAGTAGGTTGGAGGGTCTATATCACCTGCCCTATTCTGGAGGGTCTATATCACCTGCAGTAGGTTGGAGGGTCTATATCACCTGCAGTAGTCTGGAGGGTCTATATCACCTGCCCTATTCTGGAGGGTATATATCACCTGCAGTAGGATGGAGGGTCTATATCACCTGCAGTAGGATGGAGGGTCTATATTACCTGCAGTAGGTTGGATGGTTTATATCACGTGCAGTAGGATGGAGGGTCTATATTACCTGCAGTAGGATGGAGGGTCTATTTCACCTGTAGTAGGATGGAGGGTCTATATCACCTGCAGTAGGATGGAGGGTCTATATTACCTGCAATAGTCTGGAGGGTCTATATCACCTGCAGTAGGATGGAGGGTCTATATCACCTGCAGTATTCTAGAGGGTCTATATCACCTGCAGTAGGTTGGAGGGTCTATATCACCTGCCCTATTCTGGAGGGTCTATATCACCTGCGGTAGGATGGAGGGTCTATATCACCTGCAGTAAGATGGATGGTCTATATGACCTGCAGTAGGTTGGAGTGTCTATATCACCTGCCCTATTCTGGAGGGTCTATATCACCTGCGGTAGGATGGAGGGTCTATATCACCTGCAGTAGGATGGAGGGTCTATATCACCTGTAGTATTCTGGAGGGTCTATATCACCTGCCTTAGGATTGAGGGTCTATATCACCTGCAATAGGATGGAGGGTCTATATCACCTGCAGTAGGATGGATGGTCTATATCACCTGCAATAGGATGGAGGGTCTATATCACCTGCAGTAGGATGGAGGGTCTATATCACCTGCAATAGGATGGAGGGTCTATATCACCTGCAGTAGGATGGAGGGTCTATATCACCTGCAGTAGGATGGATGGACTATATCACCTGCAGTATTCTGGAGGGTCTATATCGCCTGCAGTAGGATGGAGGGTCTATATCACCTGCAATAGGATGGAGGGTCTATATCACCTGCAGTAGTATGTAGGGTCTATATCACCTGCACTATTCTGGAGGGTCTTAATCACCTGCAGTAGGATGGATGGACTATATCACCTGCGGTAGGATGGAGGGTCTATATCACCTGCAGTAGGATGGATTGTCTATATCACCTGCAGTATTCTGGAGGGTCTATATCACCTGCAGTAGGATTGAGGGTCTATATCACCTGCAATAGGATGGAGGGTCTATATCACCTGCAGTAGGATGGATGGTCTATATCACCTGCAATAGGATGGAGGGTCTATATCACCTGCAGTAGGATGGATGGTCTATATCACCTGCAATAGGATGGAGGGTCTATATCACCTGCAGTAGGATGGATTGTCTATATCACCTGCAGTATTCTGGAGGGTCTATATCACCTGCAGTAGGATGGAGGGTCTATATCACCTGCAGTAGGATGGATTGTCTATATCACCTGCAGTATTCTGGAGGGTCTATATCACCTGCAGTAGGATGGATTGTCTATATCACCTGCAGTATTCTGGAGGGTCTATATCACCTGCAGTAGGATGGAGGGTCTATATCACCTGCAGTATTCTGGAGGGTCTATATCACCTGCAGTAGGATTGAGGGTCTATATCACCTGCAATAGGATGGAGGGTCTATATCACCTGCAGTAGGATGGAGGGTCTATATCACCTGCAATAGGATGGAGGGTCTATATCACCTGCAGTAGGATTGAGGGTCTATATCACCTGCAATAGGATGGAGGGTCTATATCACCTGCAGTAGGATGGAGGGTCTATATCACCTGCAGTAGGTTGGAGGGTCTATATCACCTGCAGTAGGATGGAGGTCTATATCACCTGCAGTAGGTTCAAATCAAATCAAATCAAATCAAATGTATTTATATAGCCCTTCGTACATCAGCTGATATCTCGAAGTGCTGTACAGACACCCAGCCTAAAACCCCAAACAGCAAGCAATGCAGGTGTAGAAGCAAGGTGGCTTGGAAAAACTCCCTAGAAAGGCCAAAACCTAGGAAGAAACCTAGAGAGGAACCAGGCTATGTGGGGTGGCCAGTCCTCTTCTGGCTGTGCCGGGTGGAGATTATGACAGAACATGGCCAAGATGTTCAAATGTTCATAAATGACCAGCATGGTCGGATAATAATAAGGCAGAACAGTTGAAACTGGATGGAGGGTCTATATCACCTGCAGTAGGATGGAGGGTCTATATCACCTGCAGTAGGATTGAGGGTCTATATCACCTGCAGTATTCTGGAGGGTCTATATCGCCTGCAGTAGGATGGATGGTCTATATCACCTGCAGTATTCTGGAGGGTCTATATCGCCTGCAGTAGGATGGATGGTCTATATCACCTGCAGTATTCTGGAGGGTCTATATCACCTGCAGTAGGTTTAAGGAGGGTCTATATCACCTGCAGTAGGTTGGAGGGTCTATATCACCTGCAGTAGGATGGAGGGTCTATATCACCTGCAGTATTCTGGAGGGTCTATATCGCCTGCAGTAGGATGGATGGTCTATATCACCTGCAGTATTCTGGAGGGTCTATATCGCCTGCAGTAGGATGGATGGTCTATATCACCTGCAATAGGTTGGAGGGTCTATATCACCTGCAATAGGATGGAGGGTCTATATTACCTGCAGTAGGATGGAGGGTCTATATCACCTGCAATAGGATGGAGGGTCTATATTACCTGCAGTAGGATGGAGGGTCTATATCACCTGCAGTAGGATGGAGGGTCTATATCACCTGCAGTAGGATGGAGGGTCTATATCACCTGCAGTAGGATGGAGGGTCTATATCACCTGCAGTAGGATGGATGGTCTATATCACCTGTACTATTTTGGAGGGTCTATATCACCTGCAGTAGGCTGGAGTGTCTATATCACCTGCAATATGATGGAGGGTCTATATCCCCTTGTAGCAGTAGGCTGGATGGTCTATATCACCTGGTAGAAGTAGGCTGGAGAGTCTATATCACCTGCTGGCAGAGCGCTGGATGATCTATATGACCTGCAGTAGGTTGGAGAGTCTATATCACCTTCAGTAGGCTGGATGGTCTATATCACCTGCAGTAGGATGGAGGGTCTATATCACCTGCAGTAGGATGGAGGGTCTATATTACCTGCAGTAGGCCGGAGGGTCTATATCACCGGCAGTAGGATGGAGGGTCTATATTACCTGCAGTAGGATGGAGGGTCTATAACACCTGCTGGCAGACTCCTGGATGGTCTATATCACCTGCAGTAGGATGGAGGGTCTATATTACCTGCAGTAGGATGGAGCTCACCAGACGATGACAATGCAGTTATTTGTTAGGGACAAAATAAACATTGACACATTGAATCTATAATAGTCAGATACTCCAACATCATGGCTTGTGCTATTTATCAGAATAGATGGAATGTTAAACAGTCAATGGAGCTGACTATATAATTGGCAATGGAGTTTAATATAGAAGTGACTATAGAGTTTACTATAGAAGTGACTACAGAGTTTAATATAGAAGTGACTACAGAGTTTACTAAAGAAGTGACTATAGAGTTTACTAAAGAAGTGACTATAGAGTTTACTAAAGAAGTGACTATAGAGTTTACTATGGTTGAGGTGGTTACGGCTTCACACACAGACTCTGACCTCACCACTGAACACAACACAACTCCAGCCATCACTCTGTCTCTGTCTCTGTCTCTGTCTCTGTCTCTGTCTCTCTCTCTCTCTCTCTCTCTCTCTCTGTCTCTCTCTCTCTCCTCTCTCTCTCTCTCTCTCTCAAGTCTTTCTTTCTTTGGTGGTGTTATTGGGGTTAGAGGGGTTGTTATCCATGGTGGTGGTGGGTTTTTTATTGAGGATTAGAGGGGTTGTTATCCATGGTGGGGGTGTTATTGGGGGTTGGTGGAGTTGTTATCCATGGTGGGGGTGTTATTGGGGGTTAGAGGGGTTGGTTTCCATGGTGGTGGGGGTGTTATTGAGGGTTAGAGGGGTTGTTATCCATGGTGGTGGTGTTATTGAGGGTTAGAGGGGTTGTTATCCATGGTGGTGGTGTTATTGAGGGTTAGAGGGGTTGTTATCCATAGTGGTGGGGGTGTTATTGAGGGTTAGAGGGGTTGTTATCCATGGTGGTGGTGGGGGTGCACAGGAGATGATGATTATTATGCCAAGATGGCTGAACAGAGAAGAAAGCGAGAGAGAGAGAGAAAGAGAGAGAGAGAGAGAGAGAGAGAGAGGAATATATTAAACTGTTATGCTGGAACAGTATTCATTTAGACTCGGCCGTGGTGTGAAGAGCAAAGCCTGTTAAATGTTTTTTATTAGACTTAAGACCATCTAGCTGAGATTGCCTTCTGCCCTGTAAACAGTCAGTCGTTCAAAAATCATGAGAGCGAGCTGGGATATTTAAAAAAAAAAGTATTTTCTCCACGTCTTTTTGATATGTTCTGACCTGTGTTTCACCCTGTGTCCCCGCGGTGGGCCGGAGTCAGACCTGATATATTGTTATGGTCGTGGTGCAGGGATATGTTTCTACTTGATGTCTGAGAGAGAATGAACAAGAGAGAGCAAGAGAGAGAAAGAGAGGGAGGGAGGGAGAGAGAGAGAGAGAGAGAGAGAGAGAGAGAGAGAGAGAGAGAGAGAGAGAGAGAGAGAGAAAGAGAGAGAGAGAGAGAGAGAGAGAGAGAAAGAGAAAGAGAAAGAGAGAGAAAGAGAAAGTGAGAGAACGAGCAAGAGAGAGCAAGAGAGAGAAAGAGAGGGAGGGGGGAGAGAGAGAGAGTGAGAAGAGAGAGAGAGAGAGAGAGAGAGAGAGAGTGCAGAAACCTCTGTATGTGTAATGTTTACTGTTAATATTGATTGTTTATTTCACTTTTGTATATTATCTACCTCACTTGCTTTGGCAATGTTAACACGTGTTTCCCATGCCAATAAAGCCCCTTGAATTGAATTGAATTGAGTGAGAGATTGGGAAAGAGAGAAGGAAAGAGAGGGAGAGAGCAGCAGAGAGGGTCTCATTGGACAGTGAAAGATAACTGTCAAACTAAAGGACATTAATAGAGGCATTAGTATCGTCATAGGAAACACATGTGGCTCCATATGCTCTCCATGTTCTTGATTCCCATCTAGCTCTCTCCCTCTCATTGTCTGAGATGCAAAAGTAGTGCACTATAAATGGTATAGGGTGCCATTTGGGACAGTGCTGCTGTGTTCAGGCCCGCAGGAAACAGCGGAGGAGTCCTGATGGTCATTAGGAGCTGTCAGTATGCTGAGAGAGGGGAGTGCAGATAAATTGCAGATAGAGTCAATTGCAGATGAAAGACCTGCTGAAGAGGCTATATGGGCGTCATGCTTCACTGGCCTCTATTCAACAAGTCACATCTCCCGCCACTCTATCTGGCAGCTAGCTAAATATCCTCCTACCTCCAGGCTACTCTCTCTCCACTATCTGGCAGCTAGCTAAATATCCTCCTACCTCCAGGCTACTCTCTCTCCTGTATCTGGCAGCTAGCTAAATATCCTCCTACCTCCAGGCTACTCTCTCTCCTGTATCTGGCAGGTAGCTAAATATCCTCCTACCTCCAGGCTACTCTCTCTCCTGTATCTGGCAGGTAGCTAAATATCCTCCTACCTCCAGGCTACTCTCTCTCCACTATCTGGCAGGTAGCTAAATATCTTCCTACCTCCAGGCTACTCTCTCTCCTCTATCCGGCAGCTAGCTAAATATCTTCCTACCTCCAGGCTACTCTCTCTCTCTAACTGGCAGCTAGCTTAAGTTAATATCGTCCTACCTTGAGGCTACTCCCACCCCCTTCCACAGCCCTCCTAAAACCCTCCAGCCCACTACCCCCACCTCTGAATCACCTTTCCAGTCATTTGGCTGTGCTCCCCTCGCTCAGGGAGGAGGGAGGACGTAGAGAAGACACAAATGAGGGCGGATAGGCAACAACAGCAGTGTTAGGAGAGAGAAGAGAGAGAGAAGAGAGAGAGAAAAGGGAGTGACAGAGAGAGAGAAGAGAGAGAAGAGAGAGATTGGCTGAGAGAGAGAGAGAGGAGAGTGGCTGAGAGAGAGAGTGTGACAGAGAGAGAGAAGAGCGAGAGAAGAGGGAGATTGGCTCAGAGAGAGAGATAAGAGAGAGATTGGCTCAGAGAGAGAGATAAGAGAGAGAGATAAGAGAGAGATTGGCTCAGAGAGAGAGATAAGAGAGAGATAAGAGAGAGATTGGCTCAGAGAGAGATTGGCTCAGAGAGAGAGAGAAGAGCGAGATAAGAGAGAGATTGGCTCAGAGAGAGATTGGCTCAGAGAGAGAGATAAGAGAGAGATAAGAGAGAGATTGGCTCAGAGAGAGCGACTCCAGAGAGAGAGAATGTCCTCTGTTCCTTTTCCCAGTGTGGCTAGCCCTCTCTAAGACAGAATAACAGGAATGTTTTCTCAGACCAGCTCTATTGTGTCATGGATGTCTCTGGACAGTGACACAACGCTGAAAAACAAGGAGTGACATTGTTTCTGCTCAGGCAAGTAAAAAAAAAGGTACAGCCTGGTTCAGATGATTCTGGGTTGCTACGTCTTTCCAGGTAAGAGCAGAGTTGGGCCAGTGCCAGGCAGGTAGCATCAGAGAGAGAGAAGTAAAAAAAAAAGAGAGAGGGGGGGGGGGGGGGGGGGGGTAGATAGGGAGATAGAGTCACAGCAAAATCAATAAAGTGATTAACCACAGTTAATGGGTTATATGAGAGAAGGGAGAGAGAGAATAGATAGTGAGAATGGAGAGAGAATGGAGAAAGAGAAGGGAGAGAGAGAGAAGGATATATAATTTGTGTGAGAGGGAGAGAGAGGACAGAGAGAAGGGAGAGAGAGAGAAGGATAGATAATTTGTGTGAGAGGGAGAGCGAGGACAGAGAAGGAGCGGGAGAAGGAGAGAGAAGGATAGATAATTTGTGTGAGAGGGAGAGAGAAGGAGAGGGAGAGAGAGAAAGAAGTTGCGTCAATTGAACAGTAATTTCCTCCTGGTTGAATTACTGCACCGGTTCCTCTGCTGTTTCTAACACCTATTTTAGTTTTGTTGTTTATTTTGGGTGGGAGAATATGAGGCAATTCATATTCCTTTGGGTAGGAACAATTGGACACAGCAACCATTTGTGAGAAGGAGATGGGAATATTCCCAACAATTCTATTTAATTTGCTTTGTTTGCTAGAAAGTACTGTTAAGAAGAAGTTGGATTGAAAAAAACAAATTGAAAAAAAAATGTCATGCTGATCTCAGAGTCTAAAATACAATGCATATATCTGTGTTTATATGTTTTAAATTCGTTTTTAAAAAACGAGTCTGTTGAAATGATCTTTCAAGCCAAACACTGTCGAAACAGCGTTCACGTTATTTCCATCCTATCAGATTGTGTTTACATGAAACCAAACAAAAAACAACAACAAAATGTTGGTGCAACAAAACAAAAAGCTTTGATTAAAGATTTATCCAGAGTCTTTAACTCTAATTGGAAAAAGGAAGTGTAATACACCACACATTACACACTAATTGAATTAAAGTATATTGCATTGGGCCCGGTGACAAGGACAAAACACGAGTCGGCTGTGCTTTCAGCTCTGCTCCGGGCCTGTTGTAACCTCCTTCCGACTATGACTGATAGACTCCTCAGAGCAACAATGACTAGAATAGAATAATGTTTTCAATGGCAAGGTCTTCAATATCAACACGGAAACAATTAAAATGGTTGCCAGAGAAAACTG
>NC_092161.1:6607865-6655365 GCF_045791955.1 Oncorhynchus clarkii lewisi
TAGTTATTCCACTGTGTTATAGCTACACCACTGTGTTATAGTTATTCCACTGTGTCATAGTTACATCACTGTGTTATAGTTATTCCACTGTGTTATAGTTATTCCACTGTGTTATAGTTATTCCACTGTGTTATAGTTATTCCTCTGTGTTATAGTTATTCCACTGTGTTATAGTTACATCACTGTGTTATAGTTATTCCACTGTGTTATAGTTATTCCACTGTGTTATAGTTATTCCACTGTGTTATAGTTATTCCACTGTGTTATAGTTATTCCACTGTGTTATAGTTATTCCTCTGTGTTATAGTTATTCCACTGTGTTATAGTTATTCCACTGTGTCATAGTTACATCACTGTGTTATAGTTATTCCACTGTGTTATAGTTATTCCACTGTGTTATAGTTACACCACTGTGTTATAGTTATTCCACTGTGTTATAGTTATTCCACTGTGTTATAGTTATTCCTCTGTGTTATAGTTATTCCACTGTGTTATAGTTACACCACTGTGTTATAGTTATTCCACGGTGTTATAGTTATTCCACTGTGTTATAGTTATTCCACTGTGTTATAGTTATTCCACTGTGTTATAGTTACACCACAATTTATCCCTATTATATTATCTCTATCCGTTTTCAAGGCAGACATGTTGGTGTGTTGTTCTAAAGAAAAGGCTCCCTCCCATTCTCCTGTCAACATGTGTTTCTCAGCAGAACGACCATAGTGGAAACATATCAAACATGACAGGGAAAGACTTCTTCAAAACCATAAGAGATAGATCTCACCGACCAACCCACCGAGCATGACTCCCTTTGCCCACATCACGTGAAATTCCCTTTCTCCCCCTCTTCTCCTCTCCCTCATCTCCCCCTCCCCTATATCCCCAAACGCCTGCCTGCTGCCTGAAGTGAAATAGATTGATTTCAAAATGTCAAAGATTGCCGAGCTATCAGATAACTGTGAAATCTTCTCCGTTGAGCTTTCAGTGGTATACTGTAACTCTGAGAGGCTCAGCGGGGCACGGGGTCACCCTCCGTTCACTGCAGTCTTTAAAACACTTAATATTACAGTACATTGTTTCAATCGTATTTGCACGTCCATATGCAGACTGACTCCCTTTCCATACAGGGGCCATTTTACGCCAGTATCCTACTACCATTGACTGTGTTAACCTTTCTTTCCTCTGACGCTACATTATAACCTGTGGTAAGCCATCCAGTGATTTAGTGGCAATTACTGATTTATTTGGTTAATTTGATATTATCTTAATATTAATTGATTGATTACTTTGATTGAGGGGTGGGTTAAAATGTATTGATAGGCCGTAGTTTGCCTGTTACTGCTGAGGTCTTGTTTTAACAGTGCATGCTCAAGTCGTGGATGGGAGACAAAATAATAGTGCATACCTAGTGAATGCCATATGAATTTATTTTAAATTTGTTTAACAGTGTTCAAGATGTTTATTTTTATTTTTATTATTATTCCTGGTTAAATTCAACAGGTTGAAATGACAAAAACATCCTCGTTGTTTGGCGTAATTGATTAACAATTTAGGCTAACATTTTATTTTCCTCAAATGGTTCTTAAAGAGAGTTTTGCCATGAGGAATATGATGTAAATCCCACATAGGATATATTAAAGGATCTCCGTGGTTAATCCAAGGGGGAATCAATAACAAATCAATAACGTTGCAGTATTATTATAAATACAATTATTATTTTTTAAACGATTAGGTTCTAGTCTATAGGAACAGAGTGTAAAAGTTGTAAATAACTTTAATCAGTCAAATATTTCCTGTATTCTACCCTAGTATTGTTTATAAATCCTTTATTATATATTTATTATATATTATTTATTATTTCTATATTATTAATTTAGTATTTATTGGGTGTATGTTAAAATTCATCCCACACAACCAAACCCACCAGAAAATACATTTTTTGTTGTGTAGTTGTGGTGTGTTTTGGTGTGTGTGTGTGCTGATGGTGTGTGTGTGTGTGTATGTGTGCTGACGACGTGTGTGTTGTCTTTGTCCTCAGTTAAAACAGAACCTATGAGCAGCAGTGACATCACCACCCCAGTAGCCGACGTCTCCCTTGACAGCTTTTCAGGATCAGGTGAGACGGGGGATGGGGGACGGGGGATGGACATGTGTGTGTGCAGGGGGAGAGGGGTGGGGGTTGATTTGTGATTGTGTGCGTTTATAGGTGTGTGTGTGTGTTTGATGTTCCTGTGTGTGTGTGTGGTGTGTGTGTGTGTGTGTGTGTGTGTGTGTGTGTGTGTGTGTGTGCGTGCGTGTTTGTGCGTGCGTGCGTGCGTGTGTGCGTGTGTGTGCGTGCGTGCGTGTTTGTGCGTGCGTGCGTGCGTGTGTTTGTGCGTGTGTGTGTGTGTGGTGTGTGTGTGTGTGTGTGTGTGTGTGTGAGATCTGTTTTCAGAATTCCGACTGGCAGGTGCTGCTGATGAGTTCAATATTCACAACGATGTTTCCCTGAGGCCTTACAGCATACATAGTTACATAGTGTATGTAATACATATAGTTACATAGTTACATAGTTACATAGTGTATGTAATACATATAGTTACATAGTTACATAGTTACATAGTGTATGTAATACATATAGTTACATAGTTACATAGTGTATGTACTACATATAGTTACATAGTTACATAGTGTATGTACTACATATAGTTACATAGTTACATAATTACATAGTTACATAGTGTATGTAATACATATAGTTACGTAGTTACATAGTTACATAGTGTATGTAATACATATAGTTACGTAGTTACATAGTTACATAGTGTATGTAATACATATAGTTACATAGTTACATAGTTACATAGTGTATGTAATACATATAGTTAGTTACATAGTTACATAGTGTATGTAATACACATAGTTACATAGTTACATAGTTACATAGTGTACGTAATACATATAGTTACATAGTTACATAGTTACATAGTTACATAGTTACATAGTGTATGTACTACATATAGTTACATAGTTACATAGTGTATGTACTACATATAGTTACATAGTTACATAGTGTATGTACTACATATAGTTACATAGTTACATAATTACATAGTTACATAGTGTATGTACTACATATAGTTACATAGTTACATAGTGTATGTAATACATATAGTTACATAGTTACATAGTTACATAGTGTATGTAATACATATAGTTACATAGTTACATAGTTACATAGTGTATGTAATACATATAGTTACATAGTTACATAGTTACATAGTGTATGTAATACATATAGTTACATAGTTACATAGTGTATGTTATACATATAGTTACATAGTTACATAGTTACATAGTGTATGTACTACATATAGTTACATAGTTACATAGTGTATGTTATACATATAGTTACATAGTTACATAGTTACATAGTGTATGTAATACATATAGTTACATAGTTACATAGTTACATAGTTACATAGTGTATGTACTACATATAGTTACATAGTTACATAATTACATAGTGTATGTAATACATATAGTTACATAGTTACATAGTTACATAGTGTATGTAATACATATAGTTACATAGTTACATTGTGTATGTAATACATATAGTTACATAGTTACATTGTGTATGTACTACATATAGTTACATAGTTACATAGTTACATAGTGTATGTAATACATATAGTTACATAGTTACATTGTGTATGTAATACATATAGTTACATAGTTACATAGTGTATGTACTACATATAGTTACATAGTTACATAGTGTATGTACTACATATAGTTACATAGTTACATAGTTACATAGTGTATGTACTACATATAGTTACATAGTTACATAGTTACATAGTGTTTGTAATACATATAGTTACATAGTTACATAGTTACATAGTGTATGTAATACATATAGTTACATAGTTACACACTTACATAGTGTATGTAATACATATAGTTACATAGTTACATAGTTACATAGTGGTTAGAGCGTTGGACTAGTAACCGGAAGGTTGCGAGTTCAAACCCCCGAGCTGACAAGGTACAAATCTGTCGTTCTGCCCCTGAACAGGCAGTTAACCCACTGTTCCCAGGCCGTCATTGAAAATAAGAATTTGTTCTTAACTGACTTGCCTGGTTAAATAAAGGTAAAATAAAAAAAATAAAAAATAAATGTAATACATATAGTTACATAGTTACACAGTTACATAGTGTATGTAATACATATAGTTACATAGTTACATAGTTACATAGTGTATGTAATACATATAGTTACAGGTAGAACCCTTGTGGTTCCATGTAGAACCTTATTGGTTCCAGGTAGAACCTATTTGGTTCCCGGTAGAACCCTTTCTGGGTTCCATACAGGTTCTATATTCACCGGTCAGCAGAATAAACCCTTGGCGATTTTACCTGATTGTTTTCCTTCATTGTTGCGCTCCAGCGTTTTGAACCTTAACTAAGGTTGAGGAAATAAATAGAGTAACGCAACGCAATTACGCTTTCCGGAAGGTCTGTTGGCGAAAGATAATATTTACCTTATATCTTTAATGTTAAAATATGTGCTTGCCTCCTCTTCTCTTTTCAACTCAGTTATTGGAACCAGTGGCTTCAGCCCAAGACAAACACAGCAGTTCTCCTCACAGATTTACCCTTCCAAGTAAGGTTTCTTTTCTTTTGCTTCAGAGAGTAAACAGAATCCAACTTCATTGGGTTCCTTTAATTAGATCCTGCTGCGAGATGTGGAGGTTTCTACCTGCTTTGTTTGCCTGGATGTCTGCAGCTTGTGCACTTACAAACTTGTTGTAATTATTATCTTGCAAAAAATGTATATATTTTTGTGATTTCTCATTGTTTTGTAGTGTGTACCAGCTCAGGCGATGGCTACTTCTCTCTTTGCGGGCTTCGGACCACTTTTTTTAAATTATATAGCAGAATCACAAAGAATTCGTCAGTGAACAAACTTTGTGTTGTGATTTTGTGAGTAAAATATGTTCATCTCTTTCTCTCTCTCTCTCTCTCTCTCCTCTTTTTCTATTTTTTTTATCTCTCTCTCTCTCTCTCTCTCTCTCTCTCTCTTCTTTTTCTAATTATCTCTCTCTCTCTCTCTCTCTCTCTCTTTCTCTCTCTCTCTCTCTCCTCTTTTTCTATTTTTTTTATCTCTCTCTCTCTCTCTCTCTCTCTCTCTCTCTTCTTTTTCTAATTATCTCTCTCTCTCTCTCTCTCTCTCTCTCTCTCTCTCTCTCTTCTTTTTCAAATTTTCTCTCTCTCTCTCTTCTCCTTGTTTCTTTTCTGAAATAGCAGACCGTATCCACATATTCTCCCTACTCCTTCATCCCAAAATATGTCTGCGTACGGTCAGACACAGTACACCACAGGAATGCAGCAGGCCGCAGCCTATGCTAGCTACCCCCAGCCTGGACAACCCTACGGGATCCCTGCCTATGGTAAGCACAGGCCAATCCTATGCCTCTGAACAACGAGCTGTATGGAGGTACTCATCAAAACACAATAGAGATATATCTACATTACATGGAGATACCTTATTGACTGAAATACATGTAGATATCTGTATTATCATATTCTGTATACTGTATATACTATTATTATGGTAAGCACAGGCCAACCTCATGCCAATCTGGATTATATTTACTATATTTAAACTACATGGAGGTACACACATATATATATATATATCATCCCCCATTTGTATTAATTAGAGATACAGGATAGATGTATTAATTAGAGGTACAGGATAGATGTATTAATTAGAGGTACAGTATAGATGTATTAATTAGATGTATTAATTAGAGGTACAGGATAGATGTATTAATTAGAGGTACAGGATAGATGTATTAATTAGAGATACAGGATAGATGTATTAATTAGAGGTACAGTATAGATGTATTAATTAGATGTATTAATTAGAGGTACAGGATAGATGTATTAATTAGAGGTACAGGATAGATGTATTAATTAGAGGTACAGGATAGATGTATTAATTAGAGGTACAGGATAGATGTATTAATTAGAGGTACAGGATAGATGTATTAATTAGAGGTACAGGATAGATGTATTAATTAGAGGTACAGGATAGATGTATTAATTAGAGGTACAGTATAGATGTATTAATTAAAGATACAGGATAGATGTATTAATTAAAGATACAGGATAGATGTATTAATTAAAGATACAGTATAGATGCACTACTTTATTAAGTTAACCAATTCTAATTCAGTTACATTACTACTCTCATTAGATCATATGATTATTTACAATTTAGCTAAATCTGAATTAAGTCCAATATAGTTTGTAGAAGTAACGTAACTGTGGGACTGTCGCCTCCTGGAATTGCTAGTTGCTTTACAATCCTTCACTTGGGAGTGGGGGGGGGGGGGGGGTGTATTGCAATTAAACGCTTAGCTCAGGACAAATTGTTTGTTCCCACGATAGCTCAAGAACGTGTCCTAGAACTCTGCTGAGACGTTGTTTTGTTGCCTGCAGCATATTTCTTCCACGCTGTAAAATAAAAAATGTGCTTATCAAGCTATTCAGTCAGATCGGGAAAAAAAGATTACCGATATAAATTTCAAAACCTAAAAAACTGGTTTCTTCAGGCACCGCAGGAACAAAACAGCAAAGCACATCACAATGTTGTTTATTAGTCCAGAGTCTTATGAGGGCTTTGACCCCCACAGAATATCCAATATGACCAGGAATTGCACCCTATTCCCTATTATATAGTGCACTACTTTACCTTGGTTTCACAGTAGCTTTAAGCAGTTACTGCTAACATGACCCCCATTTACTCCTGAACACAAAACAATAGATGCAGGATACTTGTCCACGTGATTAAGCATGTATTGAATGTAGCAAAAATTACATTAACTCATTTTTCGACTAAATGAGCAGTTACTGCCTTTTTTTGTTGCTTGGTAGGGCAGTAATAGACCCTCGTCAAAAAGTAGTGCACTATATAGGGAATAGGGTGCCATAGGGTCCTGGTCTAAAGTAGTGCACTATGTAGGGAATAGGGTGCCATAGGGTCCTGGTCTAAAGTAGTGCACTATATAGGGAATAGTGTGCCACTTGAGAGACACACACAGTGTTTGTTTGAGTGGTAGCGAGTAGCTAACAAACGTGCCGTAGCGTAGGAAATATGTTGGGCCTGATCCACATCAGCGAAGGGCCGTTTACTAATAACAAACAAGTGCGTTCTGTTTTTATTACTTGTGTGCAATTTGTAGATATCGCCCATCTTTCAGACATTGAAAAGTACAGCTTTACTATGTGAGCTCTCGAGTGGCGCAGCGGTCTAAGGCACTGCATCTCAGTGCTAGAGGCGTCACTACAGACCCTGGTTTGATTCCAGGCTGTATCACAGTGGTCTACGGGCACTGCATCTCAGTGCTAGAGGCGTCACTACAGACCCTGGTTTGATTCCAGGCTGTATCACAGCGGTCTAAGGCACTGCATCTCAGTGCTAGAGGCGTCACTACAGACCCTGGTTTGATTCCAGGCTGTATCACAGCGGTCTAAGGCACTGCATCTCAGTGCTAGAGGTGTCACTACAGACCCTGGTTTGATTCCAGGCTGTGTCATTACCTGCCGTGATTAGGAGTCCCATGGGGCGGCGCACAATTAGCTCCGGGTTTGGGTTTGGCCGTGGTAGACCGGCATTTTAAATAATAATTTGATCATAACTGACTTGCCTAGTTTAAATAAAGGTTTATAAATAAAACATGTACGTCATATTTCTTGTATAAGTGTTGTATAAATTCAATCTGTTCATTTTTAAACCACCAAACGAGCATTGATTCCAAAGTGTGGATAAATGACTGTATCTGTGAAGCAGTTATAATACTTACTAGCAAAATTGTTAAAACACATTAACTACTATTAAAATCATCAAGTTATCAAAGATTTAAAAAAAAATACTAATATAAGAAAAATAGTACTATATTTACTATATTTATTAGCATTTAATAAAATACTCAATTGAGTCTGACAGCAGTGAATTGTGTGTGCATCGAACCGACGTAGTGTCACTAACTGATCCGGGTTCATTATGGGCAGGCATAAAGACAGAGGGGGGCCTGAGCCAGTCCCAATCACCAGGACAGACAGGCTTCCTCAGCTACAGCTCAGGATTCACCACACCTCAGACGGGCCAGGCTCCATACAGCTATCAAATGCAAGGTGAGGAACAAAGATAATCCTATGGTGTACTGTAATCTCCTCATATTTGTCTCCTCTCACGTTTCCTCAATTCCTCACCTCCTCTCCTCACCTCCTCTCCTCAACTCTATTCCACATCTCCTCTCCACACCTCCTCTCATCGCTTCTTCGTTCACTTCCTCTCCTCACCGCCTCTCCCCATCTCCGTTCCTCAACTCCTCTCCTCAACACCTCTCATCAACTCCTTTCCTCACCTCCTCTCCACAATTCCACTCCTCACCTCCTTGCCTCCTCTCCTCTCCTCACCTCTGATCCTCAACTCCTCTCCTCACCTCCTCTCCTCACCTCAGCTCCTCTCCTCACCTCCTCTCCTCACCTCCTTTCCACACCTCCTCTCCACACCTCCTCTCCTCACCTCCTCTCCTCAACTCCTCTCTTCCTCTCCACTCCTCAATTCCTCTCCTCACCTCCTCTCCTCATCTCCTCTCCTCACCTCCTCTCCACACCTCCTCTCCTCACCTCCTCTCCTCAACTCCTTTCTTCCTCTCCACTCCTCAATTCCTCTCCTCAACTCCTATCCTCAATTCCTCTCCTCACCTCCTCTCCTCACCTCCTCTCCTCACCTTTCCACACCTCCTCTTCTCACCTCCGATCCTCCTCTCCTCTCCGATCTTCCTCTCCTCTCCTCACCTCCTTTCCTCACCTCCTCTCCTCACCTCCTCAACTCCTCTCTTCCTCTCCACTCCTCAATGCCTCTCCTTACCTCCTGTCCTCAATTTCTCTCCTCACCTCCTCACCTCTCCTCAACTCTTCACCTCACCTACTCTCCTTTCCCCCTCTCATTATATCCTCTCCTCACCTCACCTCCTCTCCTAACCTCCTCTCCTCCTCCTTAACTCACCTTCCCACCTCCTCCTTCCCACCTCCAGCCTGGCTAACCAGAGCTAACTGTAGCCTATAAGCCTGGCTAACCAGAGCTAACTGTAGCCTATCAGCCTGGCTAACCAGAGCTAACTGTAGCCTATAAGCCTGGCTAACCAGAGCTAACTGTAGCCTATCAGCCTGGCTAAGCAGAGCTAACTGTAGCCTATCAGCCTGGCTAACCAGAGCTAACTGTAGCCTATCAGCCTGGCTAACCAGAGCTAACTGTAGCCTATCAGCCTGGCTAACCAGAGCTAACTGTAGCCTATCAGCCTGGCTAACCAGAGCTAACTGTAGCCTATCAGCCTGGCTAACCTCAGCCTTGCTAAATCTCTATTTAATCTTTCTATAAAGTGTTTTCGTACGCCATCAGACATTATTTTTTGTGAGAAGACCGTCTCATGGTCTGACAAACACCGCTGTAACTCATCCACCTTCAGCTGCAGATGCCTTGGATTGAGACTCGGCCCCTGCAGAGATTTTTATTTATTTTAATTCACCTTTATTTAACCAGGTAGTTGAGAACACCTTTATTTAACCAGGTAGTTGAGAACACCTTTATTTAACCAGGTTAGGCCAGTTGAGAACACCTTTATTTAACCAGGTAGGCAAGTTGAGAACACCTTTATTTAACCAGGTAGGCTAGTTGAGAACACCTTTATTTAACCAGGTAGGCTAGTTGAGAACACCTTTATTTAACCAGGTAGGCTAGTTGAGAACACCTTTATTTAACCAGGTAGGCTAGTTGAGAACACCTTTATTTAACCAGGTAGGCTAGTTGAGAACACCTTTATTTAACCAGGTAGACTAGTTGAGAACACCTTTATTTAACCAGGTAGGCTAGTTGAGAACACCTTTATTTAACCAGGTAGGCTAGTTGAGAACAAATTTATTTAACCAGGTAGGCTAGTTGAGAACACCTTTATTTAACCAGATAGGCTAGTTGAGAACACCTTTATTTAACCAGGTAGGCTAGTTGAGAACACCTTTATTTAACCAGGTAGGCTAGTTGAGAACACCTTTATTTAACCAGGTAGGCTAGTTGAGAACACCTTTATTTAACCAGGTAGACTAGTTGAGAACACCTTTATTTAACCAGGTAGGCTAGTTGAGAACACCTTTATTTAACCAGGTAGGCTAGTTGAGAACAAATTTATTTAACCAGGTAGGCTAGTTGAGAACACCTTTATTTAACCAGGTAGGCTGGTTGAGAACACCTTTATTTAACCAGGTAGGCTAGTTGAGAACACCTTTATTTAACCAGGTAGGCTAGTAGAGAACACCTTTATTTAACCAGGTAGGCTAGTTGAGAACACCTTTATTTAACCAGGTAGGCTAGTTGAGAACACCTTTATTTAACCAGGTAGGCTAGTTGAGAACACCTTTATTTAACCAGATAGGCTAGTTGAGAACACCTTTATTTAACCAGGTAGGATAGTTGAGAACACCTTTATTGAACCAGGTAGGCTAGTTGAGAACACCTTTATTTAACCAGGTAGGCTAGTTGAGAACACCTTTATTTAACCAGGTAGGCTAGTTGAGAACACCTTTATTTAACCAGGTAGGCTAGTTGAGAACACCTTTATTTAACCAGGTAGGCTAGTTGAGAACACCTTTATTTAACCTAACCAGGTAGGCTAGTTGAGAACACCTTTATTTAACCAGGTAGACTAGTTGAGAACACCTTTATTTAACCAGGTAGGCTAGTTGATAACACCTTTATTTAACCAGGTAGGCTAGTTGAGAACACCTTTATTTAAACAGGTAGGCTAGTTGAGAACACCTTTATTTAACCAGGTAGGCTAGTTGAGAACACCTTTATTTAACCAGGTAGGCTAGTTGAGAACACCTTTATTTAACCAGATAGGCTAGTTGAGAACACCTTTATTTAACCAGGTAGGATAGTTGAGAACACCTTTATTGAACCAGGTAGGCTAGTTGAGAACACCTTTATTTAACCAGGTAGGCTAGTTGAGAACACCTTTATTTAACCAGGTAGGCTAGTTGAGAACACCTTTATTTAACCAGGTAGGCTAGTTGAGAACACCTTTATTTAACCAGGTAGGCTAGTTGAGAACACCTTTATTTAACCAGGTAGGCTAGTTGAGAACACCTTTATTTAACCAGGTAGGCTAGTTGAGAACACCTTTATTTAACCAGGTAGGCTAGTTGAGAACACCTTTATTTAACCAGGTAGGCTAGTTGAGAACACCTTTATTTAACCAGGTAGGATAGTTGAGAACACCTTTATTTAACCAGGTAGGCTAGTTGAGAACACCTTTATTTAACCAGGTAGGCTAGTTGAGAACACCTTTATTTAACCTAACCAGGTAGGCTAGTTGAGAACACCTTTATTTAACCAGGTAGACTAGTTGAGAACACCTTTATTTAACCAGGTAGGCTAGTTGAGAACACCTTTATTTAACCAGGTAGGCTAGTTGAGAACACCTTTATTTAACCAGGTAGGCTAGTTGAGAACACCTTTATTTAACCAGGTAGGCTAGTTGAGAACACCTTTATTTAACCAGGTAGGCTAGTTGAGAACACCTTTATTTAACCAGGTAGGCTAGTTGAGAACACCTTTATTTAACCAGGTAGGCTAGTTGAGAACACCTTTATTTAACCAGGTAGGCTAGTTGAGAACACCTTTATTTAACCAGGTAGGCTAGTTGAGAACACCTTTATTTAACCTAACCAGGTAGGCTAGTTGAGAACACCTTTATTTAACCAGGTAGACTAGTTGAGAACACCTTTATTTAACCAGGTAGGCTAGTTGAGAACACCTTTATTTAACCAGGTAGGCTAGTTGAGAACACCTTTATTTAAACAGGTAGGCTAGTTGAGAACACCTTTATTTAACCAGGTAGGCTAGTTGAGAACACCTTTATTTAACCAGGTAGGCTAGTTGAGAACACCTTTATTTAACCAGATAGGCTAGTTGAGAACACCTTTATTTAACCAGGTAGGATAGTTGAGAACACCTTTATTGAACCAGGTAGGCTAGTTGAGAACACCTTTATTTAACCAGGTAGGCTAGTTGAGAACACCTTTATTTTACCAGGTAGGCTAGTTGAGAACACCTTTATTTAACCAGGTAGGCTAGTTGAGAACACCTTTATTTAACCAGGTAGGCTAGTTGAGAACACCTTTATTTAACCAGGTAGGCTAGTTGAGAACACCTTTATTTAACCAGGTAGGCTAGTTGAGAACACCTTTATTTAACCAGGTAGGCTAGTTGAGAACACCTTTATTTAACCAGGTAGGCTAGTTGAGAACACCTTTATTTAACCAGGTAGGCTAGTTGAGAACACCTTTATTTTACCAGGTAGGCTAGTTGAGAACACCTTTATTTAACCAGGTAGGCTAGTTGAGAACACCTTTATTTAACCAGGTAGGCTAGTTGAGAACACCTTTATTTAACCAGGTAGGCTAGTTGAGAACACCTTTATTTAAACAGGTAGGCTAGTTGAGAACACCTTTATTTAACCAGGTAGGCTAGTTGAGAACACCTTTATTTAACCAGGTAGGCTAGTTGAGAACACCTTTATTTAACCAGATAGGCTAGTTGAGAACACCTTTATTTAACCAGGTAGGATAGTTGAGAACACCTTTATTGAACCAGGTAGGCTAGTTGAGAACACCTTTATTTAACCAGGTAGGCTAGTTGAGAACACCTTTATTTAACCAGGTAGGCTAGTTGAGAACACCTTTATTTAACCAGGTAGGCTAGTTGAGAACACCTTTATTTAACCAGGTAGGCTAGTTGAGAACACCTTTATTTAACCAGGTAGGCTAGTTGAGAACACCTTTATTTAACCAGGTAGGCTAGTTGAGAACACCTTTATTTAACCAGGTAGGCTAGTTGAGAACACCTTTATTTAACCAGGTAGGCTAGTTGAGAACACCTTTATTTAACCAGGTAGGCTAGTTGAGAACACCTTTATTTAACCAGGTAGGCTAGTTGAGAACACCTTTATTTAACCAGGTAGGCTAGTTGAGAACACCTTTATTTTACCAGGTAGGCTAGTTGAGAACACCTTTATTTAACCAGGTAGGCTAGTTGAGAACACCTTTATTTAACCAGGTAGGCTAGTTGAGAACACCTTTATTTAACCAGGTAGGCTAGTTGAGAACACCTTTATTTAACCAGGTAGGCTAGTTGAGAACACCTTTATTTAAACAGGTAGGCTAGTTGAGAAAACCTTTATTTAACCAGGTAGGCTAGTTGAGAACACCTTTATTTAACCAGGTAGGCTAGTTGAGAACACCTTTATTTAACCAGATAGGCTAGTTGAGAACACCTTTATTTAACCAGGTAGGATAGTTGAGAACACCTTTATTGAACCAGGTAGGCTAGTTGAGAACACCTTTATTTAACCAGGTAGGCTAGTTGAGAACACCTTTATTTAACCAGGTAGGCTAGTTGAGAACACCTTTATTTAACCAGGTAGGCTAGTTGAGAACACCTTTATTTAACCAGGTAGGCTAGTTGAGAACACCTTTATTTAACCAGGTAGGCTAGTTGAGAACACCTTTATTTAACCAGGTAGGCTAGTTGAGAACACCTTTATTTAACCAGGTAGGCTAGTTGAGAACACCTTTATTTAACCAGGTAGGCTAGTTGAGAACACCTTTATTTAACCAGGTAGGCTAGTTGAGAACACCTTTATTTAACCAGGTAGGCTAGTTGAGAACACCTTTATTTAACCAGGTAGGCTAGTTGAGAACACCTTTATTTTACCAGGTAGGCTAGTTGAGAACACCTTTATTTAACCAGGTAGGCTAGTTGAGAACACCTTTATTTAACCAGGTAGGCTAGTTGAGAACACCTTTATTTAACCAGGTAGGCTTGTTGAGAACACCTTTATTTAAACAGGTAGGCTAGTTGAGAACACCTTTATTTAACCAGGTAGGCTAGTTGAGAACACCTTTATTTAACCAGGTAGGCTAGTTGAGAACACCTTTATTTAACCAGATAGGCTAGTTGAGAACACCTTTATTTAACCAGGTAGGATAGTTGAGAACACCTTTATTGAACCAGGTAGGCTAGTTGAGAACACCTTTATTTAACCAGGTAGGCTAGTTGAGAACACCTTTATTTTACCAGGTAGGCTAGTTGAGAACACCTTTATTTAACCAGGTAGGCTAGTTGAGAACACCTTTATTTAACCAGGTAGGCTAGTTGAGAACACCTTTATTTAACCAGGTAGGCTAGTTGAGAACACCTTTATTTAACCAGGTAGGCTAGTTGAGAACACCTTTATTTAACCAGGTAGGCTAGTTGAGAACACCTTTATTTAACCAGGTAGGCTAGTTGAGAACACCTTTATTTAACCAGGTAGGCTAGTTGAGAACACCTTTATTTTACCAGGTAGGCTAGTTGAGAACACCTTTATTTAACCAGGTAGGCTAGTTGAGAACACCTTTATTTAACCAGGTAGGCTAGTTGAGAACACCTTTATTTAACCAGGTAGGCTAGTTGAGAACACCTTTATTTAACCAGGTAGGCTAGTTGAGAACACCTTTATTTAACCAGGTAGGCTAGTTGAGAACAAATTTATTTAACCAGGTAGGCTAGTTGAGAACACCTTTATTTAACCAGGTAGGCTAGTTGAGAACACCTTTATTTAACCAGGTAGGCTAGTTGAGAACACCTTTATTTAACCAGGTAGGCTAGTTGAGAACACCTTTATTTAACCAGGTAGGCTAGTTGAGAACAAGTTCTCATTTACAACTGCGACCTGGCCAAGATAAGGCATAGCAGTGTGAACAGACAACACAGAGTTACACATGGAGTAAACAATTAACAAGTCAATAACACAGTAGAAAAAAGGGGAGTCTATATATACATTGTGTGCAAAAGGCATGAGAAGGTAGCCGAATAATTACAATTATGCAGATTAACACTGGAGTGATAAATGATCAGATGGTTATGTGCAGGTAGAGATATTGGTGTGCAAAAGAGCAGAAAAATAAATAAATAAAAACAGTATGGGGATGAGGTAGGTGAAAATGGGTGGGCTATTTACCAATAGACTATGTACAGCTGCAGCGATCGGTTAGCTGCTCAGATAGCAGATGTTTGAAGTTGGTGAGGGAGATAAAAGTCTCCAACTTCAGCGATTTTTGCAATTTGTTCCAGTCACAGGCAGCAGAGAACTGGAACGAAAGGCGGCCAAATGAGGTGTTGGCTTTAGGGATGATCAGTGAGATACACCTGCTGGAGCGCGTGCTACGGATGGGTGTTGCCATCGTAACCAGTGAACTGAGATAAGGGATAAGAGATAAGATCTCCAGCTTAAACTGACTGATTTTGATGGGGGGATTTTTTTGATTATGTTTTTCTTGGATTGAGACTCAGCCCATGCAGAGATCTCCAGCTTAAACTGACTGATTTTGATGGGGGGATTTTTTTGATTATGTTTCTTGGATTGAGACTCGGCCCATGCAGAGATCTCCAGCTTAAACTGACTGATTTTGATGGGGGGATTTTTTTGATTATGTTTCCTTGGATTGAGACACAGAAGGGTCAATAATCTCACACGGATTCAATTTACTTGAAAGTCTGTGGCAAGAACTGAAAATGGTTGTCTAGCAATGATCAACAACCAATTTGACAGAGCTTGAAGATTTTTTGAAAATAATACCTTGAAAGACTCACAGTTGTAATTGCTGCCAAACGTGTTCTACACAATATTCACTCAAGGGTGTGTATGTATATCTGTAATCATTTTCAATACATACCTCAACTCTATTCCACATCTCCTCTCCACACCTCCTCTCATCTGTATTCATTTTCAATACATTTGCAAGCATTTCTAAGAACCTGTTTTCACTTTGTCATTATGGGGTATTGTGATGTCATTATGGGGTTACTGTGCTGTCATTATAGGGTATTGTGTGTAGCTTGGTGAGAAAAGTTTGGATTCAGGCTGTAACACAACAAAATGTGTAATATGTCAAGAGATGCGAATAGTTTCTGAAGGCAGTGTATCAGCTCTAGCTGTAAGCTTTGTGTTCTCTTCACCCACTGAATAACGTGTGAAAGTAGAAACATCTCCACATGTTGTTGAAAAACCTCCAGAGCATCTCACAATAAATAAGGCCAACATAACAGCAGATGTGTGGAGCGGCCAGGGGAAGCCTCTTTTCCACACCTCTTAACTAACCAAATACTACATGCCTGCCTGTCTACCGACTCTCTGCTGTACAGCTCTACAGCCTTGAGAGAGAGAGAGAGAGAGAGAGAGAGAGAGAGAGAGAGAGAGAGAGAGAGAGAGGGAGAGAGAGAGAGAGAGATAGAAAGGGCTAGTTTCCTGGCCACAATGACGATATTACTCTTTCTCCCCCTCTCTCTCTCTCTCTCTGTTTCTCTCTCTACTAGGGTCTCTACTAGGGTCTCTACCATCTCTACTAGGGACTCTACCATCTCTACTAGGGTCTCTACCATCTCTACTAGGGTCTCTACTGTCTCTACTAGGGTCTCTACTATCTCTACTTGGATCTCTACTATCTCTACTAGTGTCTCTACTAGTGTCTCTAATAGGGTCTCTACTAGTGTCTCTACTAGTGTCTCTACTAGGGTCTCCATTAGGGTCTCTACTAGTGTCTCTACTAGGGTCTCCATTAGGGTCTCTACTAGTGTCTCCACTATCTCCACTAGGGTCTCTACTAGTGTCTCTACTAGTGTATCTACTAGTGTATCTACTAGTGTCTCTACTAGGGTTTCCATTAGGGTCTCTACTAGTGTCTCCACTATCTCCACTAGGGTCTCTACTAGTGTCTCTACTAGTGTCTCTACTAATGTCTCTACTAGTGTCTCTACTAGGGTCTCCATTAGGGTCTCTACTAGTGTCTCTACTATCTCCACTAGTGTCTCTACTAGTGTCTCTACTAGTGTCTCCACTATCTCCACTAGTGTCTCTACTCGTGTCTCTACTAGGGTCTCTAATAGTGTCTCTACTAGTGTCTCTACTAGGGTCTCCATTAGGGTCTCTACTAGTGTCTCTACTCGTGTCTCTACTAGTGTCTCTAATTGTGTCTCTTCTAGGGTCTCCACTAGTGTCTCTAATAGGGTCTCCATTAGGGTCTCTACTAGTGTCTCTAATAGGGGCTCTAATAGGGGCTCTACTAATGTCTCTAATAGGGTTTCCCTTTGGGGTCCTTTGAACCAGCATATATATACATTTGTGTGTAGCTGTGAATAATACGGCTACTTCATTGTTAAGTCAAGTTGATGAGGGCTTTATCTTGTTTGTTCAGTCTTCTAACTGTTAAAGACAGAGAGTGTTTATAATTAGGTGAATTTTAGTGTCACGGTGATATGATGTTCTGTCACAGTGTGACCAAATGAATAAAATAATACTATGGAATACTTTAGTACTTACTACAGAATACTGTAGTAAACTGTTGTATACTGTAGAATACTATATTACACACAGTAGAGTCCCTTGATCGTGTGTAGTACTTACTAAATAATGTTGTAGTATACTGTAGAATAGTATAAAGTATTATATGTAAAAATAAAAATAAAAAAAACAATCTATAAAAAAACACTACAGTCCCCCAAAAACACTACAGCCCCCCAAAAAACACTACAGCCCCCAAAAAAACACTACAGCCCCCAAAAAAACACTACAGTCCCCAAAAAAACACTACAGCCCCCAAAAAAACACTACAGTCCCCAAAAAAACACTACAGCCCCCAAAAAAACACTACAGCCCCCCAAAAAACACTACAGTCTCCAAAAAAACACTACAGCCCCCAAAAAAACACTACAGCCCCCAAAAAAACACTACAGCCCCCCAAAAAACACTACAGTCCCCAAAAAAACACTACAGCCCCCAAAAAAACACTACAGCCCCCAAAAAAACACTACAGCCCCCAAAAAAACACTACAGTCCCCAAAAAAACACTACAGTCCCCAAAAAAACACTACAGTCCCCCAAAAAACACTACAGTCCCCCAAAAAAACACTACAGTCCCCAAAAAAACACTACAGTCCCCCAAAAAAACACTACAGTCCCCCAAAAAAACACTACAGTCCCCCCAAAAAACACTACAGTTCCCAAAAAAACACTACAGTCCCCAAAAAAACACTACCGTCCACCAAAAAAACACTACAGTCCCCAAAAAAACACTACAGTCCCCCCAAAAAACACTACAGTCCCCAAAAAAACACTACAGTCCCCAAAAAAACACTACAGCCCCCCAAAAAACACTACAGTCCCCAAAAAAACACTACAGCCCCAAAAAAACACTACAGTCCCCCCCAAAAAACACTACAGCCCCCAAAAAAACACTACAGTCTCCCAAAAAAACACTACAGTCCCCAAAAAAACACTACAGTCCCCAAAAAAACACTACAGTCCCCCCAAAAAAACACTACAGTCCCCAAAAAAACACTACAGTCCCCAAAAAAACACTACAGTCCCCAAAAAAACACTACAGTCCCCCCAAAAAAACACTACAGTCCCCAAAAAAACACTACAGTCCCCCCCAAAAAAACACTACAGCCCCCAAAAAAACACTACAGTCCCCAAAAAAACACTACAGTCCCCCCAAAAAACACTACAGTCCCCCCAAAAAAACACTACAGCCCCCAAAAAAACACTACAGTCCCCAAAAAAACACTACAGTCCCCAAAAAAACACTACAGTCCCCCAAAAAAACACTACAGCCCCCAAAAAAACACTACAGTCCCCAAAAAAACACTACAGTCCCCCCAAAAAATACTACAGTCCCCAAAAAAACACTACAGCCCCCAAAAAAACACTACAGTCCCCAAAAAAACACTACAGTCCCCAAAAAAACACTACAGTCCCCCAAAAAACACTACAGTCCCCAAAAAAACACTACAGTCCCCAAAAAAACACTACAGTCCCCCCAAAAAAACACTACAGTCCCCAAAAAAACACTACAGTCCCCAAAAAACCCAAAAAAACACTACAGCCCCCAAAAAAACACTACAGTCCCCAAAAAACACTACAGTCCCCCCAAAAAACACTACAGTCCCCCCAAAAAAACACTACAGCCCCCAAAAAAACACTACAGTCCCCAAAAAAACACTACAGTTCCCCCAAAAAACACTACAGTCAAAAAAACCCAAAAAAACACTACAGTCCCCAAAAAAACACTACAGTCCCCCAAAAAACACTACAGTCCCCAAAAAAACACTACAGTCCCCAAAAAAACACTACAGTCCCCCCAAAAAAACACTACAGTCCCCAAAAAAACACTACAGTCCCCCCCAAAAAAACACTACAGCCCCCAAAAAAACACTACAGTCCCCAAAAAAACACTACAGTCCCCAAAAAAAACACTACAGTCCCCAAAAAACACTACAGCCCCCAAAAAAACACTACAGTCCCCAAAAAAACACTACAGTCCCCAAAAAAACACGACAGTCCCCCCAAAAAACACTACAGTCCCCAAAAAAACACTACAGTTCCCCCAAAAAACACTACAGTCCCCAAAAAAACACTACATTCCCCCCAAAAAACACTACAGTCCCCAAAAAAACACTACAGTCCCCCCAAAAACACTACAGTCCCCCAAAAAAGACTACAGTCCCCCAAAAACACTACAGTCCCCCAAAAAAGACTACAGTCCCCCAAAAAAGACTACAGTCCCCCAAAAACACTACAGTCCCCAAAAAACGACAGTCCCCCAAAAAACACTACAGTCCCCCCCAAAAAACTACAGTCCCCCAAAAAACACTACAGTCCCCCCAAAAAACACTACAGTCCCCCCAAAAAACTACAGTCCCCCAAAAAAGACTACAGTCCCCCAAAAACACTACAGTCCCCAAAAAACGACAGTCCCCCAAAAAACACTACAGTCCCCCCAAAAAACTACAGTCCCCCAAAAAACACTACAGTCCCCCCAAAAAACACTACAGTCCCCCCAAAAAACTACAGTCCCCCAAAAAACTCTACAGTCCCCCAAAAAACACTACAGTCCCCCAAAAACACTACAGTCCCCCCAAAAAACACTACAGTCCCCCCAAAAAACACTACAGTCCCCCCAAAATACACTACAGTCCCACAAAAAAACACTTCAGTCCCCCAAAAAACACTACAGTCCCCCAAAAAACACTACAGTCGACCAAAATAACACCACAGTCCCCCAAAAAACACTACAGTCCCCAAAATACACTTCAGTCCCCCCAAAAACACTTCAGTCCCCCCAAAAACACTACAGTCCCCCAAAAAACACTACAGTCCCCCAAAAAACACTACAGTCCCCCCAAAAACACTAATGTCCCCAAAAAAAACACTACAGTCCCCCAAAAAAACACTACAGTCCCCAAAAAAACACTACAGTCCCCCCAAAAATACTACAGTCCCGCAAAAAACACTACAGTCCCCCAAAAAACACTACAGTCCCCAAAAAACCACTACAGTCCCCCCCAAAAAACACTACAGTCCCCAAAAAACACTACAGTCCCCCCAAAAAACACTACAGTCCCACCAAAAACACTACAGTCCCCAAAAAAACACTTCAGTCCCCCCAAAAAACACTACATTCCCCCCAAAAAACACTACAGTCCCCCAAAAAACACTACAGTCGATCAAAATAACACTACAGTCCCCCAAAAACACTACAGTCCCCAAAATAACACTACAGTCCCCCAAAAAACACTACAGTCCCCCAAAAAACACTACAGTCCCCCCAAAATACACTACAGTCCCCCAAAAAACACTACAGTCCCCCCAAAAAACACTACAGTCCCCAAAAAAACACTACAGTCCCCCCAAAAAACACTACAGTCCCCCCCAAAAAAACGCTACAGTCCCCCCAAAAAACACTACAGTCCCCCAAAAAAGACTACAGTCCCCCAAAAAAGACTACAGTCCCCCAAAAACACTACAGTCCCCAAAAAACGACAGTCCCCCAAAAAACACTACAGTCCCCCCCAAAAAACTACAGTCCCCCAAAAAACACTACAGTCCCCCCAAAAAACACTACAGTCCCCCCAAAAAACTACAGTCCCCCAAAAAAGACTACAGTCCCCCAAAAACACTACAGTCCCCAAAAAACGACAGTCCCCCAAAAAACACTACAGTCCCCCCAAAAAACTACAGTCCCCCAAAAAACACTACAGTCCCCCCAAAAAACACTACAGTCCCCCCAAAAAACTACAGTCCCCCAAAAAACTCTACAGTCCCCCAAAAAACACTACAGTCCCCCAAAAACACTACAGTCCCCCCAAAAAACACTACAGTCCCCCCAAAAAACACTACAGTCCCCCCAAAATACACTACAGTCCCACAAAAAAACACTTCAGTCCCCCAAAAAACACTACAGTCCCCCAAAAAACACTACAGTCGACCAAAATAACACCACAGTCCCCCAAAAAACACTACAGTCCCCAAAATACACTACAGTCCCCCCAAAAACACTACAGTCCCCCCAAAAACACTACAGTCCCCCAAAAAACACTACAGTCCCCCAAAAAACACTACAGTCCCCCCAAAAACACTACAGTCCCGCAAAAAACACTACAGTCCCCCAAAAAACACTACAGTCCCCAAAAAACCACTACAGTCCCCCCCAAAAAACACTACAGTCCCCAAAAAACACTACAGTCCCCCCAAAAAACACTACAGTCCCACCAAAAACACTACAGTCCCCAAAAAAACACTTCAGTCCCCCCAAAAAACACTACATTCCCCCCAAAAAACACTACAGTCCCCCAAAAAACACTACAGTCGATCAAAATAACACTACAGTCCCCCAAAAACACTACAGTCCCCAAAATAACACTACAGTCCCCCAAAAAACACTACAGTCCCCCAAAAAACACTACAGTCCCCCCAAAATACACTACAGTCCCCCAAAAAACACTACAGTCCCCCCAAAAAACACTACAGTCCCCAAAAAAACACTACAGTCCCCCCAAAAAACACTACAATCCCCCCCAAAAAAACGCTACAGTCCCCCCAAAAAACACTACAGTCCCCCAAAAAACACTACAGACCCCAAAAAACACTACAGTCCCCCCAAAAAACACTACAGTCCCCCAAAAAACACTACAGTCCCCCAAAAAACACTACAGTCCCCCAAAAAACACTACAGTCCCCCCAAAAAACACTACAGTCCCCCAAAAAACACTACAGTCCCCCAAAAAACACCACAGTCCCCCCAAAAAAACTACAGTCCCCATAAAAAACACTACAGTCCCCCAAAAACACTACAGTCCCCCAAAAAATCACTACAGTCCCCAAAAAAACGCTACAGTCCCCCCAAAAAACACTACAGTCCCCCCAAAAAACACTACAGTCCCCCAAAAAAACACTACAGTCCCCCCAGAAAACACTACAGTCCCCCCCGAAAAAACACAACAGTCCCCCCAAAATACACTACAGTCCCCCAAAATACACTACAGTCCCCCCAAAAAACTCTACAGTCCCCCAAAAAACACTGCAGTCCCCCAAAAAACACTACAGCCCCCAAAAAACACTACAGTCCCCAAAAAACACTACAGTCCCCCAAAAAACACTACAGTCCCCCAAAAAAACACTACAGTCCCCCCAGAAAACACTACAGTCCCCCCCAAAAAAACACTACAGTCCCCCCAAAATACACTACAGTCCCCAAAAAACACTACAGTCCCCAAAATAACACTACAGTCCCCCAAAAAACACTACAGTCCCCCAAAAAACACTACAGTCCCCCCAAAATACACTACAGTCCCCAAAAAAACACTACAGTCCCCCCAAAAAACACTACAGTCCCCCCCAAAAAAACGCTACAGTCCCCCCAAAAAACACTACAGTCCCCCCAAAAAACACTACAGTCCCAAAAAATACACTACAGTCCCCCAAAAAACACTACAGTCCCCAAAAAACACTACAGTCCCCCCAAAAAACACTACAGTCCCCCCCAAAAAACACTACAGTCCCCAAAAAACACTACAGTCGACCAAAATAACACCACAGTCCCCAACAAAAACACTACATCCCCCAAAAAACACTACAGTCCCGCAAAAAAAACTACAGTCCCCAAAAAAACACTACAGTCCCCAAAAAAACACTACAGCCCCCAAAAAACACTACAGTCCCGCAAAAAACACTACAGTCCCCCAAAAAACACTACAGTCCCCAAAAAACACTACAGTCCCCCAAAAAACACTACAGTCCCCAAAAAACACTACAGTCCCCCCCAAAAAAACACTACAGGCCCCCTCCAAAAAACACTACAGTCCCCCCAAAAAACACTACACTCCCCCAAAAAACACTACAGTCCCCCAAAAAACACTACAGTCCCCCAAAAAACACTACAGTCCCCCCAAAAAACACTACAGTCCCCCAAAAAACACTACAGTCCCCCCAAAAAACACTACAGTCCCCCTAAAAAACACTACAGTCCCCCAAAAAACACTACAGTCCCCCCAAAAAACACTACAGTCCCCAAAAAACACTACAGTCCCCCAAAAAACACTACAGTCCCCCAAAAAACACTACAGACCCCCAAAAAAACACTACAGCCCCCAAAAAACACTAAAGTCCCCAAAAAAACACTACAGTCCCCAAAAAAACTCTACAGTCCCGCAAAAAACACTACAGTCCCCCAAAAAACACTACAGTCCCCAAAAAAACACTACAGTCCCCCCAAAAAACACTACAGTCCCCCCAAAAAACACTACAGTCCCCCAAAAAACACTACAGTCCCCCCAAAAAACACTACAGTCCCCCAAAAAAACACTACAGTCCCCCCCAAAAAAACACAACAGTCCCCCCAAAATACACTACAGTCCCCCAAAATACACTACAGTCCCCCCAAAAAACACTACAGTCCCCCAAAAAACACTACAGTCCCCCAAAATACACTACAGTCCCCCCCAAAAAACCCTACAGTCCCCCAAAAAACACCACAGTCCCCCAAAATACACTACAGTCCCCCCAAAAAACACTACAGTCCCCAAAAAAACACTACAGCCCCCAAAAAACACTACAGACCCCCAAAAAAACTACAGTCCCCCCCCCAAAAACACTACAGTCCCCCACAAAAAAACACTACACTCCCCCCAAAAAACACTACAGTCCCCCCCCAAAAAACACTACAGTCCCCCACAAAAAACACTACAGTCCCCCCAAAAAACACTACAGTCCCCCCAAAAAAAACTACAGTCCCCAAAAAACACTACAGTCCCCCCAAAAAACACTACAGTCCCACCAAAAACACTACAGTCCCCAAAAAAACACTTCAGTCCCCCCAAAAAACACTACATTCCCCCCAAAAAACACTACAGTCCCCCCAAAAACACTACAGTCGATCAAAATAACACTACAGACCCCCAAAAACACTACAGTCCCCAAAATAACACTACAGTCCCCCAAAAAACACTACAGTCCCCCAAAAAACACTACAGTCCCCCCAAAATACACTACAGTCCCCCAAAAAACACTACAGTCCCCCCCAAAAACACTACAGTCCCCAAAAAAACACTACAGTCCCCCCAAAAAACACTACAGTCCCCCCCAAAAAAACGCTACAGTCCCCCAAAAAAACACTACAGTCCCCCAAAAAACACTACAGACCCCAAAAAACACTACAGTCCCCCCCAAAAAAACACTACAGGCCCCCTCCAAAAAACACTACAGTCCCCCCAAAAAACACTACAGTCCCCCAAAAAACACTACAGTCCCCCAAAAAACACTACAGTCCCCCAAAAAACACTACAGTCCCCCCAAAAAACACTACCGTCCCCCAAAAAACACTACAGTCCCCCCAAAAAACACTACAGTCCCCCTAAAAAACACTACAGTCCCCCAAAAAACACTACAGTCCCCCCAAAAAACACTACAGTCCCCAAAAAACACTACAGTCCCCCAAAAAACACTACAGTCCCCCAAAAAACACTACAGACCCCCAAAAAAACACTACAGCCCCCAAAAAACACTAAAGTCCCCAAAAAAACACTACAGTCCCCAAAAAAACTCTACAGTCCCGCAAAAAACACTACAGTCCCCCAAAAAACACTACAGTCCCCAAAAAAACACTACAGTCCCCCCAAAAAACACTACAGTCCCCCCAAAAAACACTACAGTCCCCCAAAAAACACTACAGTCCCCCCAAAAAACACTACAGTCCCCCAAAAAAACACTACAGTCCCCCCCAAAAAAACACAACAGTCCCCCCAAAATACACTACAGTCCCCCAAAATACACTACAGTCCCCCCAAAAAACACTACAGTCCCCCAAAAAACACTACAGTCCCCCAAAATACACTACAGTCCCCCCCAAAAAACACTACAGTCCCCCAAAAAACACCACAGTCCCCCAAAATACACTACAGTCCCCCCAAAAAACACTACAGTCCCCAAAAAAACACTACAGCCCCCAAAAAACACTACAGACCCCCAAAAAAACTACAGTCCCCCCCCCAAAAACACTACAGTCCCCCACAAAAAAACACTACACTCCCCCCAAAAAACACTACAGTCCCCCCCCAAAAAACACTACAGTCCCCCACAAAAAACACTACAGTCCCCCCAAAAAACACTACAGTCCCCCCAAAAAAAACTACAGTCCCCAAAAAACACTACAGTCCCCCCAAAAAACACTACAGTCCCACCAAAAACACTACAGTCCCCAAAAAAACACTTCAGTCCCCCCAAAAAACACTACATTCCCCCCAAAAAACACTACAGTCCCCCCAAAAACACTACAGTCGATCAAAATAACACTACAGTCCCCCAAAAACACTACAGTCCCCAAAATAACACTACAGTCCCCCAAAAAACACTACAGTCCCCCAAAAAACACTACAGTCCCCCCAAAATACACTACAGTCCCCCAAAAAACACTACAGTCCCCCCCAAAAACACTACAGTCCCCAAAAAAACACTACAGTCCCCCCAAAAAACACTACAGTCCCCCCCAAAAAAACGCTACAGTCCCCCAAAAAAACACTACAGTCCCCCAAAAAACACTACAGACCCCAAAAAACACTACATTCCCCCCAAAAAACACTACAGTCCCCCCAAAAACACTACAGTCCCCAAAAAACACTACAGTCGACCAAAATAACACCACAGTCCCCAACAAAAACACTACAGCCCCCAAAAAACACTACAGTCCCGCAAAAAAAACTACAGTCCCCAAAAAACACTACAGTCCCCAAAAAACACTACAGTCCCCCAAAAAACACTACAGTCCCCCCAAAAAACACTACAGTCCCCCCAGAAAACACTACAGTCCCCCCCAAAAAAACACTACAGTCCCCCCAAAAAACACTACAGTCCCCCAAAAAACACTACAGACCCCAAAAAACACTACAGTCCCCCCAAAAAACACTACAGTCCCCCAAAAAACACTACAGTCCCCCAAAAAACACTACAGTCCCCCAAAAAACACTACAGTCCCCCCAAAAAACACTACAGTCCCCCAAAAAACACTACTGTCCCCCCAGAAAACACTACAGTCCCCCCCCAAAAAACACAACAGTCCCCCCAAAATACACTACAGTCCCCCAAAATACACTACAGTCCCCCCAAAAAACTCTACAGTCCCCCAAAAAACACTACAGTCCCCCAAAAAACACTACAGCCCCCAAAAAACACTACAGTCCCCAAAAAACACTACAGTCCCCCAAAAAACACTACAGTCCCCCCAAAAAACACTACAGTCCCCCCAGAAAACACTACAGTCCCCCCCAAAAAAACACTACAGTCCCCCCAAAATACACTACAGTCCCCCAAAAACACTACAGTCCCCAAAATAACACTACAGTCCCCCAAAAAACACTACAGTCCCCAAAAAAACACTACAGTCCCCCCAAAATACACTACAGTCCCCAAAAAAACACTACAGTCCCCCCAAAAAACACTACAGTCCCCAAAAAAACATTACAGTCCCCCCAAAAAACACTACAGTCCCCCCCAAAAAAACGCTACAGTCCCCCCAAAAAACACTACAGTCCCCCCAAAAAACACTACAGTCCCAAAAAATACACTACAGTCCCCCAAAAAACACTACAGTCCCCAAAAAACACTACAGTCCCCCCAAAAAACACTACAGTCCCCCCAAAAAAACACTACAGTCCCCAAAAAACACTACAGTCGACCAAAATAACACCACAGTCCCCAACAAAAACACTACAGCCCCCAAAAAACACTACAGTCCCGCAAAAAAAACTACAGTCCCCAAAAAAACACTACAGTCCCCAAAAAAACACTACAGCCCCCAAAAAACACTACAGTCCCGCAAAAAACACTACAGTCCCCCAAAAAACACTACAGTCCCCAAAAAACACTACAGTCCCCCAAAAAACACTACAGTCCCCAAAAAAACACTACAGTCCCCCCCCAAAAAACACTACAGTCCCCCAAAAAAACACTACAGTCCCCCCAAAAAACACTACAGTCCCCCAAAAAACACTACAGACCCCAAAAAACACTACAGTCCCCCCAAAAAACACTACAGTCCCCCAAAAAACACTACAGTCCCCCAAAAAACACTACAGTCCCCCAAAAAACACTACAGTCCCCCCAAAAAACACTACAGTCCCCCAAAAAACACTACTGTCCCCCCAGAAAACACTACAGTCCCCCCCCAAAAAACACAACAGTCCCCCCAAAATACACTACAGTCCCCCAAAATACACTACAGTCCCCCCAAAAAACTCTACAGTCCCCCAAAAAACACTACAGTCCCCCAAAAAACACTACAGCCCCCAAAAAACACTACAGTCCCCAAAAAACACTACAGTCCCCCAAAAAACACTACAGTCCCCCCAAAAAACACTACAGTCCCCCCAGAAAACACTACAGTCCCCCCCAAAAAAACACTACAGTCCCCCCAAAATACACTACAGTCCCCCAAAAACACTACAGACCCCAAAATAACACTACCGTCCCCCAAAAAACACTACAGTCCCCAAAAAAACACTACAGTCCCCCCAAAATACACTACAGTCCCCCAAAAAACACTACAGTCCCCCCAAAAAACACTACAGTCCCCAAAAAAACATTACAGTCCCCCCAAAAAACACTACAGTCCCCCCCAAAAAAACGCTACAGTCCCCCCAAAAAACACTACAGTCCCCCCAAAAAACACTACAGTCCCAAAAAATACACTACAGTCCCCCAAAAAACACTACAGTCCCCAAAAAACACTACAGTCCCCCCAAAAAACACTACAGTCCCCCCAAAAAAACACTACAGTCCCCAAAAAACACTACAGTCGACCAAAATAACACCACAGTCCCCAACAAAAACACTACAGCCCCCAAAAAACACTACAGTCCCGCAAAAAAAACTACAGTCCCCAAAAAAACACTACAGTCCCCAAAAAAACACTACAGCCCCCAAAAAACACTACAGTCCCGCAAAAAACACTACAGTCCCCCAAAAAACACTACAGTCCCCAAAAAACACTACAGTCCCCCAAAAAACACTACAGTCCCCAAAAAAACACTACAGTCCCCCCCCAAAAAACACTACAGTCCCCCAAAAAACACTACAGTCCCAAAAAATACACTACAGTCCCCCAAAAAACACTACAGTCCCCCAAAAAACACTACAGTCCCCCCAAAAAACACTACAGTCCCCAAAAAACACTACAGTCCCCCAAAAAACACTATAGTCCCCCAAAAAACACTACAGACCCCCAAAAAAACACTACAGCCCCCAAAAAACACTAAAGTCCCCAAAAAAAACTACAGTCCCCAAAAAAACACTACAGTCCCCAAAAAAACACTACAGCCCCCAAAAAACACTACAGTCCCGCAAAAAACACTACAGTCCCCCAAAAAACACTACAGTCCCCAAAAAACACTACAGTCCCCCAAAAAACACTACAGTCCCCAAAAAAACACTACAGTCCCCCCCCAAAAAACACTACAGTCCCCCAAAAAACACTACAGTCCCCCAAAAAACACTACAGTCCCCCAAAAAACACTACAGTCCCCCAAAAAACACTACAGTCCCCCCAAAAAACACTACAGTCCCCCAAAAAACACTACAGTCACCCCAAAAAACACTACAGTCCCCCCAAAAAACACTACAGTCCCCCAAAAAACACTACAGTCCCCCCAAAAAACACTACAGTCCCCAAAAAACACTACAGTCCCCCAAAAAACACTATAGTCCCCCAAAAAACACTACAGACCCCCAAAAAAACACTACAGCCCCCAAAAAAAACTAAAGTCCCCAAAAAAACACTACAGTCCCCAAAAAAACTCTACAGTCCCGCAAAAAACACTACAGTCCCCCCAAAAAAACACTACAGTCCCCAAAAAACACTACAGTCGACCAAAATAACACCACAGTCCCCAACAAAAACACTACAGCCCCCAAAAAACACTACAGTCCCGCAAAAAAAACTACAGTCCCCAAAAAAACACTACAGTCCCCAAAAAAACACTACAGCCCCCAAAAAACACTACAGTCCCGCAAAAAACACTACAGTCCCCCAAAAAACACTACAGTCCCCAAAAAACACTACAGTCCCCCAAAAAACACTACAGTCCCCAAAAAAAAACTACAGTCCCCCCCCAAAAAACACTACAGTCCCCCCAAAAAACACTACAGTCCCCCAAAAAACACTACAGTCCCCCAAAAAACACTACAGTCCCCCAAAAAACACTACAGACACCCCAAAAAACACTACAATCCCCCAAAAAACACTACAGTCACCCAAAAAAACACTACAGTCCCCCCAAAAAACACTACAGTCCCCCAAAAAACACTACAGTCCCCCCAAAAAACACTACAGTCCCCAAAAAACACTACAGTCCCCCAAAAAACACTATAGTCCCCCAAAAAACACTACAGACCCCCCAAAAAAAACTACAGCCCCCAAAAAACACTAAAGTCCCCAAAAAAACACTACAGTCCCCAAAAAAACTCTACAGTCCCGCAAAAAACACTACAGTCCCCCAAAAAACACTACAGTCCCCAAAAAAACACTACAGTCCCCCCAAAAAACACTACAGTCCCCCCAAAAAACACTACAGTCCCCCAAAAAACACTAGAGTCCCCCCAAAAAACACTACAGTCCCCCAAAAAAACACTACAGTCCCCCCCAAAAAAACACAACAGTCCCCCCAAAATACACTACAGTCCCCCAAAATACACTACAGTCCCCCCAAAAAACACTACAGTCCCCCAAAAAACACTACAGCCCCCCAAAATACACTACAGTCCCCCCCAAAAAACACTACAGTCCCCCAAAAAACACCACAGTCCCCCAAAATACACCACAGTCCCCCCAAAAAACACTACAGTCCCCCAAAAAACACTACAGTCCCCCAAAAAACACTACAGCCCCCAAAAAACACTACAGTCCCCAAAAAACACTACAGTCCCCCAAAAAACACTACAGTCCCCCCAAAAAACACTACAGTCCCCCCAGAAAACACTACAGTCCCCCCCAAAAAAACACTACAGTCCCCCCAAAATACACTACAGTCCCCCAAAAACACTACAGTCCCCAAAATAACACTACAGTCCCCCAAAAAACACTACAGTCCCCAAAAAAACACTACAGTCCCCCCAAAATACACTACAGTCCCCAAAAAAACACTACAGTCCCCCCAAAAAACACTACAGTCCCCAAAAAAACATTACAGTCCCCCCAAAAAACACTACAGTCCCCCCCAAAAAAACGCTACAGTCCCCCCAAAAAACACTACAGTCCCCCCAAAAAACACTACAGTCCCAAAAAATACACTACAGTCCCCCAAAAAACACTACAGTCCCCAAAAAACACTACAGTCCCCCCAAAAAACACTACAGTCCCCCCAAAAAAAAACTACAGTCCCCAAAAAACACTACAGTCGACCAAAATAACACCACAGTCCCCAACAAAAACACTACAGCCCCCAAAAAACACTACAGTCCCGCAAAAAAAACTACAGTCCCCAAAAAAACACTACAGTCCCCAAAAAAACACTACAGCCCCCAAAAAACACTACAGTCCCGCAAAAAACACTACAGTCCCCCAAAAAACACTACAGTCCCCAAAAAACACTACAGTCCCCCACAAAACACTACAGTCCCCAAAAAAACACTACAGTCCCCCCCCAAAAAACACTACAGTCCCCCAAAAAACACTACAGTCCCCCAAAAAACACTACAGTCCCCCAAAAAACACTACAGTCCCCCAAAAAACACTACAGTCCCCCCAAAAAACACTACAGTCCCCCAAAAAACACTACAGTCCCCCAAAAAACACTACAGTCCCCCAAAAAACACTACAGACACCCCAAAAAACACTACAATCCCCCAAAAAACACTACAGTCACCCAAAAAAACACTACAGTCCCCCCAAAAAACACTACAGTCCCCCAAAAAACACTACAGTCCCCCCAAAAAACACTACAGTCCCCAAAAAACACTACAGTCCCCCAAAAAACACTATAGTCCCCCAAAAAACACTACAGACCCCCCAAAAAAAACTACAGCCCCCAAAAAACACTAAAGTCCCCAAAAAAACACTACAGTCCCCAAAAAAACTCTACAGTCCCGCAAAAAACACTACAGTCCCCCAAAAAACACTACAGTCCCCAAAAAAACACTACAGTCCCCCCAAAAAACACTACAGTCCCCCCAAAAAACACTACAGTCCCCCAAAAAACACTAGAGTCCCCCCAAAAAACACTACAGTCCCCCAAAAAAACACTACAGTCCCCCCCAAAAAAACACAACAGTCCCCCCAAAATACACTACAGTCCCCCAAAATACACTACAGTCCCCCCAAAAAACACTACAGTCCCCCAAAAAACACTACAGCCCCCCAAAATACACTACAGTCCCCCCCAAAAAACACTACAGTCCCCCAAAAAACACCACAGTCCCCCAAAATACACCACAGTCCCCCCAAAAAACACTACAGTCCCCCAAAAAACACTACAGTCCCCCAAAAAACACTACAGCCCCCAAAAAACACTACAGTCCCCAAAAAACACTACAGTCCCCCAAAAAACACTACAGTCCCCCCAAAAAACACTACAGTCCCCCCAGAAAACACTACAGTCCCCCCCAAAAAAACACTACAGTCCCCCCAAAATACACTACAGTCCCCCAAAAACACTACAGTCCCCAAAATAACACTACAGTCCCCCAAAAAACACTACAGTCCCCAAAAAAACACTACAGTCCCCCCAAAATACACTACAGTCCCCAAAAAAACACTACAGTCCCCCCAAAAAACACTACAGTCCCCAAAAAAACATTACAGTCCCCCCAAAAAACACTACAGTCCCCCCCAAAAAAACGCTACAGTCCCCCCAAAAAACACTACAGTCCCCCCAAAAAACACTACAGTCCCAAAAAATACACTACAGTCCCCCAAAAAACACTACAGTCCCCAAAAAACACTACAGTCCCCCCAAAAAACACTACAGTCCCCCCAAAAAAACACTACAGTCCCCAAAAAACACTACAGTCGACCAAAATAACACCACAGTCCCCAACAAAAACACTACAGCCCCCAAAAAACACTACAGTCCCGCAAAAAAAACTACAGTCCCCAAAAAAACACTACAGTCCCCAAAAAAACACTACAGCCCCCAAAAAACACTACAGTCCCGCAAAAAACACTACAGTCCCCCAAAAAACACTACAGTCCCCAAAAAACACTACAGTCCCCCAAAAAACACTACAGTCCCCAAAAAAACACTACAGTCCCCCCCCAAAAAACACTACAGTCCCCCAAAAAACACTACAGTCCCCCAAAAAACACTACAGTCCCCCAAAAAACACTACAGTCCCCCAAAAAACACTACAGGCCCCCCAAAAAACACTCCAGTCCCCCAAAAAACACTACAGTCACCCCAAAAAACACTACAGTCCCCCCAAAAAACACTACAGTCCCCCAAAAAACACTACAGTCCCCCCAAAAAACACTACAGTCCCCAAAAAACACTACAGTCCCCCAAAAAACACTATAGTCCCCCAAAAAACACTACAGACCCCCAAAAAAACACTACAGCCCCCAAAAAACACTAAAGTCCCCAAAAAAACACTACAGTCCCCAAAAAAACTCTACAGTCCCGCAAAAAACACTACAGTCCCCCCAAAAAAACACTACAGTCCCCAAAAAACACTACAGTCGACCAAAATAACACCACAGTCCCCAACAAAAACACTACAGCCCCCAAAAAACACTACAGTCCCGCAAAAAAAACTACAGTCCCCAAAAAAACACTACAGTCCCCAAAAAAACACTACAGCCCCCAAAAAACACTACAGTCCCGCAAAAAACACTACAGTCCCCCAAAAAACACTACAGTCCCCAAAAAACACTACAGTCCCCCAAAAAACACTACAGTCCCCAAAAAAACACTACAGTCCCCCCCCAAAAAACACTACAGTCCCCCCAAAAAACACTACAGTCCCCCAAAAAACACTACAGTCCCCCAAAAAACACTACAGTCCCCCAAAAAACACTACAGACACCCCAAAAAACACTACAATCCCCCAAAAAACACTACAGTCACCCAAAAAAACACTACAGTCCCCCCAAAAAACACTACAGTCCCCCAAAAAACACTACAGTCCCCCCAAAAAACACTACAGTCCCCAAAAAACACTACAGTCCCCCAAAAACACTATAGTCCCCCAAAAAACACTACAGACCCCCAAAAAAACACTACAGCCCCCAAAAAACACTAAAGTCCCCAAAAAAACACTACAGTCCCCAAAAAAACTCTACAGTCCCGCAAAAAACACTACAGTCCCCCAAAAAACACTACAGTCCCCAAAAAAACACTACAGTCCCCCCAAAAAACACTACAGTCCCCCCAAAAAACACTACAGTCCCCCAAAAAACACTACAGTCCCCCCAAAAAACACTACAGTCCCCCAAAAAAACACTACAGTCCCCCCCAAAAAAACACAACAGTCCCCCCAAAATACACTACAGTCCCCCAAAATACACTACAGTCCCCCCAAAAAACACTACAGTCCCCCAAAAAACACTACAGCCCCCCAAAATACACTACAGTCCCCCCCAAAAAACACTACAGTCCCCCAAAAAACACCACAGTCCCCCAAAATACACCACAGTCCCCCCAAAAAACACTACAGTCCCCAAAAAAACACTACAGCCCCCAAAAAACACTACAGACCCCCAAAAAAACTACAGTCCCCCCCAAAAAAACACTACAGTCCCCCACAAAAAAACACTACACTCCCCCCAAAAAACACTACAGTCCCCCCCCAAAAAACACTACAGTCCCCCACAAAAAACACTACAGTCCCCCCAAAAAACACTACAGTCCCCCAAAAAAACACTACAGTCCCCCCCCCAAAAACACAACAGTCCCCCCAAAATACACTACAGTCCCCCAAAATACACTACAGTCCCCCCAAAAAACTCTACAGTCCCCCAAAAAACACTACAGTCCCCCAAAAAACACTACAGCCCCCAAAAAACACTACAGTCCCCAAAAAACACTACAGTCCCCCAAAAAACACTACAGTCCCCCCAAAAAACAGTACAGTCCCCCCAGAAAACACTACAGTCCCCCCCAAAAAAACACTACAGTCCCCCCAAAATACACTACAGTCCCCCAAAATACACTACAGTCCCCCAAAATACACTACAGTCCCCCCAAAAAACTCTACAGTCCCCCCAAAAACACTACAGTCCCCCAAAAAACACTACAGCCCCCCCAAAAAAACACTACAGTCCCCAAAAAAACACTACAGTCCCCAAAAAACACTACAGCCCCCAAAAAACACTACAGTCCCCCAAAAAACACTACAGTCCCCCCAAAAAAAACACTACGGCCCCCCCCAAAAAACACTACAGTCCCCCCCAAAAAAACACTACAGTCCCCCCAAAATACACTACAGTCCCCCAAAATACACTACAGTCCCCCCAAAAACACTACAGTCCCCCAAAAACACTACAGTCCCCAAAAAACACTACAGTCCCCCCAAAAAACACTACAGTCCCCCCCAAAATACACTACAGTCCCCCAAAAAACACTACAGTCCCCAAAAAACACTACAGTCCCCCCAAAATACACTACAGTCCCCCAAAATACACTACAGTCCCCCAAAAAAACATTACAGTCCCCCCAAAAAACACTACAGTCACCCAAAAAACACTACAGCCCCCCAAAAACACTACAGTCCCCAAAAAAACACTACAGTCCCCCCCAAAAAAACACTACAGTCCCCCCAAAAAACACTACAGTCCCCCCCCAAAAAACACTACAGTCCCCCAAAAAACACTACAGTCCCCCAAAAAACACTACAGTCCCCCAAAAAACACTACAGTCCCCCAAAAAACACTACAGTCCCCCAAAAAACACTACAGTCCCCCCCAAAAAAACACTATGGCCCCCCCCAAAAAAACACTAAAGTCCCCCCAAAAAACACTACAGTCCCCCCCAAAAAAACACAACAGTCCCCCCAAAAAACACTACAGTCCCCCAAAAAACACCACAGTCCCCCCCAAAAAACACTACAGTCCCCCAAAAAACACTACAGTCCCCCAAAAAACTCTACAGTCCCCCAAAAAACACTACAGTCCCCCCAAAATACACTACAGTCCCCCCAAAAAACACTACAGTCCCCCCCCCAATTTTTTTTTATTTGCATATACCCAGTCCGTTCCTTTTCCTCATTTCCCAATTTATGCCACCCCCGTACATGCCACCCGTACATGCCAACCGTACATGCCACCCATACATGCCACCCTTACATGCCACCCATACATGCCAACCGTACATGCCACCCATACATGCCACTCGTACATGCCACCCATACATGCCAACCGTACATGCCACCCATACATGCCACCCGTACATGCCACCCATACATGCCAACCGTACATGCCACCCATACATGCCACTCGTACATGCCACCCATACATGCCAACCGTACATGCCACCCATACATGCCACCCATACATGCCAACCGTACATGCCAACCGTACATGCCACCCGTACATGCCAAGTATAGACCATATGTTGTTTTCCCTACATGTGTGTGTGTGTGTGTGTGTGTGTGTTTGTGCGTGCGTGCGTGCGTGCGAGCGTGCGTGCGTGTGTGTGTTAGCTGTTGTCCAGTGTGCTCCTGCCTGCAGTTACTCTACTCTGCCTTTTAATGGAAAACCCATCTGGACATGATAGTCTGGTCCCAATTGGGGCATACAAACTTCTGCTGCAAATATTGTGATGATAGACATGGCCCTTGGCTAGGGCACTGATCAACCAGAACTAATGGATTCCAATTGGTGGGGCCAGAAGGCAGGATGGGGTGGTATGGACGGAGGGAGGGAGGTGTGGCGGCAGGGATGGTGTCTGGTCTTGAGTGAGATAACTGGAGCAGGACAGGGGGAGGTGGGAGGAGAGGGGGATAAAACATACCCCCCGGAGAACAGCAGGCAACCCCCCCTTCACTACCCTGTGTAGGGTGTCATCTTTCGGATGGGACATTAAACGGGTGTCCTGACTCTGTGGTCACTAAAGATCCCTTCGTACTTATCATAAGTGTAGGGGTGTTAACCCTGGTGTCCTGGCTAAATTCCCAATCTTGGCCCTCATACTTTCACCCCCACCAACAGACTACCCGCCCCCACCAACCCACATTACCCCACCAACCCCCATTACCCCACACAGCCCCCACTACCCCACACAGCCCCCACTACCCCACACTACCCACATTACCCAACACAACCCCCATTCCCCCTCACAGCCCCCACTACCCCACACAGCCCCCACCACCCCACACTACCCACATTACCCCACACAACCCCCATTACCCCACACAGCCCCCACTACCCCAAACAAATCCAATGTTGATAAACTCCCATTTCTATTTGGTGAAATACCACAGTGTTCCGTCACAGCAGCAAGATTTGTGACCTGTTGCCACGAGAAAAGGGCAACCAGTGAAGAACGAACACCAGTATAAATACAACCCATATTTATGTTAATCTATTTTCCCTTTTGTATTTTAACTATTTTCACATCGTTACAACACTGTATATATACATAATATGACATTTTAAATGTCTGTTATTATTTTGGAACTTGTTTGAATGTGGTATTTACTGTTCACTTTTAATTGTTTATTTCACCTTCGTTTATCCATTCCACTTGCTCTGGCGATGTAAACACATGTTTCCCATGCCGATGGAGCCCTTTGAGAGAGAGAGGGAGAACAGAATGTATACATCTTGTGTGTCTAGATCTGATAGCTGGAGGGGGGAAGGATACAGTATGTGTCTTTATCGTCTAAGAGCATTTTATTTACTAAAAGTGTTTAGGAGCAGTGGGGGCTACTCAGACTCACCCCCCCCCCCCCCCCTTGCCACCACCCCTGTTCCCCTCCCTGCCCCCCCTGCCCCCACCCCCTGCCCACAACCCCTGCTGTTCATTAGCAACAGTAAATTAATCTACCCACCTCTGATTGTCTCCTGGAACAAAGCTGTTCATTTGGAAGAGTAAGTTAATATACCCCTCCTTCATTTTCTCTAAGGAAGAGGAGGATGAGGAGGAAGATGAAGAGGGAGGGAAGGGTTTGGTTGAATGATAGGTTAGTAGTTGGTCGCTATAGCTCTCATGAATGGATGATAGCTAGGTAGTTGGTAGCTATAGCTCTCATGAATGGATGATAGCTAGGTAGTTGGTAGCTATAGCTCTGTTTGGTACTCGTTGATTGGATGAAGACAATGGAAGGTACAGTATTTTGGAGAGAGAAGTTATTTTGTGCTACAACATTAGATGTTATTTAACCTTTGTTTAACTAGCAAAAAAACACTTGAGGTCAGAAACCTCTTTTTTTTTAGGGGGAGTTGGAAAAGCTGGAAAAGTCTTGGCCTCTATCGCTGACCAGACACTGGTCCAGAGAATTTGTCAACGAACATTTTATCTACACGTTCTGATGAAAACCAAACAACTATTTTGCTGAGGCTTCTCCCTGTCCTCTAGAGGGAGGGAGGGAGGGAGGGAGAAGAGAAGAGTCATGCCCAAGGGCCTCGCCTCCTGTCCTCTCCTCTTTTCATCCATTTTCTCTCTCAGGGCAGGCATCAGCCCCAGCCTGTCTTATTAAGCCATTATATCCAATCACCTCTTTGAATGATTTGGCCCTCGAGTTGGTTATTGTAAAGCAGTGAAGAGAAGACAGATTCTACATATTCATGAAGTTCTCCTGTAGCCTAACCCCCCCTCTCTCCCCCTTCTTCCCCCACCTCCCCTTCTCGCTCCCCTTCCTCCCCCACTCCTCCACCCTTCAGTAGCCCCAACACAACAGCCTGAGTGTTTAGCAGGGAAGGAGGCTCTGAGACACCTGAGAGAGCCTCTCTATCTCTCTCTCTCTATCTCTCTCTCTGTCTCTCCCTCTCTCTCTCTCTATCTCTCTCTCTCTCTCTGTGTCTCTCTCTCTCTCTCTGTCTCTCTCTCTCTCCCCCCTCTCTCTCTCTCTCTCTCGCTCTCTCGTTCTCTCGCTCTCTTTCTCCATCTCTCTCTCTCTCTCTCTCTCTCTCTCTCTCTCTCCGTTTCTCTCTCTACACCTCACTGTTGGCTACCTGAAATCATTGGTCCACAAAACGTATTTCTCTCTCGGTTTTGTCCCTTTTTGTTGTAAATGTGGTAATCCGTTTATTTTCTCTGTGGATTGTCACGATCTGAACATCGTTCGTGTGTGTTTTCCTTGTTTTAGTGTTGGTCAGGACGTGAGCTGGGTGGGCATTCTATGTTGGATGTCTTGTTCGTCTATTTCTATGTCTGGCCTGATATGGTTCTCAATCAGAGTCAGGTGTTATTCATTGTCTCTGATTGGGAACCATATTTAGGTAGCCTGGGTTTCACTGTGTGTTTGTGGGTGATTGTCCTTAGTGTCTTGATGTCTGTGTTCTGTGTTTATGTGCACAAGTAGTAGGCTGTTTCTAGTTTTCGTTACGTTTATTGTTTTGTAGTGTTTGTATTTAGATTCGTGTTACTTCAGTTTAATAAACATGGATCGCAATCTACCCCGCCGCATTTTGGTCCGACTCTCCTTCACCCGAAGAATGCCGTTACAGAGGAAATGTTTCTATTTCAGTGTTATAATGTGCCATAACCAACATGACATATACCATACACTATCATATACCATACACTATCATATACCATACACTATCATATACCATACACTATCATATACCATACACTATCATATATCATACACTATCGTATACCATACACTATCATATACATATCGGGGTGGCAGGTAGCTTAGTGGTTAGAGCATTGGGCCAGTCACCGAAAGGTTGCTAGAACGAATCCCGAGCTGACTAGGTCAACAATATGTGGTTCTGCCCCTGAACAAGGCAGATATCATATATCATACATTATCATATAGTATACATTATCTTATAGTGTACATTATCATATAGCATACACTGTCATTGAGTTTATAAGTGATATGTATAACTCCTTAGTGATAACCGTGTGTTTCCCCCTGTCCTCTCCAGGTGATGTGTATAACTCCTTAGTGATAACCGTGTGTTTCCCCCTGTCCTCTCCAGGTGATGTGTATAACTCCTTAGTGATAACCGTGTGTTTCCCCCTGTCCTCTCCAGGTGATGTGTATAACTCCTTAGTGATAACCGTGTGTTTCCCCCTGTCCTCTCCAGGTGATGTGTATAACTCCTTAGTGATAACCGTGTGTTTCCCCCTGTCCTCTCCAGGTGGCACGTTCACAACCACGTCAGGACTGTACGCAGGAAGCAACGCCCTCACGAACTCAACCGGCTTCAACAGTACACAGCAGGTACCAATGTCTTCTACGGTAGCGCCTCTTCATTCTGATAGCCTACAGAAGATGTTTATCATCGTTGGGTTTATATTAAGAGGAGGTACTGTACTCTTTTTTTTGTTATATATATATATATATATATATATATAAGATCCTGGGAATCTTGGAGTGTATCCCAAATAGCACGCATGTTCCCTACAGTGCACTAATTGTGACCAGAGCCCACAGGGTAGAAGTGCACTACTTTACGAGAAATAGGGGTGCCATTTGACAAACTTGACATAATGTACGATACAGTCGAGTTCCAATTGATCCACGTCACATGAATCATGCAGTAATCCCTCATTACGCCTGTAGTGTTGTAGACAGGGAAAATCCCTTACTCCTGGCACAGAGGAAATGGGTCAGGTCCCAAATGGCACTCTATGTTCCTATAAAGTACACTCCTTTTGACCGGAGCCTTGGCCAGAAGTAATGTACTACGTAGGGAATAGGAAATCATTTTTAAAGATGCGAGCCAAAAAAAGACCAAGACAGATCGCTGTCCAGATGTAGGACACAACAGACATATGTTTGTATTTACGTTTTGGAATCTGGACTGTAAAGTAGCACCGCTAGTGCATTACTTACCCCCCCCCCCCCCCCCCCCCCCCCCCCCCCCCCCCCCTCTCTCTCTCTCTCTCGTTCTCTCGCTCTCTCTTGTTCTCTCTCCTGTCTCTCTCTCTCGTTCTCTCTCTCTCTCTCTTTCTTTTTCTCTCGTTCTCTCGCTCTCTCTCTCTCTTTCTCTCTCTCTCTCTCTTTCTTGTTCTCTCGCTCTCTCTTGTTCTCTCTCTTGTCTCTCTCTCTCTCTCGTTCTCTCTCTCTCTCTCTTTCTCGTTCTCTCATTCTCTCGTTCTCTCTCTCTCTCTTTCTTGTTCTCTCGTTCTCTCTCTCTCTCTCTCGTTCTCTCGCTCTCTCTCTCGTTCTCTCTCTCTCTCCTTCTTCTCCCTCCATCCATCAATTCCTGTCTCTCTCCATCCATCCATCCTCCCATCTCCCCCTCCAGGACTACCCGAGCTACCCAGCGTTCGGCCAGGGCCAGTACTCCCAGTATTACAACAGTTCTCCCTACACCTCCCCCTATATGACCAGCAACAACACCAGTCCCACCACCCCCTCCACCACAGCCACCTACACCCTCCAGGAGCCCCCCAGCGCCCTGACCAGCCATGCCCTCACGGACCCCCCAGCAGGTAGGCCCCAGGCCCCCCAGGCCACCCACCCTCCATCCCCAGGATCAGAAGGCTCTGGAGGGGGTGGCTATGATGCCAGGGCCACTCATTATGGTAACCATTACAGTTTTATTTTGTAAATAAAATAAACTATAATATTGTGATAATTGTTTTCAATTTGTTATAGTCAACGTTTCCCCTCCAGCTCCCAATTGCCACCCAAAACCCTCCCCGAATGAAAATCTATAAACTGGTATTATTGAAGAAATAGAAATTCACAGGGGGGGGGGGGGGGGTGATACCTGTTTTTAAATTGCTGTTACCCCTCCTTTCCATTCTTAACCCACCCTTTGTTAGCATAGCACTTTAAGGAAATAGCATTATCGTAGAAAATGTGACTTAACTGCAGAGAGTAGTTCTTAGATGAACGTCTCTCCCCTTTAATAGGAATCACATTAAACGCTCCTTCTGACAATAGAACTCTAATGACATCATCATCCCATCAAGTGAAATAAGATAAGAGGGGGGGGGGGGGGGGGGTTACAGCTAAAGATTATCTGAAAATAGAACACATAGAACACATAGAACACATAGAACATAGAACACTGGCGTTATTATCTTTGTCCTGTCTGTCTGACACTCCGGAAACCTTACAACAGAAATAGTTTGAATGTAGTTATCGTCTAGTTGTCATTATTTAACACACATTTTTTTTATTTAATTATTTGACGTTTATTTAAGTAGGCAAGTTAGTTTAAGAACAAATTCTTATTTACAATGACGGCCTAGGAACAGTGGGTTAACTGCCATGTTCAGGAGCAGAACGACAGATTTTTACCTTGTCAGCTCAGGGATTCGATCTTGACACCTTTCGGTTACTAGTCCAACGCTCTTAACCACCATACACACACACACACACACACACACACACACACACACGCACACACGCACGCACGCACACACGCACGCACGCACGCACGCACGCACGCACGCACACACACACACACACACACACACACACACACACACACGCACACACACACACTTTACGATCCAAAATGTTGCTGACATCAGCTCCCTCCACTCTCCTCAATTCTAAAGGTGAAAGAGAGACATCATTTCCTCCTCTTTATTTAAAACAATCTCTTGTTCTTCTCCTTTTTCAACCCCCCCCCCCCCCCCCCCCCCCCCCACCCAGGAGATTACAGTACCATCCACAGTCCATCAACGCCCATTAAAGATTCAGAATCGGATCGATTGCGGCGTGCCTCGGATGGAAAGTCACGTGGCCGAGGGAGAAGGAACAACAACCCTTCACCACCGCCTGATTCTGACCTTGAGGTGAGGGACTGTGTGTGTGTTTGTGTGTGTGTGTGTGTGTATGTGTGTGTGTGTGTGTGTGTGTGTGTGTGTGTGTGTGTGTGTGTGTGTGTGTGTGTGTGTGCGTTACCTTGGCGACAGACAGCCTCACCCTGTCTGAGGGCACAGTAGACTAATCCAATTACCCCCAATGCCACACCAAGGTTAACACATCACACGCATGAACAAAACTCAACTCTCTTTTGGATCCTTAACTTATTATTGATTACTGAGATGTTTATTGACTATAACATTTATTTTCAATGGTGCCTTACGTGCACTTACTTACATATTTTATTACGAATGCCAATAAAACGAAAACATTTCTACACAATTTTTTTATGTTTTATTGTTGTTCTTATCGACTATCGATTTTGTTTCGATAGTGAGATGATGGTATACTCAAAAAAAAAAAAAAACATGACTGGATTTTCTTCCTCTGAGGCACCCTATTCCCTATAGAGTGCACTACTTTAGACCAGAGCCCTATGGCACCCTATTCCCTATATAGTGCACTACTTTAGACCAGAGCCCTATGGCATCCTATTCCCTATATAGTGCACTACTTTAGACCAGAGCCCTATGGCATCCTATTCCCTATATAGTGCACTACTTTAGACCAGAGCCCTATGGCACCCTATTCCCTATATAGTGCACTACTTTAGACCAGAGCCCTATGGCACCCTATTCCCTATATAGTGCACTACTTTAGACCAGAGATACGTATTCAGACCCTTTTGGACTGGCTCGCATTTCATTGTGTTACAAAGTGGGGATTAAATGGATTTCATTGTCGTTTTTTTCTCGTCAACAATCGACACAAAATAATAAAATGAGTAAAACATGCATAACTTAAAATACAGTCTTATTCAACTCCTTTGTTTAGGCAAGCCTAAATTAGTTCAGAGGTCAAATATGACTTAACATATCACATAATAAGTTATGTGTGACAATAAATAAAAAAAAGGGGGGGTTGACATGATTCGTTTTTTTTCATGACTAACCCTTCCTCTGCTCCCCATACTTACAGGTCTCTCAGTCAAGTATGGGATTTCAAACACAGATTCAACTACAAAGACCAGGGAGCTTTTTTTCGAAAGCCTCACAGAGAAGGGCAGAGATTGGTAGATGGGGTCACCATAACAAATCAGACTATAGAATATCTCTTTAATCACGGGTCAAAGTTAATAATTACACTGTGGGATTGTTTATTAAACCGCCCAGACACACGTCGAAGATACGGTCGTCCTTCTGAACGGAGCTGCAGGACAGGAAGCAAACTGCTCAGGGATGTCATTGGTGATTCTATAACAGCTTCAGAGTTCAAATAGCTTTGAATGGGAGAAAACTAGATGGTCAACGACATTGTAGTTAATCCACAATAACGACCTAAATGATAAGAGTAAGAAGAAGGACACAAATCATAAATTGAGGCACTTTTATTTGATTTATTTAACTAGGAGTCAGTTAAGAACAAATTCTTATTTTCAATGCCAGTCTAGGAACAGTGGGTTTAACTGCCTGTTCATGGACAGAACGACAGATTTGTACCTTGTCAGCTCCGGGGTTTGAACTTGCAACCTTGCGGTTACTAGTCCAATGCTCTAACCACTAGGCTACCCTGCTGGACTGAAGTAATTCTGAACAAAAATGAAAACAGCAAACGAATACACTTTTTGGTCAGAATGCAAAGCCTGATGTTTGGGGCAAATCTAAGAGTAACACATCAGTGAGTAACTGCGTACTTATTTTTTAAGCACAGTGGTAGCTGCATCATGGTATGGGTATGCTTGACATAGGCAAATACTGGGGAGTTTTTCAGGATAAAAAGAAACGGGGTGGAGCTAAGCACAGTCACAATCCTAGAGGAAAACCTACTTCAGTCTGTTTTACACCAGACACAGAGAGAGGAATTCACCTTTCAGCAGGATAATAACCTAAAACACAAGGCCAAATATACACTGGAGTTTAATTACCAAGAAGTGGCCAAGTTACACTTTTGACCTAAATCTGCTTGAAAATATATGGCAAAATTTGAAAATTGCTGTCTAGCCATCATCCCCAAAATCTTGACTGAGCTTGAAGAATTTAGAAAATAATAATGGCCAAATATTGCATAAGCCAGGTGTGTAAAGCTCGTATAGATTCACCCAAGAAGACTCACAGATGTAATCACTGGTAAAGGTGATTCTAACATTTATTGACTCCGAGGGTGCTAACTACTTATGCAAGAGTATATTTTACTTATTTAGTTTGTATTCATCTTTGAAAATGATATAATTCTTCTTTCACTTTGACATGATAGAGTATTTTGTGTATATTATTGATTTTTTAAATTATTTGAAACCCACATATCATTGGGGTTTGAATACTTTTGCAAGGCACTGTAGATAACTGCCTGTAATGTCACATAAAACATATGGGTAACTATATGGATAACTATATGGGTAACTATATGGGTAACTATATGGGTAACTGTATGGATATCTACATGGGTAACTACATGGGTAACTATATGGGTAACTATATAGGTAACTGTATGGGTAACTATATGGATAGTTATGGGTAACTATATGAATGTCAAATGTTTGCCATATGTAAGGAAAGTCTGCCCATAGTTATGTAATAACATATGGGTGATTAACTGTGTATATGAAGTTCATATAGACACCAGCCCACCCATATGGGTGATTAACTGTGTATATGAAGTTCATATAGACACCAGCCCACCCATATGGGTGATTAACTGTGTATATGAAGTTCATATAGACACCAGCCCACCCATATGGGTGATTAACTGTGTATATGAAGTTCATATAGACACCAGCCCACCCATATGGGTGATTAATGGTGTATATGAAGTGCATATAGACTGCCCACCCATATGTCAAACTAACGTGTTAAGGATTAGATGGGGGGGCTTTGCATAATGAGTTATTAATGAGTTATAATGATTATATGATTATAACTATTAATGAGTTATAATGAGTTATTAATGAGTTATAATGATTATAATGATTATATGATTATAACTATTAATCTGTTATAATGAGTTATTAATACGATATGAATTAAGTTCAACTCACCCCATTCTGACGGTGACATTACAGCATGTTAACATATCTAGTTAATTAATTAGTCACTATTGATCGGGCTAATGTAAAGGGCAGGGGGTGGATGGATGGATGGATGGATGACCAGGGGAGATCAAATTGCAAGGTACAGAGTGCGACCATTGATTTTGCCCCTCCCCCCCTTTCCTGTCTCTCTGTCTCTCTCTCTCTCTCTTGCTCTCTCTCTCTCTTGCTCTCTCTCTCTCTCCTACTCTCTCTCTCTCTCTCTCTCTCTCTCTCTCTCTCTCTCTCTCTCTCTCTCTCTCTCTCTCTCTCTCTCTCTCTCCAGAGAGTGTTCATCTGGGACCTGGATGAGACCATCATCGTTTTCCATTCCTTGCTCACAGGATCTTACGCTAACAGATACGGCCGGGTGAGTGACTTCACTCTCTAACGTCAAGTGGAAGCTCACACACACACGCAGGCACGCACACACACACACACACACACACACACACACATACACACACAAACACACACATTTTCGTTTTGAGTGTGTGTCTGTTAGTTTGTGTGTCTGTCTTAGCGTGAGTGAGTGAGTGAGTGAGTGAGTGAGTGAGCGAGCGAGCGAGCGAGTGAGCGAGTGAGTGAGTGAGTGAGAGAGTGAGTGAGTGAATGAGTGAGTGAGTGAGTGAGTGAGTGAATGAGTGAGTGAGTGAGTGAGTGAGTGAGTGAGTGAGTGAGTGAGTGAGTGAGCGAGTGAGTGAGTGAGTGAGTGAGTGAGTGAGCGAGTGAGTGAGTGAGTGAGTGAGTGAGTGAGCGAGCGAGTGAGTGAGTGAGTGAGTGAGTGAGTGAGTGAGTGAGCGAGCGAGTGAGTGAGTAAGCGAGTGAGTGAGTGAGTGAGTGAGTGAGTGAGTGAGTGAATGAGTGAGTGAGTGAGTGAGTGAGTGAGTGAGTGAGTGTGTGAGTGTGTGAGTGTGTGAGTGAGTGAGTGAGTGAGTGAGTGAGTGAGTGAGTGAGTGAGTGAATGAGTGAGTGAGTGAATGAGTGAGTGAGTGAGTGAGTGAGTGAGTGAGTGAGCGAGTGAGTGAGTGTGCGTGTGAGTGAGTGTGCGTGTGAGTGAGTGTGCGTGTGAGTGAGTGTGCGTGTGAGTGAGTGTGCGTGTGCTTACACGCCTACGTGTGTGTTTGAACAGAGAACGTGGCAGTGTGGAGAGAGAGACATGGAAACGGAACTCAACGTACAGATAATTGTATTGTTCTTTAATAAGCCCAATGAAGCCCGGAGGTGTTTCTGACTTGTCCTGCAGCTGTTGCAACTCTGTGGGAGCTGTGCATGACTGCCTGCAGCAGGGTCTGAGGGCGCTATGGCACCCTATTCCCTATATAGTGCACTACTTTAGACCAGAGCCCTATGGCACCCTATTCCCTATATATAGTGCACTACTTTAGACCAGGGCCCATTGGGTTCCAGTCAAAAGTAGTGTAAAAAATAAGTAGTGTACTGAATAAGGAACAGATTCCCTCAGGGCTCTGGTCCAAATGAGTGCACTATGTAGGGAATATGGTGCCATTTGGGACGTATCCCTGTAATGAGGGATAGGTTAGGCTCCATTTGGGACGTATCCCTGTAATGAGGGATAGGTTAGGCTCCATTTGGGACGTATCCCTGTAATGAGGGATAGGTTAGGCTCCATTTGGGACGTATCCCTGTAATGAGGGATAGGTTAGGCTCCATTTGGGACGTATCCCTGTAATGAGGGATAGGTTAGGCTCCATTTGGGACGTATCCCTGTAATGAGGGATAGGTTAGGCTCCATTTGGGACGTATCCCTGTAATGAGGGATAGTTTAGGCTCCATTTGGGACGTATCCCTGTAATGAGGGATAGGTTAGGCTCCATTTGGGACGTATCCCTGTAATGAGGGATAGGTTAGGCTCCATGTAGCTAGGGGGCACAGAAAGAACAGGTGTTCGGTGGACGTCTATTGCCTCATCCTAGTTCTTCTCATCCTAGTTCTTCTCATCCTAGTTTTTCTCATCTTCTCATCCTAGTTCTTCTCATCCTAGTTCTTCTCATCCTAG
>NC_092161.1:6660365-6687865 GCF_045791955.1 Oncorhynchus clarkii lewisi
GTGAAAGACAAAAGGGAGAGAGAGAGAGAGAGAGAGAGAGAGAGAGGTAAAGAGAGAGAGACAGAGACAGAGAGAGAGGTAGAGAGAGAGAGAGAGAGAGAGAGAGAGAGAGAGACAGAGAGAGAGGTAGAGAGAGAGAGAGAGAGACAGAGAGACAGAGAGAGAGGTAGAGAGAGAGAGAGAGACAGAGAGAGAGAGAGAGAGAGAGAGAGAGAGAGAGAGGTAGAGAGAGAGAGAGAGAGAGAGGTAGAGAGAGAGAGACAGAGACAGAGAGAGAGGTAGAGAGAGAGAGAGAGAGACAGAGAGAGACAGAGAGAGAGGTAGAGAGAGAGAGAGAGAGACAGAGAGACAGAGAGAGAGGTAGAGAGAGAGAGAGACAGAGAGAGACAGAGAGAGAGAGAGAGAGAGAGAGAGAGAGAGAGAGAGAGAGAGAGAGTGAGAGACAGAGAGACAGAGAGAGAGGGAAGAGAGAGACAGAGAGAGAGAGAGAGAGATTTCTCTGGTAAAATATATAATATATGCATTTTTGGCTACAAATTCAGTAAAAAGTGTTTTTTTTAGGTGTAAAGGTAGTCATCCAATAGTGGAAGAAGAAAGGAGTGGGCACACAGGATGAACCCGTATGGTCAGAGACAGGTAGACAGGATGAACCCGTATGGTCAGAGACAGGTAGACAGGATGAACCCGTATGGTCAGAGACAGGTAGACAGGATGAACCCGTATGGTCAGAGACAGTTAGACAGGATGAACCCGTATGGTCAGAGACAGGTAGACAGGATGAACCCGTATGGTCAGAGACAGGCACACAGGATGAACCCGTATGGTCAGAGTCAGGTAGACAGAATGAACCCGTATGGTCAGAGTCAGGTAGACAGGATGAACCCGTATGGTCAGAGTCAGGTAGACAGGATGAACCCGTATGGTCAGAGTCAGGTAGACAGGATGAACCCGTATGGTCAGAGACAGGATGAACCCGTATGGTCAGAGTCAGGTAGACAGGAGGAACCCGTATGGTCAGAGACAGGTAGACAGGATGAACCCGTATGGTCAGAGACAGGTAGACAGGATGAACCCGTATTGTCAGAGACAGGTAGACAGGATGAACCCGTATGGTCAGAGACAGGTAGACAGGATGAACCCGTATGGTCAGAGACAGGTAGACAGGATGAACCCGTATGGTCAGAGACAGGTAGACAGGATGAACCCGTATGGTCAGAGACAGGTAGACAGGATGAACCCGTATGGTCAGAGACAGGTAGACAGGATGAACCCGTATGGTCAGAGACAGGCACACAGGATGAACCCGTATGGTCAGAGTCAGGTAGACAGAATGAACCCGTATGGTCAGAGTCAGGTAGACAGGATGAACCCGTATGGTCAGAGTCAGGTAGACAGGATGAACCCGTATGGTCAGAGTCAGGTAGACAGGATGAACCCGTATGGTCAGAGACAGGATGAACCCGTATGGTCAGAGTCAGGTAGACAGGAGGAACCCGTATGGTCAGAGACAGGTAGACAGGATGAACCCGTATGGTCAGAGACAGGTAGACAGGATGAACCCGTATTGTCAGAGACAGGTAGACAGGATGAACCCGTATGGTCAGAGACAGGTAGACAGGATGAACCCGTATGGTCAGAGACAGGTAGACAGGATGAACCCGTATGGTCAGAGTCAGGTAGACAGGAGGAACCCGTATGGTCAGAGATAGGTAGACAGGATGAACCCGTATGGTCAGAGTCAGGTAGACAGGATGAACCCGTATGGTCAGAGACAGGATGAACCCATATGGTCAGAGTCAGGTAGACAGGAGGAACCCGTATGGTCAGAGACAGGCAGACAGGATGAACCCGTATGGTCAGAGACAGGTAGACAGGATGAACCCGTATGGTCAGAGACAGGTAGACAGGATGAACCCGTATGGTCAGAGACAGGTAGACAGGATGAACCCGTATGGTCAGAGACAGGTAGACAGGATGAACCCGTATGGTCAGAGTCAGGTAGACAGGAGGAACCCGTATGGTCAGAGACAGGTAGACAGGATGAACCCGTATGGTCAGAGACAGGTAGACAGGATGAACCCATATGGTCAGAAACAGGTAAACAGGATGAACCCGTATGGTCAGAGACAGGTAGACAGGATGAACCCGTATGGTCTGAGACTGGTAGACAGGAGGAACCCGTATGGTCAGAGACAGGTAGATAGGAGGAACCCGTATGGTCAGAGACATAATGAACCCGTATGGTCAGAGACTGGTAGACAGGATGAACCCGTATGGTCAGAGACAGGATGAACCCATATGGTCAGAGACTGGTAGACAGGATGAACCCGTATGGTCAGAAACGGGTAGACAGGATGAACCCGTATGGTCAGAGACTGGTAGACAGGATGAACCCGTATGGTCAGAGACAGGTAGACAGGATGAACCCGTATGGTCAGAGACAGGTAGACAGGATGAACCTGTATGGTCAGAGACAGGTAGACAGGATGAACCCATATGGTCAGAGACAGGTAGACAGGATGAACCCGTATGGTCAGAGACAGGATGAACCCGTATGGTCAGAGACTGGTAGACAGGATGAACCCGTATGGTCAGAAACGGGTAGACAGGATGAACCCGTATGGTCAGAGACAGGTAGACAGGATGAACCCGTATGGTCAGAGACTGGTAGACAGGATGAACCCGTATGGTCAGAGACAGGTAGACAGGATGAACCCGTATGGTCAGAGACAGGTAGACAGGATGAACCCGTATGGTCAGAGACAGGTAGACAGGATGAACCCGTATGGTCAGAGTCAGGTAGACAGGAGGAACCCGTATGGTCAGAGACAGGTAGACAGGATGAACCCGTATGGTCAGAGACAGGTAGACAGGATGAACCCATATGGTCAGAAACAGGTAGACAGGATGAACCCGTATGGTCAGAGACAGGTAGACAGGATGAACCCATATGGTCTGAGACTGGTAGACAGGAGGAACCCGTATGGTCAGAGACAGGTAGATAGGAGGAACCCGTATGGTCAGAGACATAATGAACCCGTATGGTCAGAGACTGGTAGACAGGATGAACCCGTATGGTCAGAGACAGGATGAACCCATATGGTCAGAGACTGGTAGACAGGATGAACCCGTATGGTCAGAAACGGGTAGACAGGATGAACCCGTATGGTCAGAGACTGGTAGACAGGATGAACCCGTATGGTCAGAGACAGGTAGACAGGATGAACCCGTATGGTCAGAGACAGGTAGACAGGATGAACCTGTATGGTCAGAGACAGGTAGACAGGATGAACCCATATGGTCAGAGACAGGTAGACAGGATGAACCCGTATGGTCAGAGACAGGATGAACCCGTATGGTCAGAGACTGGTAGACAGGATGAACCCGTATGGTCAGAAACGGGTAGACAGGATGAACCCGTATGGTCAGAGACAGGTAGACAGGATGAACCCGTATGGTCAGAGACTGGTAGACAGGATGAACCCGTATGGTCAGAGACAGGTAGATAGGAGGAACCCGTATGGTCAGAGACAGGATGAACCCGTATGGTCAGAGACTGGTAGACAGGATGAACCCGTATGGTCAGAGACAGGATGAACCCATATGGTCAGAGACTGGTAGACAGGATGAACCCGTATGGTCAGAGACTGGTAGACAGGATGAACCCGTATGGTCAGAAACGGGTAGACAGGATGAACCCGTATGGTCAGAGACAGGTAGACAGGATGAACCCGTATGGTCAGAGACGGGTAGACAGGATGAACCCATATGGTCAGAGACAGGTAGACAGGATGAACCCGTATGGTCAGAGACTGGTAGACAGGATGAACCCGTATGGTCAGAGACAGGTAGACAGGATGAACCCGTATGGTCAGATACTGGTAGACAGGATGATCCAGTATGGTCAAAGACTGGTAGACAGGATGAACCCGTATGGTCAGAGACTGGTAGACAGGATGAACCCGTATGGTCAGAGACAGGTAGACAGGATGAACCCGTATGGTCAGAGACAGGATGAACCCGTATGGTCAGAGACTAGTAGACAGGATGAACCCGTATGGTCAGAGACAGGTAGACAGGATGAACCCGTATGGTCAGAGACAGGTAGACAGGATGAACCCGTATGGTCAGAGACAGGTAGACAAGATGAACCCATATGGTCAGAGACAGGTAGACAGGATGAACCCGTATGGTCAGAGACAGGTAGACAGGATGAACCCGTATGGTCAGAGACAGGTAGACAGGATGAACCCGTATGGTCACAGACAGGTAGACAAGATGAACCCGTATGGTCAGAGACAGGTAGACAGGATGAACCCGTATGGTCAGAGACAGGTAGACAGGATGAACCCGTATGGTCAGAGACAGGTAGACAGGATGATCCAGTATGGTCAAAGACTGGTAGACAGGATGAACCCGTATGGTCAGATACTGGTAGACAGGATGATCCAGTATGGTCAAAGACTGGTAGACAGGATGAACCCGTATGGTCAGAGACTGGTAGACAGGATGAACCCGTATGGTCAGAGACAGGTAGACAGGATGAACCCGTATGGTCAGAGACAGGATGAACCCGTATGGTCAGAGACTAGTAGACAGGATGAACCCGTATGGTCAGAGACAGGTAGACAGGATGAACCCGTATGGTCAGAGACAGGTAGACAGGATGAACCCGTATGGTCAGAGACAGGTAGACAAAATGAACCCATATGGTCAGAGACAGGTAGACAGGATGAACCCGTATGGTCAGAGACAGGTAGACAGGATGAACCCGTATGGTCAGAGACAGGTAGACAGGATGAACCCGTATGGTCAGAGACAAGTAGACAAGATGAACCCGTATGGTCAGAGACAGGTAGACAGGATGAACCCGTATGGTCAGAGACAGGTAGACAGGATGAACCCGTATGGTCAGAGACAGGTAGACAGGATGAACCCGTATGGTCAGAGACAGGTAGACAGGATGAACCCGTATGGTCAGAGACAGGTAGACAAGATGAACCCGTATGGTCAGAGACAGGTAGACAGGATGAACCCGTATGGTCAGAGACAGGTAGACAGGATGAACCCGTATGGTCAGAGACAGGTAGACAGGATGAACCCGTATGGTCAGAGACAGGTAGACAGGATGAACCCGTATGGTCAGAGACAGGATGAACCCGTATGGTCAGAGTCAGGTAGACAGGAGGAACCCGTATGGTCAGAGACAGGTAGACAGGATGAACCCGTATGGTCAGAGACAGGTAGACAGGATGAACCCGTATGGTCAGAGACAGGTAGACAGGATGAACCCGTATGGTCAGAGACAGGTAGACAGGATGAACCCGTATGGTCAGAGTCAGGTAGACAGGAGGAACCCGTATGGTCAGAGACAGGTAGACAGGATGAACCCGTATGGTCAGAGACAGGTAGATAGGAGGAACCAGTATGGTCAGAGACAGGATGAACCCGTATGGTCAGAGACTGGTAGACAGGATGAACCCGTATGGTCAGAGACAGGATGAACCCATATGGTCAGAGACTGGTAGACAGGATGAACCCGTATGGTCAGAAACGGGTAGACAGGATGAACCCGTATGGTCAGAGACAGGTAGACAGGATGAACCCATATGGTCAGAGACAGGTAGACAGGATGAACCCGTATGGTCAGAGACAGGATGAACCCGTATGGTCAGAGACTGGTAGACAGGATGAACCCGTATGGTCAGAGACAGGTAGACAGGATGAACCCGTATGGTCAGAGACTGGTAGACAGGATGAACCCGTATGGTCAGAAACGGGTAGACAGGATGAACCCGTATGGTCAGAGACAGGTAGACAGGATGAACCCGTATGGTCAGAGACAGGTAGACAGGATGAACCCATATGGTCAGAGACAGGTAGACAGGATGAACCCGTATGGTCAGAGACTGGTAGACAGGATGAACCCGTATGGTCAGAGACAGGATGAACCCGTATGGTCAGAGACTGGTAGACAGGATGAAACCGTATGGTCAGAAACGGGTAGACAGGATGAACCCGTATGATCAGAGACAGGTAGACAGGATGAACCCGTATGGTCACAGACTGGTAGACAGGATGAACCCGTATGGTCAGAAACGGGTAGACAGGATGAACCCGTATGGTCAGAGACAGGTAGACAGGATGAACCCGTATGGTCAGAGACTGGTAGACAGGATGAACCCGTATGGTCAGAGACGGGTAGACAGGATGAACCCGTATGGTCAGAGACTGGTAGACAGGATGAACCCGTATGGTCAGAGACTGGTAGACAGGATGAACCCGTATGGTCAGAGACAGGTAGACAGGATGAACCCGTATGGTCAGAGACTGGTAGACAGGATGAACCCGTATGGTCAGAGACAGGTAGACAGGATGAACCCGTATGGTCAGAGACTGGTAGACAGGATGAGCCCGTATGGTCAGAAACGGGTAGACAGGATGAACCCGTATGGTCAGAGACAGGTAGACAGGATGAACCCGTATGGTCAGAGACAGGTAGACAGGATGAACCCATATGGTCAGAGACAGGTAGACAGGATGAACCCGTATGGTCAGAGACTGGTAGACAGGATGAACCCGTATGGTCAGAGACTGGTAGACAGGATGAACCCGTATGGTTTGAGACTGGTAGACAGGATGAAACCGTATGGTCAGAAACGGGTAGACAGGATGAACCCGTATGATCAGAGACAGGTAGACAGGATGAACCCGTATGGTCAGAGACTGGTGGACAGGATGAACCTGTATGGTCAGAGACAGGTAGACAGGATGAACCCGTATGGTCAGAGACTGGTAGACAGGATGAACCCGTATGGTCAGAAACGGGTAGACAGGATGAACCCGTATGGTCAGAGACAGGTAGACAGGATGAACCCGTATGGTCAGAGACTGGTAGACAGGATGAACCCGTATGGTCAGAGACGGGTAGACAGGATGAACCCGTATGGTCAGAGACAGGTAGACAGGATGAACCCGTATGGTCAGAGACTGGTAGACAGGATGAACCCGTATGGTCAGAGACTGGTAGACAGGATGAACCCGTATGGTCAGAGACAGGTAGACAGGATGAACCCGTATGGTCAGAGACAGGTAGACAGGATGAACCCGTATGGTCAGAGACAGGATGAACCCGTATGGTCAGAGACTAGTAGACAGGATGAACCCGTATGGTCAGAGACAGGTAGACAGGATGAACCCGTATGGTCAAAAAACAGGTAGACAGGATGAACCCGTATGGTCAGAGACAGGTAGACAAGATGAACCCGTATGGTCAGAGACAGGTAGACAGGATGAACCCATATGGTCAGAGACAGGTAGACAGGATGAACCCGTATGGTCAGAGACAGGTAGACAGGATGAACCCGTATGGTCAGAGACAGGTAGACAAGATGAACCCGTATGGTCAGAGACAGGTAGACAGGATGAACCCGTATGGTCAGAGACAGGTAGACAGGATGAACCCGTATGGTCAGAGACAGGTAGACAGGATGAACCCGTATGGTCAGAGACAGGTAGACAAGATGAACCCGTATGGTCAGAGACAGGTAGACAGGATGAACCCGTATGGTCAGAGACAGGTAGACAGGATGAACCCGTATGGTCAGAGACAGGTAGACAGGATGAACCCGTATGGTCAGAGACAGGTAGACAGGATGAACCCGTATGGTCAGAAACGGGTAGACAGGATGAACCCGTATGGTCAGAGACAGGTAGACAGGATGAACCCGTATGGTCAGAGACAGGTAGACAGGATGAACCCGTATGGTCAGAGACAGGTAGACAGGATGAACCCGTATGGTCAGAGACTGGTAGACAGGATGAACCCGTATGGTCAGAGACAGGTAGACAGGATGAACCCGTATGGTCAGAGACAGGTAGACAGGATGAACCCGTATGGTCAGAGACTGGTAGACAGGATGAACCCGTATGGTCAGAGACAGGTAGACAGGATGAACCTGTATGGTCAGAGACAGGATGAACCCGTATGGTCAGAGACTAGTAGACAGGATGAACCCGTATGGTCAGAGACAGGTAGACAGGATGAACCCATATGGTCAGAGACAGGTAGACAGGATGAACCCGTATGGTCAGAGACAGGTAGACAAGATGAACCCGTATGGTCAGAGACAGGTAGACAAGATGAACCCGTATGGTCAGAGACAGGTAGACAGGATGAACCCGTATGGTCAGAAACAGGTAGACAGGATGAACCCGTATGGTCAGAGACAGGTAGACAGGATGAACCCGTATGGTCAGAGACAGGTAGACAGGATGAACCCGTATGGTCAGAGACAGGTAGACAGGATGAACCCGTATGGTCAGAGACAGGTAGACAGGATGAACCCGTATGGTCAGAGACAGGTAGACAGGATGAACCCGTATGGTCAGAGACAGGTAGACAAGATGAACCCGTATGGTCAGAGACAGGTAGACATGATGAACCCGTATGGTCAGAGACTGGTAGACAGGATGAACCCGTATGGTCAGAGACTGGTAGACAGGATGAACCCGTATGGTCAGAGACAGATAGACAGGATGAACCCGTATGGTCAGAGACAGGATGAACCCGTATGGTCAGAGACAGGTAGACAGGATGAACCCGTATGGTCAGAGACAGGTAGACAAGATGAACCCGTATGGTCAGAGACAGTAAGACAGGATGAACCCGTATGGGCAGAGACAGGTAGACAGGATGAACCCGTATGGTCAGAGACAGGTAGACAGGATGAACCCGTATGGTCAGAGACAGGTAGACAGGATGAACCCGTATGGTCAGAGACAGGTAGACAGGATGAACCCGTATGGTCAGAGACAGGTAGACAAGATGAACCCGTATGGTCAGAGACAGGTAGACAGGATGAACCCGTATGGTCAGAGACTGGTAGACAGGATGAACCCGTATGGTCAGAGACAGGTAGACAGGATGAACCCGTATGGTCAGAGACTGGTAGACAGGATGAACCCGTATGGTCAGAGACTGGTAGACAGGATGAACCAGTATGGTCAGAGACAGGATGAACCCGTATGGTCAGAGACTGGTAGACAGGATGAAACCGTATGGTCAGAAACGGGTAGACAGGATGAACCCGTATGATCAGAGACAGGTAGACAGGATGAACCCGTATGGTCAGAGACTGGTAGACAGGATGAACCCGTATGGTCAGAGACAGGTAGACAGGATGAACCCGTATGGTCAGAGACTGGTAGACAGGATGAACCCGTATGGTCAGAAACGGGTAGACAGGATGAACCCGTATGGTCAGAGACAGGTAGACAGGATGAACCCGTATGGTCAGAGACTGGTAGACAGGATGAACCCGTATGGTCAGAGACAGGTAGACAGGATGAACCCGTATGGTCAGAGACTGGTAGACAGGATGAACCCGTATGGTCAGAGACAGATAGACAGGATGAACCCGTATGGTCAGAGACAGGATGAACCCGTATGGTCAGAGACAGGTAGACAGGATGAACCCGTATGGTCAGAGACAGGTAGACAAGATGAACCCGTATGGTCAGAGACAGTAAGACAGGATGAACCCGTATGGTCAGAGACAGGTAGACAGGATGAACCCGTATGGTCAGAGACAGGTAGACAGGATGAACCCGTATGGTCAGAGACAGGTAGACAGGATGAACCCGTATGGTCAGAGACAAGTAGACAGGATGAACCCGTATGGTCAGAGACAGGTAGACAAGATGAACCCGTATGGTCAGAGACAGGTAGACAGGATGAACCCGTATGGTCAGAGACTGGTAGACAGGATGAACCCGTATGGTCAGAGACAGGTAGACAGGATGAACCCGTATGGTCAGAGACTGGTAGACAGGATGAACCCGTATGGTCAGAGACTGGTAGACAGGATGAACCCGTATGGTCAGAGACAGGATGAACCCGTATGGTCAGAGACTGGTAGACAGGATGAAACCGTATGGTCAGAAACGGGTAGACAGGATGAACCCGTATGATCAGAGACAGGTAGACAGGATGAACCCGTATGGTCAGAGACTGGTAGACAGGATGAACCCGTATGGTCAGAGACAGGTAGACAGGATGAACCCGTATGGTCAGAGACTGGTAGACAGGATGAACCCGTATGGTCAGAAACGGGTAGACAGGATGAACCCGTATGGTCAGAGACAGGTAGACAGGATGAACCCGTATGGTCAGAGACTGGTAGACAGGATGAACCCGTATGGTCAGAGACAGGTAGACAGGATGAACCCGTATGGTCAGAGACTGGTAGACAGGATGAACCCGTATGGTCAGAGACAGGTAGACAGGATGAACCCGTATGGTCAGAGACTGGTAGACAGGATGAACCCGTATGGTCAGAGACTGGTAGACAGGATGAACCCGTATGGTCAGAGACTGGTAGACAGGATGAACCCGTATGGTCAGAGACAGGTAGACAGGATGAACCCGTATGGTCAGAGACAGGTAGACAAGATGAACCCGTATGGTCAGAGACAGGTAGACAGGATGAACCCATATGGTCAGAGACAGGTAAACAGGATGAACCCGTATGGTCAGAGACAGGTAGACAGGATGAACCCGTATGGTCAGAGACAGGTAGACAAGATGAACCCGTATGGTCAGAGACAGGTAGACAGGATGAACCCGTATGATCAGAGACAGGTAGACAGGATGAACCCGTATGGTCAGAGACAGGTAGACAGGATGAACCCGTATGGTCAGAGACAGGTAGACAGGATGAACCCGTATGGTCAGAGACAGGTAGACAAGATGAACCCGTATGGTCAGAGACAGGTAGACAGGATGAACCCGTATGGTCAGAGACAGGTAGACAGGATGAACCCGTATGGTCAGAGACAGGTAGACAGGATGAACCCGTATGGTCAGAGACAGGTAGACAGGATGAACCCGTATGGTCAGAAACGGGTAGACAGGATGAACCCGTATGGTCAGAGACAGGTAGACAGGATGAACCCGTATGGTCAGAGACAGGTAGACAGGATGAACCCGTATGGTCAGAGACAGGTAGACAGGATGAACCCGTATGGTCAGAGACAGGTAGACAGGATGAACCCGTATGGTCAGAGACAGGTAGACAGGATGAACCCGTATGGTCAGAGACTGGTAGACAGGATGAACCCGTATGGTCAGAGACAGGTAGACAGGATGAACCTGTATGGTCAGAGACAGGATGAACCCGTATGGTCAGAGACTAGTAGACAGGATTAACCCGTATGTTCAGAGACAGGTAGACAGGATGAACCCGTATGGTCAGAAACGGGTAGACAGGATGAACCCGTATGGTCAGAGACAGGTAGACAGGATGAACCCGTATGGTCAGAGACTGGTAGACAGGATGAACCCGTTTGGTCAGAGACAGGTAGACAGGATGAACCCGTATGGTCAGAGACTGGTAGACAGGATAAACCCGTATGGTCAGAGACAGGTAGACAGGATGAACCCATATGGTCAGAGACTGGTAGACAGGATGAACCCGTATGGTCAGAGACAGGTAGACAGGATGAACCCGTATGGCCAGAGACAGGTAGACAGGATGAACCCGTATGGTCAGAGACTGGTAGACAGGATGAACCCGTATGGTCAGAGACAGGTAGACAGGATGAACCCGTATGGTCAGAGACTGGTAGACAGGATGAACCCGTATGGTCAGAGACAGGTAGACAGGATGAACCCGTATGGTCAGAAACAGAAAAAGATCAAAGGTCCGATGTATCTATTTTTATCTCAATATCAAATTATTTCTGAGTAACAATTAAGTACCTTACTGTGAATGTTTTCAATTAAAATGGTAAAAAAAAAAAAAAAAACATTATTTTCATGGAAAAAGAACAATTTGTCAGTCAAGAATTTTGCTATGAACGTCTGGGAGCTATCTGAATCGGGAGGGGGAAACTGAAAAATAGCTGTTATTGGCAGAGAGGTTTGGAACTCTCTTTCTTATTGGTTGATTAACATGTTCATCGCCAGGTGATGTCACCGGGCAGACCAAAACTCCATCCAGCCAGTCTTTTCAAACAGCTTTTACACTGAAAGGGCATCGTTTTCACAATCTCATGGTATTATTCGAAACCTCAGAGTGGTCAATGTGTCGACTCGGTGGCCAGATTATTAGGTACACCACCCCCGTTCGCGAAAATGGATCGTTCATACAGACAGTGGGTCACGTGACTTGTTATATAAAGCAGATGTGCACACTCATCGTCCAGTTTATTAGGTACACCACCCCCGTTCGCGAAAATGGATTGCTCCTACAGACAGTGGGTCACGTGACTTGTTCTATAAAGCAGGCAGACAGGCATCGAGGCATTCAGTTACTGTTCCATTGAACGTTAGTATGGAGTAAACAAGTGACCTAAGAGATTTGCGGTACGATCGTCGGTGCCAGGCGCGTGCCGGTTCCAGTATCTCAGAAACAGCCTCCTGGGCTTTTTCACGCACCACATTGTCTAGAGTTTATCAAGAATGGTGAGACAAACAAACAACAAACCAGTAGGTGGGGGCGCTTTGGGAGAAAACAGCTCGTTGATGAGAGAGGTAACAAAGGAGAATGACAACAACTGTGTAAGTTAAACAGACGGACCACAAACAGACTAATAACAGCACAACCACTTCTCAGATCATCAATTATTTACAGCCCAGGTCTCTGTAGACAGACGGACGGACGGACGGACGGACGGACGGACGGACGGACGGACGGACGGACGGACGGACGGACGGACGGACGGACGGACGGACGGACGGACGGACAGACAGACAGACAGACAGACAGACAGACAGACAGACAGACAGACAGACAGACAGACAGACAGACAGACAGACAGACAGACAGACAGACAGACAGACAGACAGACAGACAGACAGACAGACGGACAGACAGACGGACAGACAGACCACATTACAGGGGGAAGAAGAACACAATTCAGAATTAAGTGAAAAATATTAATTGTGCCTGAGAAGCACTCAGCTTATAGAGTTTTTTAAAGTATATTTGTAGTATCATAGAAATAAAATAAAAAAACATTTATTTATCTTTTATTACAAAATAAAAATGATCAAGATAGAGTATTTACAGCATGTTAACATTTCTTCAAATCCCTTCTTCTGAGAAGCTTGGGGAATCGGCAACACCGTGGTCTTTACAGCAGCCAGTCTGATGATGCATTAATTAACGTAAGGTGTCCTTCATGGTCCTCGTCTAAATCCCCCCCCCCCCCCCCCCCTCCCCCTTATAAGACTGGTCACACTTCCACTGCATTGCTTCAACGCTCCTTCCTCTCTGACTGCTAAAGTCGTCTGCCTGTAAGATCGTAAAAACAACAAAAAGCCCAGAACTTTCATTCTATTCTCCCGTCTTCTTGTCTCTATGAGGTCAGAGTGTTCTGGAATATAAGACAATTCCATCTGTGTTAAAAGTGTCGATAATTGAATGCTGGAAGAGACATGAACTATTGACGATAATTTCGTTATTATTTTGTTATTATTTATATATTGTTTTGTGTTTTCTTTTTTTTTTTTTTACGTTTCTGTCGTATTTTTTGTTCACTTAGTACCTGTTCCATGTTTAGTAGAAGATAAGAAAGTACTTTATTAAAACTCCAAGGAGAAATAGGATTGCACCAGACAAATATAAAACATCAGCGATAACACGACAAGGACAAGCAGCACATTATCAACGCATCAATTTGTTTTTATTTACACTATTTACACAGCTATGTAATTATATCATATTTGTTGTTCTACTGTATCTGTATCTGTAGTATAGTTTTATGACATTCCATATTGATTCTATGCATGGTTTTCTCTCATCTCCAGGATCCCCCGACGTCTGTGTCACTGGGACTGAGGATGGAGGAGATGATCTTTAACTTGGCAGACTCTCACTTATTCTTCAACGACTTGGAGGTACGAGACGTTCCTGTCGTGTAAACTGTGTGTAACATTTTCTATTTAAATCAACGCACCAGGGTCCGTTAAGAGTGGAGACGTTAAGCATTAGCGTCATTACGGGGTCAGTAGGTCAAACCATTCGGGACGGCCGGGAAGACGTTGTCCCCCCCCCCCCCCCATGTCAGTAGGATAGAATTTTCGGGATTCTTTTTGTTTGTCTCATGTTCCGGACGAACATCCGGTCTTAAAACCCCGTCACCTTGACAACGCAGATGAGGAAGTGAGACACTGGCGGATGTAAACAAAATAATAATAATATAATAATAATTATCTCTGTCTTCATCTGACTGATTTTTATGGGGATTGTTTTGTTTGTGTAACTCAGACAGACTGGTGTGTGTCAGTCGACTCCTGGGGTTTAATAGCGGGGAGCCCCGTTGAGCCCATTGCTCAGTTTCCAGTTCCACAGTGGTAAACTATTATCACGGAGCCCAGGGGACACTAGGAATTTTACAAGTGCTGTCAGTCTCTCAGTTTCTCGTCCCCACTTGCCCCACACCTCCCTTCTCTATCTATCCCCCTTGCACCCCACCCCCCTTCTCTATGCCCCCCACCCCCTTCTCTATGCACCCCACCCCCCTTCTCTATGCCCCACACCCCCCTTCTCTATGCCCCCCACCCCCCATTCTCTATGCCCCCCACCCCCTTCTCTATGCACCCCACCCCCCTTCTCTATGCCCCCCACCCCCCTTCTCTATGCCCCCCGCCCCCCTTCTCTATGCCCCCCGCCCCCCTTCTCTATGCCCCCCGCCCCCCTTCTCTATGCCCCCCACCCCCTTACTCTATGCCCCCCACCCCCTTACTCTATGCCCCCCACCCCCTTACTCTATGCCCCCCACCCCCTTACTCTATGCCCCCCACCCCCCTTCTCTATCCCCCCCACCCCCCTACTCTATCCCCCCCACCCCCTTACTCTAGCCTCCCCCCTCATAACGACTTGGGCAATTTGTCAGGCTCTAGTGTTTCTGGAGCCGTTCTGTCTGTTCTGTCATGCTGCGTGCCTGGTGTCGCTGTCCGCCAACTCTTCAGTCACGGCATGAAATCTCTCCCCGTCCCACGTCCCCCGTCTGATTCATGCAGAGTTGGTGTCAAATCTGCCACTGGGGTACAAGGATAAGGGGTGGCAGGAGAGTTTAGAGGGGGCGTTGGTGTCTGAGTGTCTGTCTGTCTGCTCCACCCCTGGAGAGAGAGAGAGAGTTTAACATGAAGATCAATTCATTGGTCAATTACACACAAGATCCAAACGAAATTTCACTTCATTTTTTAACACAAACCCCACAAGTACATAAATTCATACGCAGGTTTTTTGGAGAGGTGCGGAGGGCTGTCACACTGGGCCCCGGGGAGCTGTTGTTGTGGGGGGGTGAAGTGCCTTGCTTTAGGGCACAACAGCAGGCAATGGCATCTAGGATTTAGATCACTTCCTGACAGACTGTTCACGTCTGACCCGGGATTCGAACTGGCAAACACCAGCAGGTCAAAGTAGTCTGAAGTACTGTATGTTTAAACAACAGTGTCTCCCATCAGGCCTAACCGTAGACCTACACAGACGTATCTACACAGGCTTATCTACACAGACTTATCTACACAGGCTTATCTACACAGACGTATCTACACAGACGTATCTACACAGACGTATCTACACAGACTTATCTACACAGGCTTAGTTACGCAGACTTAGTTACACAGACTTACCTACACAGACGTATCTACACAGGCTTATCTACACAGACTTATCTACACAGGCTTATCTACACAGACGTATCTACACAGACGTATCTACACAGACGTATCTACACAGACTTATCTACACAGGCTTAGTTACGCAGACTTAGTTACACAGACTTATCTACACAGACGTATCTACACAGACTTATCTACACAGACGTATCTACACAGACTTATCTACACAGACTTATCTACACGGACTTAGTTTTCAACCAGCCAGACACAGCCATGGCCCAGCCATCAGACGTAGTTACAACCGGCCAGACACAGCTTGGCCCAGCCATCAGACTTAGTTACAACCGGCCAGACACAGCTTGGCCCAGCCATCAGACTTAGTTACAACCGGCCAGACACAGCTTGGCCCAGCCATCAGACTTAGTTACAACCGGCCAGACACAGCTTGGCCCAGCCATCAGATTTAGTTACAACCGGCCAGACACAGCTTGGCCCAGCCATCAGACTTAGTTACAACCGGCCAGACACAGCTTGGCCCAGCCATCAGACTTAGTTACAACCGGCCAGACACAGCTTGGCCCAGCCATCAGACTTAGTTACAACCGGCCAGACACAGCTTGGCCCAGCCATCAGACGTAGTTACAACCGGCCAGACACAGCTTGGCCCTGCCATCAGACTTAGTTACAACCGGCCAGACACAGCTTGGCCCAGCCATCAGACTTAGTTACAACCGGCCAGACACAGCTTGGCCCAGCCATCAGACGTAGTTACAACCGGCCAGACACAGCTTGGCCCAGCCATCAGATTTAGTTACAACCGGCCAGACACAGCTTGGCCCAGCCATCAGACGTAGTTACAACCGGCCAGACACAGCTTGGCCCAGCCATCAGACTTAGTTACACCCGGCCACTACTGCTATCGGCTCACCTCTCCTCTCAGCACAGCAGAGGAAATGTTTTGTTTGATTTTTAAGTGTGTGGAGAGCTGAGAACAGTCTGCCAATTAGTCTCCAGCATGTTCTGGAGAGAGTGGGGGGAGAGAGAGGGGGGCAGAGAGAGATGGCCATGGAGAGAAAGGGAATGCAATGGAGAGAGAAGGGAGAGAGATAGGGGGGCAGAGAGAGATGGCCATGGAGAGAAAGGGAATGCAATGGAGAGAGAAGGGAGAGAGATAGGGGGGCAGAGAGAGATGGCCAGAGAGAGGTGGCCATGGAGAGAAAGGGAATGCAATGGAGAGAGAAGGGAGAGAGATAGGGGGGCAGAGAGAGGTGGCCATGGAGAGAAAGGGAATGCAATGGAGAGAGAAGGGAGAGAGATAGGGGGGCAGAGAGAGATGGCCAGAGAGAGGTGGCCATGGAGAGAAAGGGAATGCAATGGAGAGAGTGGGGGGAGAGAGAGAGGGACAGAGAGAGATGGCCATGGAGAGAAAGGGAATGCAATGGAGAGAGAGGGGGAGAGAGGGAGACAGAGAGAGAGAGAGAGAGAGAGAGAGAGAGAGAGGGGGCCATGGAGAGAGAGAGAGAGAGAGAGAGAGAGAGAGAGAGAGAGAGAGAGAGAGAGAGAGAGAGAGAGAGAGAAATTGTTTGTACTCCCTCTGACAACCGAAGGAGTAGAGTGACTGAGACATTCCAAACGCAGTCATTGTGATCAAAGTTAATTGGCTACAATTGGCTGCTTAAATATTTCCTTATGCTTTCGCCCGATCGTTACAATCCACTTTCTTTAATAGATGTGCCCCAATCATTTGAAAAATGGCAGTTTGTGACAAAAGCTTTAAATGTGGTTTCTCCTCCAACATCTGTCCTGTGTTTTGATTTTGTTTCATGTGCGATGAAACCACTCGCAGATGAATTGGCAGTTGGGCTTTTCGTTGCTTATAAAATGATTTGAACGTACGATGCATATTTTTCCTCTGCTCTATCTCAACTAAGTGTATTACTACATTTGCTTTTGACACTTTAAAGCCCCAAGTTTTTCCAGTTAAATCTAGAATAGCCAATTTTTTTTAAAAAAAAGCAAGTTGTGGTCTGTCTGCATACGTCAAAAAATATGTTATTTTCGTTTCCCAATGTTTATAAAACGCCCCCCCCCCCCCCCCCAAAAAAAAGAAAATGTTTATTTTTTTACAAATGTATATATTTATCCTTTATTTTACCAGGGGAGTCATTTGGAGATCAAAACACATTTCTACTGAGCCATTTACAAACATAGCTAGATAATAGACTAGATACAGGGTTGTTATATAGACTAGATACAGGGTTGTTATATAGACTAGATACAGGGCTATTATATAGACTAGATACAGGGCTATTATATAGACTAGATACAGGGTTGTTATATAGACTAGATACAGGGTTGTTATATAGACTAGATACAGGGTTGTTATATGGACTAGATACAGGGCTATTATATAGACCAGATAGAGGGTTGTTATATAGACTAGATACAGGGTTGTTATATAGACTAGATACAGGGCTAATATATAGACTAGATACAGGGTTGTTATATAGACTAGATACAGGGCTATTATATAGACTAGATGCAGGGCTATTATATAGACTAGATACAGGGTTGTTATATAGACTAGATACAGGGTTGTTATATAGACTAGATACAAGGCTATTATATAGACTAGATACAGGGTTGTTATGTAGACTAGATACAGGGCTATTATATAGACTAGATACAGGGTTGTTATGTAGACTAGATATAGGGCTATTATATAGACTAGATTCAGGGTTGTTATATAGACTAGATACAGGGTTGTTATATAGACTAGATACAAGGCTATTATATAGACTAGATACAGGGTTGTTATGTAGACTAGATACAGGGCTATTATATAGACTAGATACAGGGTTGTTATGTAGACTAGATACAGGGTTGTTATATAGACTAGATACAGGGTTGTTATATAGACTAGATACAGGGCTATTATATAGACTAGATACAGGGCTATTATATAGACCAGATACAGGGTTGTTGTGTAGACTAGATAATGGACTAGATACAGGGTTGGTATGTTGACTAGGTAGACTAGTAGTTAGAGGAGGCAGGTAGCCTAGTGGTTAGAGGGGAAGCAGGTAGCCTAGTGGTTAGAGGGGTGGCAGGTGGTCTAGTTGTCTACCTGCCTCCTCTACACTCTAACCACTAGACTACCTGCCTCCTCTACACTCTAACCACTAGACTACCTGTCTCCTCTAACCACTAGACTACCTGCCTCCTCTAACCACTAGACTACCTGCCTCCTCTAACCACTAGACTACCTGCCTCCTCTAACCACTAGACTACCTGCCTCCTCTAACCACTAGACTACCTGCCTCCTCTAACCACTAGACTACCTGCCTCCTCTAACCACTAGACTACCTGCCTCCTCTAACTACTTGGCTACCTGCCTCCTCTAACCACTAGGCTACCTGCCTCCTCTAACCACTAGGCTACCTGCCTCCTCTAACCACTAGACTACCTGCCTCCTCTAACCACTAGACTACCTGCCTCATCTAACCACTAGACTACCTGCCTCCTCTAACCACTAGACTACCTGTCTCCTCTAACCACTAGACTACCTGCCTCCTCTAACCACTAGACTACCTGCCTCCTCTAACCACTAGACTACCTCCCTCCTCTAACTACTAGGCTACCTGCCTCCTCTAACCACTAGGCTACCTGCCTCCTTTAACCACTAGGCTACCTGCCTCCTCTAACCACTAGACTACCTGCCCCCCTAACCACTAGACTACCTGCCTCCTCTAACCACTAAGCTACCTGCCTCCTCTAACCACTAGACTACCTGCCCCCCTAACCACTAGGCTACCTGTCTCCTCTAACCACTAGACTACCTGCCTCCTCTAACCACTAGACTACCTGTCTCCTCTAACCACTAGGCTACATGCCTCCTCTAATCACTAGGCTACCTGCCTCGTCTAACCACTAGGCTACCTGCCTCCTCTAACCACTATGCTACCTGCCTCCTCTAACCACTAGGCTACCTGCCTCCTCTAACCACTAGACTACCTGCCTCCTCTAACCACTAGACTACCTGCCTCCTCTAACCACTATACTACCTGTCTCCTCTAACCACTATACTACCTGTCTCCTCTAACCACTATACTACCTGTCTCCTCTAACCACTAGGCTACCAGCCTCCTCTAACCAATAGACTACCTGCCTCCTCTAACCACTAGACTACCTGTCTTCTCTAACCACTAGACTACCTGTCTCCTCTAACCACTAGACTACCTGTCTCCTCTAACCACTAGACTACCTGCCTCCTCTAACCACTAGGCTACCTGCCTCCTCTAACCACTAGACAACCACTAGACTACCTGCCTCCTCTAACCACTAGACTACCTGCATCCTCTAACCACTAGACTACCTGCCTCCTCTAACCACTAGACTACCTGCCTCCTCTAACCACTAGGCTACCTGCCTCCTCTAACTACTAGGCTACCTGCCTCCTCTAACCACTAGGCTACCTGCCTCCTCTAACCACTAGACAACCACTAGACTACCTGCCTCCTCTAACCACTATACTACCTGTCTCCTCTAACCACTATACTACCTGTCTCCTCTAACCACTAGGCTACCAGCCTCCTCTAACCAATAGACTACCTGCCTCCTCTAACCACTAGACTACCTGTCTTCTCTAACCACTAGACTACCTGTCTCCTCTAACCACTAGACTACCTGTCTCCTCTAACCACTAGACTACCTGCCTCCTCTAACCACTAGGCTACCTGCCTCCTCTAACCACTAGACAACCACTAGACTACCTGCCTCCTCTAACCACTATACTACCTGTCTCCTCTAACCACTACGCTACCTGCCTCCTCTAACCACTAGACTACCAGCCTCCTCTAACCAATAGACTACCTGCCTCCTCTAACCACTAGACTACCTGTCTTCTCTAACCACTAGACTACCTGTCTCCTCTAACCACTAGACTACCTGTCTCCTCTAACCACTAGACTACCTGCCTCCTCTAACCACTAGGCTACCTGCCTCCTCTAACCACTAGACAACCACTAGACTACCTGCCTCCTCTAACCACTATACTACCTGTCTCCTCTAACCACTACGCTACCTGCCTCCTCTAACCACTAGACTACCTGCCTCCTCTAACCACTATACTACCTGTCTCCTCTAACCACTATACTACCTGTCTCCTCTAACCACTAGGCTACCTGCCTCCTCTAACCACTAGGCTACCTGCCTCCTCTAACCACTAGACTACCTGCCTCCTCTAACCACTAGACTACCTGCCTCTTCTAACCACTAGACCACCTACCTCCTCTAACCACTAGGCTACCTGCCTCCTCTAACCACTAGGCTACCTGCCTCCTCTAACCACTAGGCTACCTGCCTCCTCTAACCACTAGGCTACCTGCCTCCTCTAACCACTAGACTACCTGCCTCCTCTAACCACTTGACTACCTGCCTCCTCTAACCACTGGTCTACCTGCCTCCTCTAACCACTAGACTACCTGCCTCCTCTAACCACTAGACTACCTGTCTCCTCTAACCACTAGACTACCTGTCTCCTTTAACCACTAGACTACCTGTCTCCTCTAACCACTAGACTACCTGTCTGCTCTAACCACTAGACTACCTGTCTCCTCTAACCACTAGTCTACCTGTCTCCTCTAACCACTAGACTACCTGCCTCCTCTAACCACTATACTACCTGTCTCCTCTAACCACTAGACTACCTGTCTCCTCTAACCACTAGGCTACCTGCCTCCTCTAACCACTAGGCTACCTGCCTCCTCTAACCACTAGACAACCACTAGACAACCACTAGACTACCTGCCTCCTCTAACCACTATACTACCTGTCTCCTCTAACCACTAGGCTACCTGCCTCCTCTAACCACTAGACTACCTGCCTCCTCTAACCACTATACTACCTGTCTCCTCTAACCACTATACTACCTGTCTCCTCTAACCACTAGGCTACCTGCCTCCTCTAACCACTAGGCTACCTGCCTCCTCTAACCACTAGACTACCTGCCTCCTCTAACCACTAGACTACCTGCCTCCTCTAACCACTAGACTACCTACCTCCTCTAACCACTAGGCTACCTGCCTCCTCTAACCACTAGACTACCTGCCTCCTCTAACCACTAGACTACCTGCCTCCTCTAACCACTAGACTACCTGCCTCCTCTAACCACTATACTACCTGTCTCCTCTAACCACTATACTACCTGTCTCCTCTAACCACTAGGCTACCTGCCTCCTCTAACCACTAGACTACCTACCTCCTCTAACCACTAGGCTACCTGCCTCCTCTAACCACTAGACTACCTGCCTCCTCTAACCACTAGACTACCTGCCTCCTCTAACCACTAGGCTACCTGTCTCCTCTACCTACTAGACTACCTGTCTCCTCTAACCACTAGGCTACCTGCCTCCTCTAACCAGTAGACTACCTGCCTCCCCGTATAGGAAACCCTAACCCTAATCCAATTTCACTGATATCTGGTAAATAACGCCCCCAACAACTAAATGTGTAAAGGAGAAGGAATGGCACCACGTCTTAAACCCTTAACTGGTTGAGTTTGTCCTTTGGTCTGTTTTGACATGTTGTCGCTGCCAGTTATGGAATACTTTTGTTAACTAAGGCCTCTAGAAGTAAACATGATACAAATAAAACACCAAAGATGAATCTATTGTTAATTAAAGCCCTCTAGAAGTACACATGATACAAATAAAACACCAAAGATGAATCTATTGTTAATTAAAGCCCTCTAGAAGTACACATGATACAAATAAAACACCTAAAGATGAATCTATTTTTAATTAAAGCCCTCTAGAAGTACATATGATACAAATAAAACACCAAAGATGAATCTATTTAAAATGTGTGAACACTTTACCCAGCTTTCAACCTGATTGCACCAATTACTTGAATTACAGTAAAATACTGTAATTTCATTCATTCATCCATTCCTGTTTAAATTCGTTCTGATTACAGTAGAATTAACTTGTTTACAGTAATAATACAGCACATTTCACGGTGTTGTACAGTGTGTCATTACGATATTAAATAATCGTAATATGAAATATAGAATTTGACTTGCCACCAAGCAGTCTGTAAATTACTGTCAAATTCACGGTAACCCATTTACAGCGTAAGGAATAGGGTGCCGTAGAGCTCTGGTCTAAAGTAGTGCACTATATAGGGAATAGGGTGCCGTAGAGCTCTGGTCTAAAGTAGTGCACTAAATAGGGAATAGGGTGCTGTAGTGCTCTGGTCTAAAGTAGTGCACTATATAGGGAATAGGGTGCCATAGGGCTCTGGACTAAAGTAGAGCACTATATAGGGAATAGGGTGATGTAGGACTCTGGTCTAAAGTAGTGCACTATAATAGGGAATAGGGTGCCATAGGGTTCTGGTCTAAAGTAGTGTACTATATAGGGAATAGGGTGCCATAGGGCCCTGGTCTAAAGTATTGCACTATATAGGGAATAGGGTGCCATAGGGCTCTGGACTAAAGTAGTGCACTATATAGGGAATAGGGTTACATAGGGCTTTGGTCTAAATTAGTGCACTCTATAGGGAATAGGGTTCCGTAGGGCTTTGGTCTAAATTAGTGCACTATATAGGGAACAGTTTGCTGTAGGGCTCTGGTCTAAAGTAGTGCACTATAATAGGGAATAGGGTGCATTCGAGATGCCGCCTGTCAGTTCTGAGTTGTCAATGAGGCCTGCGTGACCAATAGTGTTTCCTCTGTCTCTGATTTATAGTCGGTGACCGAACCTAAATAGAGTCCCACTATAAATACCAGCCAGCTCAGCAGAGCAGAGAGCTGTTATGTATTTAAGAGTTGTCCCAGAGGCAGTACAGCAACACAGAGCTAAGACTTAGTGGCCGTAACACACTGTGTGCGTGTGTGAGTGTGTGTGTGTGTGTGTGTGTGTGTGTGTGTGTGTGTGTGTGTGTGTGTGTGTGTGTGTGTGTGTGTGTGTGTGTGTGTGTGTGTGTGTGTGTGTGTGTGTGTGTGTGAGTGTGTGTGAGTGTGTGTGTGTGTGTGTGTCCTACAGTAACTTGCTGTTCCTCCAAAATGAAACTACACTGTATTTTCATAAAGTATAAAAACCCAAAATGTCAAATCCAGTCTGCCTTTTCAAACCTGCCCGCTGGCCTTGGCATGACTGTAATGTCTGATTGGTTGATTGCAGCGGAGACAAACAGTGGAGAAACGACATAATGACAGAGATAAAACAGACATGGTTAGTGTTGAATCCCAAATGGCCTCCTATTCTCTTCAGAGCCCATTGGGCCCTGGTTTAAAGTAGTGCACTACATAGGGCTCTGGTTTAAAGTAGTGCACTATGTAGGGAATAGGGTGTCCGAGAACCTCTAAACATTGCGATCATGCATCTCTCTGCTACTTTTCTCCTGCGTTCAAGGTCTGCTTTTTGTCTGTTTGTGTCCTACTTTCTGTGGTGTAGCTGTGTTGTTGTTTGTCCTACTTTCTGTGGTTTAGCTGTGTTGTTGTTTGTCCTACTTTCTGTGGTTTAGCTGTGTTGTTGAGAGAGAGACAGAGAGACAGAGAGACAGAGAGACAGAGAGAGAAAAAAGTGCAACATTTTTTACTTGAATCAGTTAAAGAACCCAGGTCTGGGGTCCGCTCACCAACCAAGAATCCACAAAATGGAACAGACACCAAATTGAGGCTCAGTGTACGATGAAAGACACAAAATAATGCATGCAGAGCAGAATCAGGCCGATGCCCACTAATTATCAAATTCCAGAAAATAACTATATTGGCCTCTATTACGGTATTTCAGTATTGTATTGGCCTCTATTACAGTATTACAGTCCTGTATTGGCCTCTATTACGGTATTACAGTCCAATATTGGCCTCTATTACAGTCCTGTATTGGCCTCTATTACGGTATTACAGTCCTGTATTGGCCTCTATTACAGTATTACAGTCCTGTATTGGCCTCTATTACAGTATTACAGTCCTGTATTGGCCTCTATTACAGTCCTGTATTGGCCTCTATTACAGTCCTGTATTGGCCTCTATTACAGTCCTGTATTGGCCTCTATTACAGTCCTGTATTGGCCTCTATTACAGTCCTGTATTGGCCTCAATTACAGTATTACAGTCCTGTATTGGCCTCTATTACAGTCCTGTATTGGCCTCTATTACAGTCCTGTATTGGCCTCTATTACAGTCCTGTATTGGCCTCTATTACAGTCCTGTATTGGCCTCTATTACAGTCCTGTATTGGCCTCTATTACAGTCCTGTATTGGCCTCTATTACAGTTCTGTATTGGCCTCTATTACAGTATTACAGTCCTGTATTGGCCTCTATCACGGTATTACAGTCCTGTATTGGCCTCTATTATGGTATTACAGTCCTGTATTGGCCTCTATTACAGTATTACAGTCCTGTATTGGCCTCTATTACGGTATTACAGTCCTGTATTGGCCTCTATTACGGTATTTCAGTATTGTGTTGGCCTCTATTACGGTATTACAGTCCTGTTTTGGCCTCTATTACAGTCCTGTATTGGCCTCTATTACAGTCCTGTATTGGCCTCTATTACAGTCCTGTATTGGCCTCTATTACAGTCCTGTATTGACCTCTATTTCAGTCCTGTATTGGCCTATATTACAGTCCTGTATTGGCCTCTATTACAGTTCTGTATTGGTCTCTATTACAGAATTACAGTCCTGTATTTGCCTCTATTACGGTATTACAGATCTGTATTGGCCTCTATTACGGTATTACAGTCCTGTATTGGCCTCTATTACAGTATTACAGTCCTGTATTGGCCTCTATTACGGTATTACAGTCCTGTATTGGCCTCTATTACGGTATTTCAGTATTGTGTTGGCCTCTATTACGGTATTACAGTCCTGTATTGGCCTCTATTACAGTCCTGTATTGGCCTCTATTACAGTCCTGTATTGGCCTCTATTACGGTATTACAGTCCTGTATTGGTCTCTATTACAGTCCTGTATTGGCCTCTATTACGGTATTACAGTCCTGTATTGGCCTCTATTACAGTCCTGTATTGGCCTCTATTACGGTTTTACAGTCCTGTATTGGCCTCTATTACAGTCCTGTATTGGCCTCTATTACAGTCCTGTTTTGGCCTCTATTACAGTCCTGTATTGGCCTCTATTACAGTCCTGTATTGGCCTCTATTGCAGTCCTGTATTGGCCTCTATTACGGTCCTGTATTGGCCTCTATTACGGTATTACAGTCCTGTATTGGCCTCTATTACGGTATTACAGTCCTGTATTGGCCTCTATTACAGTATTACAGTCCTGTATTGGCCTCTATTACAGTCCTGTATTGGGCTCTATTACGGTATTACAGTCCTGTATAGGACTCTATTACGGTATTACAGTCCTGTATTGGCCTCTATTACAGTCCTGTATTGGCCTCTATTACGGTCCTGTATTGCCCTCTATTACGGTATTACAGTCCTGTATTGGCCTCTATTACAGTCCTGTATTGGCCTCTATTACAGTCCTGCATTGGCCTCTATTACAGTCCTGTATTGGCCTCTATTACGGTATTACAGTCCTGTATTGGCCTCTATTACGGTATTACAGTCCTGTATTGGCCTCTATTACAGTCCTGTATTGGCATCTATTACGGTATTACAGTCCTGTATTGGCCTCTATTACAGTCCTGTATTGGCCTCTATTACGGTATTACAGTCCTGTATTGGCCTCTATTACAGTCCTGTATTTGCCTCTATTACATTCCTGTTTTGGCCTCTTTTACAGTCCTGTATTGGCCTCTATTGCAGTCCTGTATTGGCCTCTATTACAGTACTGTATTGGCCTCTATTACGGTATTACATTCCTGTATTTGCCTCTATTACAGTCCTGTATTGGCCTCTATTACAGTCCTGTATTGGCCTCTATTGCAGTCCTGTATTGGTCTCTATTACGGTCCTGTATTGTTCTCTATTACGGTATTACAGTCCTGTATTGGCCTCTATTACGGTATTACAGTCCTGTATTGGCCTCTATTACAGTATTACAGTCCTGTATTGGCCTCTATTACAGTCCTGTATTGGCCTCTATTACGGTATTTCAGTCCTGTATTGCCTCTATTACAGTATTACAGTCCTGTATTTGCCTCTATTACGGTATTACAGTCCTGTATTGGCCTCTATTACAGTCCTGTATTGGCCTCTATTACAGTCCTGTATTGGTCTCTATTACGGTATTACAGTCCTGTATTGGCCTCTATTACAGTATTACAGTCCTGTATTGGCCTCTATTACGGTATTACAGTCCTGTATTGGCCTCTATTACGGTATTTCAGTATTGTGTTGGCCTCTATTACGGTATTACAGTCCTGTATTGGCTTCTATTACAGTCCTGTATTGGCCCCTATTACAGTCCTGCATTGGCCTCTATTACAGTCCTGTATTGGCCTCTAGTACAGTCCTGTATTGGCCTCTATTACAGTCCTGTATTGGCCTCTATTTCAGTCCTGTATTGGCCTCTATTACAGTCCTGTATTGACCTCTATTTCAGTCCTGTATTGGCCTATATTACAGTCCTGTATTGGCCTCTATTACAGTTCTGTATTGGTCTCTATTACAGTATTACAGTCCTGTATTTGCCTCTATTACGGTATTACAGTCCTGTATTGGCCTCTATTACGGTATTACAGTCCTGTATTGGTCTCTATTACAGTATTACAGTCCTGTATTGGCCTCTATTACGGTATTACAGTCCTGTATTGGCCTCTATTACGGTATTACAGTCCTGTATTGGCCTCTATTACGGTATTACAGTCCTGTATTGGCCTCTATTACAGTATTACAGTCCTGTATTGGCCTCTATTACGGTATTACAGTCCTGTATTGGCCTCTATTAC
>NC_092161.1:6695365-6700365 GCF_045791955.1 Oncorhynchus clarkii lewisi
CAGGACCATCTGGAGACAGTTAGTGGTGATTGTAGGTTTTAGCGAGGACCACAGCAGCTTGGTTAGGGGAGAACAGTACTGTACAGGGGGGGGATTCAGACCTTCGTCTGATTATAATATCACTCACCTCCTCACTCACCTCCTCACTCACCCACCCACTCACCCACCTCCTCACTCACCTCCTCACTCACCCACCCACTCACCCACCTACTCACTCACCCCCTCACACACTCACTCACCTCCTCACTCACCCACCCACTCTCCCACCTACTCACTCACCCACCCACTCACTCACCTCCTCACTCACCCCCTCACACACTCACTCACCCACCTACTCACTCACCCCCTCACACACTCACTCACCCACTCACTCACTCGCTGACTCACTCACCCCCTCACACACTCACTCACCTACCCACTCACTCACTCACCTACCCACTCACTCACTTGCTGACTCACTCACCCCCTCACACACACACTCACTCACCCACTCACTCACTCGCTGACTCACTCAACGCCTCACACACTCACCCACGCACGCACGCACTCACTCACTCACTCACTCCCATCACTTGCTGACTCACTCACTCACCCACACACTCTCCTCTTCAGCTCCCTAACCACCTGGTAATAACCCCTAAACCCAACCCACTACAGTAACTCCCTAACCTAACCACCCTAATTCCTAGTTGTTAGACTCCGCAGTGTTTACGAGGTCTTAAAAAGTGCCTCCTAATAAGTGGGCTGCGTTCCAAATGGCACCCTATTCCCTATATAGTGCACTACTTTAGACCAGAGCCCTATGGCACCCTATTCCCTATATAGTGCACTACTTTAGACCAGAGCCTATGGCACCCTATTCCCTATATAGTACACTACTTTAGACCAGAGCCCTATATGACCCTATTCCCTATATAGTGCACTACTTTAGACCAGAGCCCTATGGCACCCTTTTCCCTACATAGTGCACTACTTTAGACCAGAGCCCTATGGCACCCCATTCCCTATACAGTTCACTACTTTAGACCAGTGTGTCACTGAGAGAGAGCTTACTGTAAGTCATACCGCCATTAGATTGACAGCACACTACCAGAGAGGCTGGCCATGGCTTCATCCCAGCCCCAGCTGGGAGCACTAATTGTGGAAGGCTGTGCATTCCTCTGGCCCCTCTAGCCCTCCCTTCCTGGGGGTCCGGGACCAAGCCACGCAGGGCCGGGCCCCACTAGTAACACAACTGTTAATTGTGTGTCGTAATAACCCAGTGAATTTAAAGGGCTATGTAAACACAGAGTGATTCACCACGGCAGCAGACAGGACTGGACAATAAAAACAGAGCGCACAGACACACACACACACACACACACACACACACACACACACACACACACACACACACACACACACACAGGGACCAAAAACACCAGCTGAAATGTTTATTCTACATTATTCAATGAAACTGGCCCCTGGATGTGCCCGCAGATAGAACATTACAGCATGCATTAGAGGGAGATCAGACAGCTGCAGGACATTATGCAGCACAGTAACTACCTGAACTCTAACATATTGTTCTAGAACTACCCAAACTCTATCCTATTGTTCAAGAACTACCTGAACTCTATCATATTGTTCCAGAACTACCTGAACTCTAACATATTGTTCCAGAACTACCTGAACTCTAACATATTGTTCTAGAACTACCCAAACTCTATCCTATTGTTCCAGAACTACCTGAACTCTATCATATTGTTCCAGAACTACCTGAACTCTAACATATTGTTCCAGAACTACCTGAACTCTAACATATTGTTCTAGAACTACCCAAACTCTATCCTATTGTTCCAGAACTACCTGAACTCTATCATATTGTTCCAGAACTACCTGAACTCTAACATATTGTTCTAGAACTACCTGAACTCTAACATATTGTTCCAGAACTACCTGAACTCTAACATATTGTTCCAGAACTACCTGAACTCTAACATATTGTTCCAGAACTACCTGAACTCTAATATATTGTTCCAGAACTACCTGAACTCTAACATATTGTTCCAGAACTACCTGAACTCTAACATATTGTTCTAGAACTACCTGAACTCTAACATATTGTTCCAGAACTACCTGAACTCTAATATATTGTTCTAGAACTACCTGAACTCTAACATATTGTTCCAGAACTACCTGAACTCTAACATATTGTTCCAGAACTACCTGAACTCTAACATATTGTTCTAGAACTACCCAAACTCTATCATATTGTTCCAGTGTAACGCTCTGGGTGTCGTGGGTGTGGAGTCAGACGCAAGAAACAGAGAGTGCGATGCTGTGCTCTTTAATGCACCAAAACACAACACAGTGTGCTCACAACCAAAAATACACGACCAGGAACAAACACGTTCCTCTACTACCAAACAGAAGGTCACAATAATTAATCCCGCACAAAGAACCAGGCGCGCCGGCTGACTAATAAAGCCTCACTAATTATACCCAACTCATAACAGGTGTACTCAATAAACACATAAGGAGGGGGAGGGAAGAATCAGTGGCAGCTAGTAGGCCGGCGACGACGACCGCCGAGCGCCACCCGAACGTGAAGGGGAGCCACCTTCGGTCGGAGTCGTGACATCCAGAACTACCTGAACTCTAACATATTGTTCTAGAACTACCAGAAATCTATCATATTGTTCTAGAACTACCTGAACTCTAACATATTGTTCTAGAACTACCAGAAATCTATCATATTGTTCTAGAACTACCTGAACTCTATCATAATGTTCTAGAACTACCTGAACTATAACATATTGTTCTAGAACTACCTGAACTCTAACATATTGTTCTAGAACTACCTGAACTCTAACATATTGTTCAATAACTACCTGAACTCTATCGTATTGTTCCAGAACTACCTGAACTCTAACACATTGTTCTAGAACTACCTGAACTCTAACATATTGTTCTAGAACTACCTGAACTCTAACATATTGTTCCAGAACTACCTGAATTCTAACATATTGTTCTAGAACTACCTGAACTCTAACACATTGTTCTAGAACTACCTGAACTCTAACATATTGTTCTAGAACTACCTGAACTCTATCATATTGTTCCAGAACTACCTGAACTCTATCATATTGTTCCAGAACTACCTGAACTATATAATATTGCACCAGACCTACTTGAACTATATAATATTGTACCAGACCTACTTGAACTATATAATATTGTACCAGACCTACTTGAACTATATAATATTGTACCAGACCCACTTGAACTATATAATATTGTACCAGACCTACTTGAACTAAATAATATTGTACCAGACCTACTTGAACTATATAATATTGTACCAGACCTACTTGAACTATGTAATGTTGTACCAGACCTACTTGAACTATATAATATTGTACCAGACCTACTTGAACTATATAATATTGTACCAGACCTACTTGAACTATATAATATTGTACCAGACCTACTTGAACTATATAATATTGTACCAGACCTACTTGAACTATACAATATTGTACCAGACCTACTTGAACTATATAATATTGTACCAGACCTACTTGAACTATATAATATTGTGCCAGACCTACTTGAACTATGTAATGTTGTACCAGACCTACTTGAACTATATAATATTGTACCAGACCTACTTGAACTATGTAATGTTGTACCAGACCTACTTGAACTATGTAATGTTGTACCAGACCTACTTGAACTATATAATATTGTACCAGACCTACTTGAACTATATAATATTGTACCAGATCTACTTGAACTATATAATATTGTACCAGACCTACTTGCACTATATAATATTGTACCAGACCTACTTGAACTATATAATATTGTACCAGACCTACTTGAACTATATAATGTTGTACCAGACCTACTTGAACTATATAATATTGTCCCAGACCTACTTGAACTATGTAATGTTGTACCAGACCTACTTGAACTATATAATATTGTACCAGACCTACTTGAACTATATAATATTGTACCAGACCTACTTGAACTATATAATATTGTACCAGACCTACTTGAACTAATTAATATTGTACCAGGCCTACTTGAACTATATAATATTGTACCAGACCTACTTGAACTATATAATATTGTACCAGACCTACCTGAACTCTAACATATTGTTCCAGACCTACCTGAACTCTAATATATTGTTCCAGAACTACCTGAACTCTATCATATTGTTCTAGAACTACCTGAACTCTAATATATTGTTCCAGAACTACCTGAACTCTATCATATTGTTCTAAAACTACCTGAACTCTATCATATTGTTCTAGAACTACCTGAACTCTATCGTATTGTTCCAGAACTATCTGAACTCGAATATATTGTTCCAGAACTACCTGAACTCTAATATATTGTTCTAGAACTACCTGAACTCTAACATATTGTTCCAGAACTACCTGAACTCTAACATATTGTTCCAGACCTACCTGAACTCTAATATATTGTTCCAGAACTACCTGAACTCTAATATATTGTTCTAGAACTACCTGAACTCTATCCTATTGTTCCAGAACTACCTGAACTCTAACATATTGTTCCAGAACTACCTGAACTCTAACATATTGTTCCAGACCTACCTGAACTCTAATATATTGTTCCAGAACTACCTGCACTCTAATATATTGTTCTAGAACTACCTGAACTCTATCATATTGTTCTAGAACTACCTGAACTCTATCATATTGTTCCAGACCTACCTGAACTCTAACATATTGTTCCAGACCTACCTGAACTCTAATATATTGTTCCAGAACTACCTGAACTCTATCATATTGTTCGATAGGAGTTGTTGTTGGGTTCAGTTTAAAACATCTAACTAAACATCTGCTAGACCTAATTGATAAAACACATGTTGTTTTTATAACTTCTGTTTCCAGAGCTCGAGGTTTGTCGTGTCTGGTCTACTGTACTCTTCAATTTATTAGTGAACAATGGCTCAATAGCACAGTTAAATAGGTAGGTAA
>NC_092161.1:6710365-6712865 GCF_045791955.1 Oncorhynchus clarkii lewisi
CTATAATTTTGTTTCTGGTGTCCTTTGACAACTCTTTGGTCTTGGCCATAGTGGAGTTTGGAGTGTGACTGTTTGAGGTTGTGGACAGGTGTCTTTTATACTGATAACAAGTTCAAACAGGTACCATTAATACAGGTAACGAGTGGAGGACAGAGGAGCCTCCTAAAAAAGAAGTTACAGGTCTGTGAGAGCCAGAAATCTTGCTTGTTTGTAGGTGACCAAATACTTATTTTCCACCATATTTTGCAAATAAATTCATTAAAAATCCTACAATGTGATTTTCTGGATTTTTTTTCTCATTTTGTCTGTCATAGTTGAAGTGTACCTATGATGAAAATTACAGGCCACTCCCATCTTTTTAAGTGGGAGAACTTGCACAATTGGTGGCTGACTAAATATTTTTTTGCCCCACTGTACATTTAAATGTTAGGAAATAAAACGTTTCCCTGGCCTGGTGAGCTAGTTTGGCACATTTTCTCTGCACAGTCTGAAAAGTACCAATCTCAGGCTTCATTTCTATCTTTAAACCCAACCTGTTTGTGTGGCTAACTGTCTGTATCTGTCTGCAGGGAACGAGAGCTGTTTAGAGAGAGTCATTCAGACCAACCTGTATCTGTCTGCAGGGAAGGAGAGCTGTTTTGAGAGAGTCATTCAGACCAACCTGTGTCTGTCTCTCTGCCCGCCTCTCTAACCTGTCTGTCTCTCTGCCCACCTCTCTAACCTGTATCTGTCTCTCTGCCCGCCTCTCTAACCTGTCTGTCTCTCTGCAGGGAAGGAGAACTGTTTAGAGAGAGTCATTCAGTCATTCAGACCAACCTGTGTCTGTCTCTCTGCCCGCCTCTCTAACCTGTCTGTCTCTCTGCAGGGAAGGAGAGCTGTTTTGAGAGAGTCATTCAGAGGTTCGGGAGGAAAGTTGTGTACGTCGTCGTGGGAGACGGAGTGGAAGAGGAACAAGGCTCCAAAAAGGTAAGAAGTATTATAGATATACGATGTCCAGAATGGATACAGTACACAACCTTATTTGGGGTCAATTCAGTTTCAATTCTGGACTTAAATTGAAATTCCAATGCGTTTGATCTCTTCGTTGTCAAGGAGTCCATGAGTGCATTCAGAAAGCTCTCAAAACGCTCTGGACATATATTCTCTCTCTATCTCTCTATCTATCTCTCTCTATCTATCTCTCTCTATCTCTCTCTCTCTCTCTCTGTCCCTCTCTCTCTCTCTCTCTGTCCCTCTCTCTCTCTCTCTCTCTCTCTCTCTCTATCTATCTCTCTCTATCTATCTCTCTCTCTCTCTCTTTCTCTCTGTCCCTCTCTCTCTCTCTCTTTCTCTCTCTCTCTCTCTCTCTCTCTCTCTCTCTCTCTCTCTCTCTGTCCCTCTCTCTCTCTCTCTCTCTCTCTCTCTCTCACTCCCAACAGTAGGACCTCTCCTCCCCCTCCTTTACTTTCATCAGTTTATCCTCTTACAACAGGAGAAAAGGCCTGCAGTGTGTAATCAGCTCCACTCCTCCTTCTGCACTTCACAAAGAAAAGTGAGAGAGCAGGAGGAAGAGAAATGGAATAATTATATATTCCTGCCCTGAGGAGGAGTGTAACGGTAGACAGATCATTTAAAAAGAGAGCGACAAATACAACATGCACTCAAGCGGCTTAAATCTTTGTTGAAAAAAATTAGGATATTTACGGCAATGACCTGTTAGAGAAAAAAGGTTTTCGATGCGCTTCGACTTTAACAGCTAAATAACTCAGGTGCTGTAAGACTCTCCATCTACCAAAGGGATTTATGTTTGCCTGTTGGTTCTTGCCAGAGAGTTGCGTGTGTCTTTTCTGCCAAGTTAGAACGTAAACACAATGCTGGGACTGTAAACCACACACACACACACACACACACACACACACACGCGCGCGCACGCGCGCGCACACACACACACACACACACACGCGCACACACACACACACACACACACACCAACATATTAACTAGTTAATGAATCGCTGGGAGGGAGTCGCCTTCGCACACGCAAACATGTATTTGTGTAGCCCATACAGGGGAGGTCTTCAGGGCTGAACTAAACTTAGCAGCTTCTTTACATCGGGGACTGGAGCATGGGAATGATCAGACCAGGTATCATACAAAAAAACATTTCATTCACAGTAGGACCAATAGAATGTTTAGACTGGGCCAGCGGCCACGCCTGTAATATCTGCTGACCAATCAGAGTTATACCATCATCAATGTCAAACGGTATCCAACAATCAAAGTGTTTAAATCTGGTCAACCAACCAAAACATAGGTTACATGCCAACCACGCAGGAAAGCACGCCATGGGAGAAGGAGAGCCAATGGAAAGAGGCATCCATTTTTCCCGTCCTCCAATGGCGTGCCAGCTTTTACCTTTGTTAAACCCCTGAAAAAAAGAAAAACTGCTTTTATAGTGAATTAGGTGCTGTAACAGACAGAGGCAGGAGGCTGTGTTCAGCAACCACAAGAAACTTCAACC